>NC_058080.1:97924123-98233747 GCF_014858855.1 Bufo gargarizans
TGCCCAAAATTTTTATTTTTTATTTTTAATAACAGAATATAACAACAGTATCTAACGCTTGTATTTCACAATGACAGATGCAGAAAAAGTCTGCAAATTCTTTAAACCCAAAAAATTATTGCAGTGTTTCAAGCTTGTATTTCACACTGACAAATGCTGCAAAGGCACCAGATGTAGGGTATTGCCAAAAATGGGTGTTTTTTTAAACCCAGAAAATGATTGCAGTACTTCAAGTTTGTATTTAAAACTGACAGATGCAGCAAACACTGCAAATTCAGTATTTTGCCCAAAATGGGTGATTTCTTAAACCCAGAACATTATTGCAGTATTTCAAGCTTGTATTGCACATTGACAAATCCGGCAAAGGCACCAGATGTAGGATATTGCCAAAAATGGGTGCTTTTTTAAAGGCAGAAAATTATTGCAGTATTTAAAGCTTGTATTTCACACTGACAAATGCTGCAAAGGCCCCAGATGTAGGGTCTTCAAGACCAAGCTAGTTTTTACCATAAGGACCAAGCCACATTTTGCAAATCTAACATGTTTCACTTTATGTGGTAATAACTCTGGAATGCTTTTACTTATATAAGCGATTCTGAGATTGTTTTCTCGTGACATATTGTACTTCATGTTAGTGGTAAATTTGAGTCAATATGTTTCACCTTCTAAATTTGAATTTCTCTGGTTCTCTGACAGACAGTGGTAACTTACAAAATAGTTATTACTTTACTTTTACCATATGTCTACTTCATGTTTGCATCATTTTGTAAATGTAATTTTATTTTTTTTGGATGTTAGAAGGCTTAGAAGTTTAGAAGCAAATTTTACAAATTTTCAGAACATTTCCACTTTTTAAGGACCAGTTCATGTCTGAAGTCACTTTGTGAGACTTATATAATAGAAACCACCCCAAAATGACCAGAATTAATGGAAAATGGAGGTGAATTTTTAAAATGTCACTTTTTTTGCAGATTTTTCACTTTAGATCCATTTCTCCTGCAATTCAGCATGGGTTAACAGCAAAATAAACCTTAATATTTGTTACCCTGATTCTTAAGTTTACAGAAACACCCCATATGTGGTTGTAAAGTGCTGTATGAGCACACAGTGGGGCTCAGAATGGGAGGAACACCGTGTGGCTTTTGGAAGGCAGATTTTGCTGGAATAATTTTCAGGCACCATATCGCATTTGAAGACACTCACCCCAACAGTGAAAACCGCAAAATCGAGGCTCTAAGGGTGCCAGAAGGAAATTGAAGAATTGCCTCATTTAATAAAATGACACCTTTCAATGTATTCATCTAGGGGTAGAATGGGAATTTTTAAGGTTTTTATTTTATTTTTTATTTTTTGGGGGAGCTATTATTGGATTGCCAAATGGAAAAATGCTCAACTGAAAATGTCTTGCCATGGATTAATTAAGAAATTAGTGAAATCGCCTTAATGGATATCAGTTGAGGTGTGATAAACTTGAAAGCACTCTCCAATGCAGAGGCTCGGTTTAGAGGGGCAGGTCTGACAGGAGAGGGACGCTATTGTAAAAGTTGTCCAAATACAGATGGTATCCGTGGTATGCCATACCATCTTCTCACTTATACCCAGAACCGGGGGACAATCGGGTGGCTCAATTTTTGAATCTTTTCCCTCGTAAATACGAAAGCGCAGTGTATACCCAGATACCCTTTCAGAGGCCTTATTCAACTTCACACCATACCTAGCCCTTTTATTGGGCAGGTACTGGCGGAAATGTAATCGGCCTTTGAAGTGGACCAATGATTCATCCACTGAGAGACATTTTTGGGGGGTATATACTTGACCAAATTTGGAATTGTAGTGGTCAACCACTGGCCTAATTTTAAAGAGTCTGTCATAACTGGGGTCGCTTGGGGGTTGGCATTCATTATTATTGCTGAAGTGTAGGAATCTTAGAAGAGCTTCGAAACGGGCCTGGGGCATGGCAAGACTGTGAAGAGGGGTGTGATATAAAATATCTTTGTTCCAATACAAACGTATTGTTGTTTTTTTATAATGCCCATGCTTAGGAGAAGTCCCCAAAACCTTTGCATTTCAGTTGTGTTAGTAGGGGTCCATTTGCGGGGCCTTGAGAGATAACTGTCTGGATGGAAGGCAATAAATTGCTCTGCATATATATTTGTTTGTTCCACCATCAAGTTAATTAGGTCATCAGTGAAGAATAATTGGAAAAAAATAATTTCACTGAAACCTGTTGTATCTATATTGATGCCTGGAGTGGCTGTAAATTCAGGCACCTGGAGCACATAGTTATCTGCAACTGCGCACTACCCCTAGGATGCCTACGAGGGGGTTCATCATTAGATGAATCATCTGAGGAAGATGAAACTAAAAATGTCGCTTCATCTCCACTGTTGGAGTCAGTGTCCTCAAAAAGTACGGCATATGCCTCTTCGGCAGTGAAAAGCCATTTAGTCATTTTAAACTGTAAACTAACAGAGATTTTTTTGTCTTTTTTTAATATAATAAAAAAAAATAATAGAACAGCAGACTAAAATACTGTATCTCCTTTAGGATAGGATAAAAACTCCCTGAGTCACTTGGAAATTATTGACAGGTGTCACAGGTAGCACAGATGGCTGGCGATTAGCCAGGGGTCTAGTATGAGGCACAGAGTAGTGCCAATATCCTTACTGGGGCAGAAAAGGGGTTAATTAATGTATTATTTTACAGTATTAGCTGGCACAAAGCCACATGGGGCATAAGAGACTTATATTTTACAGAATGATGCCACTCAAGCACAGGACACAAGTATATACACACAGGAGGATGGCACACCTATTGACGGCTATTATTTTTTTTTTTTAATGGGAGTGTGTGACAGGTGACTTGATGGACAGACAGCTTAGTGTGACAGGTGTCTTTATGGAATGGACAAACTGGAGTCACAGGTGTCTTGATGGACAGACAGACTGGACTGACAGGTGTCTTGATGGACGGACAGGCTGGAGCGACAGGTGTCTTTATTGAACAGACAGACTGGACTGACAGGTGTCTTGATGGATAGATAGGCTGGAGTGACACGTGTTTTTATTGAACGGACAAACTTTAGTGACAGGTGTCTTCATTGATGGACAGACTGGAGTCACAGGTGTCTTGATGGACAGACAGGCTAGTGTGACAGGTGTCTTTATTGAACAGACAAACTGGAGTCACAGGTGTCGGACGAACAGGCTGGACTGACAGGTGTCTTAACGGACGGACAGGCTGGAGTGACAGGTGTCTTGATGGGCAGACAGTAGTAGTGACAGGTGTCTGGATGAGGTGATGAGGAGATGACTGGACAGGACTAATCTCACTGACTGGGGCAAATCGGTACTGAAGGGGTTAATTAGGGGTTAATTATGTACAAAGCAGGGGATGAGGCACAGAACTGACTACAGATGACAGATGACAGGCTGTTGATGAGGCACAGAACTGATCTGTGTCACTGACTGGGGCACAGAAGAAGCTTTTCGGCACTAAAGGGGTTAATTTGATCTGGTAGGTATTAATCTACAGCAGCTTTTCACACTCTCTCCTTCTCTTATCGCTTCCCTGACAGGAATTGGGACAATCCGAGAAGGAGAAGCACATAGTCCCTCCCTAACCCCCCCTTACCTGCCCCGATGCGCTGCGATTGGTCCCTCTGCAGTATTGGACCAATCACAGCGATCACAGGCGGGTCAGAGCTCCGATGCTGTTCCTGCCAACTTCTCTGGTTGCCTAGCAACCCCAGCACGCCAGCTTCACTGAACCTTCAGTGCTTCGCTCCCTGCGCTGACAGAGAAAGCCGATCATGTACATGCACGTGGGGATGCGGTGAGGCACCTCATTCCCTCACGTACATTTACATGATGTTGCGTGAAGGGGTTAAACCCAGAATATAATTGCAGTATTTCAAGGTTCTATTTGACTGTCACAAATGCACAAATGCTGTGCTGGTGCACTGAATTTGCATAAAATGGCCACCGACGGCCACCTAAAGGAGGGATAAAAGTTATTTTTCTGTGTCACTGGTCTCAGGGCAGGGTAAAAATATTGTGCACTGCACCCACAAAACAAAATCTATGTAGATCGCTCAGTTAACAAGCACTTCAGATTAAAGATTCTTTCCTATTCTCTCCCTCACATCAGCAGCATCCTATCCCTACACTAATCAGAGCAGAGTGACGTGCAGCGCTATGTGACCAGCTTATATAGAGGCTGCCCAATCATAGCCATGCCATTAGTAGGCATGGCTGTGATGGCTTCTAAGGGCACACAAGTTAAACGCTTGTTGATTGACTGCTTTGCAGCCTTTCAAAAAGCGCCATTAGCTTGCTGAACACCGAACTATTACTGAAATGTTCAGGTCTGGGGTCCAAAAATCCTAAAGTTCGGTATGAACCTAAACTTTACAGTTCTAGTTCGCTAAACCCTAGTACAGTGTCAAATGCTTTGGAGAAGTCCAGATATATACGACATCCATTGATTCACCACTGTCAAGTCTAGAACTTACCTCCTCATAGAAACTGATTAAATTAGTTTGACATGACCAATCCCTCATAAAGCCATGCTGATATGTTGTTATTTGCTTGTTTTCATTGAGATCCTCCAACATAGCATCTCTTAGAAACCTTCAAACAGTTTACCCACAACAGATATTAAACTTACCGGCCTATAATTTCCGGAGTCTGTTTTTGCGCCCTTTTTGAATATTGGCATCACATTTGCAATGCGCCAAAACTTATTGATTATCATTATTTACAGGTGAAACTCGAAAAATTTGAATATCATGCAAAGTTCATTTATTTCAGTAATGCAACTTAAAAGGTAAAGCTAACATATAAGATAGAGTCATTACATGCAATTAAGATATTTCAAGCCTTTATTTTTTATAATTTTGATGATTATGGCTTATACCTTATGAAACCCCAAAGTCACAATTTTGAGGTACCCTTTGCTCAGGGGATATGAATTATTTAGCTGACTAGAATATTAAAACTTTAAACAAAATTCTAATTTTAAGCTGCATTAATGCAATTCCTTTTAATTTGCATCACTGAAATAAATGCACTTTTGCACGATATTGCAATTTTTTGAGTTTCACCTGTAAATACTGCCTCCATTCCTGTATCACTTGTTTTTTGGAGTTTTTTTTGTTATACAGTGGATATAAAAAGTCTACACACCCCTGTTAAAATGTCAGGTTTCTGTGATGAAAAAAAATGAGACAAATCATTTCAGAACTTTTTCCACCTTTAATGTGAACTATTAACTGTACCACTCAATTGTAAAACAAACTTAAATCTTTTAGGTGGAGGAAAGAAAACAAACTAAAATAATAATAATGTGGTCGCATAAGTGTGCACACCCTCTTATACAGTTGCAAGAAAAAGTATTTTAACCCTTTGGATTGATATGGATTTCTGCACAAATTGGTCATAAAATGTGATCTGATCTTCATCTAAGTCACAACAATAGACAATCACAGTCTGCTTAAACTAATAACACACAAATAATTAAATGTTACCATGTTTTTATTGAACACACCTTGTAAACATTCACAGTGCAGGTGGAAAAAGTATGTGAACCCTTGGATTTAATAACTGGTTGAACCTCCTTTAACAGCAATTACTTCAACCAAACGCTTCCTGTAGTTGTAGATCAGACGTGCACAATGGTCAGGAGTAATTCTTGACCATTCCTCTTTACAGAACTGTTTTAGTTCAGCAATATTCTTGGGAAGTCTGGTGTGAATAGCTTTCTTGAGGTCATGCCACAGCATCTCAATTGGGTTGAGGTCAGGACTCTGACCGGGCCACTCTAGAAGGCGTATTTTCTTCTGTTTAAGCCATTCTGTTGTTGATTTACTTCTATGCTTTGGGTCGTTGTCCTGTTGCAACACCCATCTTCTGTTGAGCTTTTTCCCTTGATGATAGTAATCCGTCCAGGCCCTGACGCAGCAAAGCAGCCCCAAACCATGATGCCCCCACCACCATACTTCACAGTTGGGATGGGGTTTTGATGTTGGTGTGCTGTGCCTCTTTTTCTCCACACGCCAGTACTGCTCTGGAATATCCAGGTGCTCTTGTGCAAACTGTAAACGTGCAGCAATGTTTTTTTTTTGGACAGCATTGGCTTCCTCTGTGGTCTCCTCCCATAAAATCTATTCTTGTTTAGTGTTTTATGTAACATAGATTTGCTAACAGGGATGTTAGCATATGCCAGATACTTAAAGTCTTTACTGTAGCTGACACTCTAGGATTCTTCTTCACCTAATTGAGTAGTCTACGCTGTGCTCTTGCAGTGATCTTTACAGGATGGCCACTCCTAGGGAGAGTAGCAGCAGTGCTGAACTATCTCCATTTATAGATAATTTGTCTTACTGTGGACTGATGAACAGCAAGGCTTTTGGAGATATTTTTATAACCCTTTCCAGGTTTATGCAAGTCAACAATTCTTAATCATAGGTCTTCTGAGAGATCTTTTGTGCGAGGCATCATTCACATCAGGCAATGCTTCTTGTGAAAAGCAATTCCAGAACTGGTGTGTGTTTTTTATAGGGCAAGGCAGCTGTAACCAACACCTCCAATCTCATCTCATTGATTGGACTCCAGTTGCCTGACACCTCATTCCAATTAGTTCTTGAAGATGTCATTAGTCTAGGGGCTCACATACTTTTTTCATCTGCACTGTGAATGTTTACATGGTGTGTTTAATAAAAACATGGTAACATTTAATTATTTGTGTGTTATTAGTTTAAGCAGACTGTAATTGTATATTGTTGTGACTTAGATGAAGATCAGATAACATTTTATGACCAATTTGTGCAGAAATACAGAAATACATATCCTTCCATACTTTTTCTTGCAACTGTAACTGGGGATGTAGCTGTGTTCTGAAATCATGTTAAATAGGAGTAAGCACACACCTGACATCATTTAAAGTGCCTCTGATTAACCCCAAATAAAGTTCAGCTGCTCTAGTTGGTCTTTACTGAAATTTCTTCGTCGCATCCCACAGCAAAAGCCATGGTCCACAGAGAGCTTCCAAAACATCATAGGAATCTCATTATTAAAGGTATCAGTCAGGACAAGGGTACAAAATAATTTCCAAGGCATTAGATGTACCATGGAACACAGTGAAGACAGTCATCACCAAGTGGAGAAAATATGACCCAACAGTGACAGTACCAAGAACTGGACATCCCTCCAAAATTGATAAAAAGACGAAAATAAAACTGGTCTGGGAGGCTATCAAGAGGTCTACAACAACATTAAAGGAGCTGCATGAATATCTGGCAAGTAATGGCTGTGTGGTACATGTGACAACAATCTCCCATATTCTTCATATGTCTGGGCAATGGGGTAAAGCCAGGCTACATTTTGCAAAAACACATCTGATGTCTCCCAAAAGCATGTGGGAAAAGGTGTTATGGTCTGATGAAACCAAGGTTGAACTTTTTGGCCATAATTCCAAAATATATGTTTGGCACAAAAACAAAACTGCACATCACCAAAAGAACACCATACCCACAGATAAGCATGGTGGTGGCAGCATTATGCTTTGGGGCTGTTTTTATTCAGCTGGAACTGGGACCTTAGTTAAGCTAGAGGGAATTATGAACAGTTCTAAATGCCAGTCAATTTTAGCACAAAACCTTCAGGCTTCTGCTAGAAAGCTGAACATGAAGAGGAACTTCATCTTTCAGACTGACAACGACCCAAATCATACATCCAAATCAATAAAGGAATGGCTTCACCAGAAGAAGATTAATGTTTTGGATTGGTCTAGCCAGAGCCCAGACCTGAATCCGATTGAAAATCTGTGGGGTGATCTGAAGAGGGCTGTGCACAGGAGATGCCCTTGCAATCTGACAGAATTGGAGTGTTTTTGCAAAGAAGAGTGGGCAAATCTTGCCAAGTCAAAATGTGCAATGCTGATAGACTCATACCCCAAAAGACTGAGTGCTGTAATAAAATCAAAAGGTGCTTCAATAAAGTATTAGTTTAAGGGTGTGCACACTTATGCAACCATATTATTTTATTTTTATATTTTTTCTTCCCTCTACCTAAAAGATTTCAGTTTGTTTTTCAATTGAGTTGTACAGTTTACAGGTCACATTAAAGGTGGAAAAAGTTCTGAAATGATCTATCTTTGTCTCATTTTTTTACATCACAGAAACCTGACATTTTAACAGGGGTGTGTAGACTTTTGAAGCTGATGAACTGACCCCAGAGAACGGTTCAGAGAAACGCGTCGGAACAAAGTTTGCATTCCTGGGACATATGTTATGTGCTCATTTTTTCCACTGGTGATCAAAACCTGGATGCCACTGGTTTATTTGGGAGCATATATGTATTATGTGCGATTATTTTTGTTGTAACTTTATTGTTTTTTGATACATGCAGTGACTTATAACATTAATTGATGGGATACACCCAAAGCTATTAAAAGAGCTCAGCAGTGAACAAGCAAAACCATTAACAGATTTATTTAACCAATCACTGGTAACAGGACAGGAGTCGTCCCAGAAGATTGGAAATTAGCAAATGTTGTGCCCATTCACAAGAAAGGTAGTAGGGAGGAATCGGGCAACTATAGGCCAGTAAGTCTGACATCAATAGTGGGGAAATTAATGGAAACTATACTTAAGGAGAGCATTGTGGAACATCTAAAATCCCATGGACCGAAAGATGAAAAACAGCATGGGTTTACTTCAGGGAGATCATGCCAAACTATTCTTATAGATTTTTTTGATTGGGAGACTAAAATAATAGATGGCGGAGGTGCAGTAGACATTGCTTATCTAGACTTTAGTAAGGCTTTTGATACTGTCCCACATAGAAGGCTTAGTTTTTGGGCTTGGACTCCCATATTGTTGAATGGATTAGGCAGTGGCTGAGGGACAGACAACAGAGGGTTGTAGTCAATGGAGTATATTCAGACCATGGTCTTGTTACCAGTGGGGTACCTCAGGGATCTGTTCTGGGACCCATATTGTTTAATATCTTTATCAGCAAAATTGCAGAAGGCCTCGATGGTAAGGTGTGTCTTTTTGCTGATGACACAAAGATTTGTAACAGGGTTGATGTTCCTGGAGGGATACACCAAATGGAAAAGGATTTAGGAAAACTAGAGGAATGGTCAAAAATCTGGCAACTAAAATGTAATGTTGATAAGTGCAAGATAATTCACCTGGGGCGTAAAAACCCAAGAGCAGAATATACAATCAGTGATACAGTCCTAACCTCAGTATCTGAGGAAAGGGATTTAGGGGTCATAATTATAAGAAGACTTAAAGGTAGGCAGACAATGTCATAGAGCAGCAGGAAATGCTAGCAGAATGTATAGGGAGAGGCATTACCAGTAGAAAGAGGGAGGTGCTCATGCCGCTCTACAGAGCACTAGTGAGACCTCATTTGGAGTATTGTGCGCAGTACTGGAGACCATATCTCCAGAAGGATATTGATACCTTGGAGAGAGTTCAGAGAAGAGCTACTAAACTAGTACATGGATTGCAGGATAAAACTTACCAGGAAAGATTAACCAGTACAGGACCGCCGCACCCAGGATTGCGAGATTTCCTGCGCACACGGGCGCGCGCGTTCACAGGAACTGCAGGTAATCTAGCTGATCTACAGCCTGCCAGCGGCGATCGTTCACTGGCAGGCTGTAGATGCGATTTTTTTAACCCCTAAAAGGTATATTAGTGGCTGTTTTGATAACAGCGTCTAATATACCTGCTACCTGGTCCTCTGGTGGTCCCTTTTGCTTGGGTCGACCACCAGAGGACACAGACAGCTCTGTAAAGTAGCACCAAACACCACTACACTACACCCCCCCTGTCACTTATTAACTCCTTATTTACCCCTTATTAACCCCCTGATCACCCCATATAGACTCCCTGATCACTCCCCTGTCATTAATCACCCCCCTATCATTGATTACCCCCCCTGGAAGGCTCCATTAAGATGTCCGTATGTGCTTTGCAGATCCGCGGTGTCGGTGTTTTGCGGATCCACGGATCCGCAAAACACATACGGACGTCTGAATGGAGCCTTACAGGGGGGTGATCAATGACAGGGGGGTGATCACCCCATATAGACTCCCTGATCACCCCCCTGTCATTGATCACCCCCCTGTAAGGCTCCATTCAGACGTCCATATGTGTTTTGCAGATCCAATCCATAGATCCATGGATCCTCAAAACACATACGGACGTCTGAATGGAGCCTTAGAGGGGGGTGATCACCCCATATAGATTCCCTGATCACCCCCTATCATTGATCACCCCCCTGTAAGGCTCCATTCAGAGGTCCGTATGTGTTTTGCGGATCCACGGATCCATGGATCAGATCCGCAAAACACATATGGACGTCTGAATGCAGCCTTACAGGGGGTGATCAATGACAGGGGGGTGATCAGGGAGTCTATATGGGGTGATCACCCCCCTGTCATTGATCACCCCCCTGTAAGGCTTCATTCAGACGTCCGTATGTGTTCTGCGGATCCGCGGATCCGCAAAACACGGACATCGCGGATCCGCAAAACACGGACACAGGCAATGTGCGTTCCGCATTTTGCGGATCCGCACATTGCCAGAACTATATAGAAAATGCCTTTTCTTGTCCGCAATTGCTCTATATAGGCTCTACAAAAAACACAGTGTTCGCCCGATCAGGCCTGATCTTGTGCGCAAACTTGCGTTCAGTCCGCCCCACCGCAGTGACAGAAATATATATTTTTTCCCATTTTTTTATACAAAGTTGTCATTTGAGAAGAAGTCTGGAATATAAATGTCTAAAAAATTGTACGCATTTGGATTCCGTGAGGGGTATGGTGAGTTCATGTGAGATTTAATTTTTGGGCACAAGTTAGCGGAAATAGATTTTTTTTTTTTTTTTCTTACAAAGTCTCATTTTCCACTAACTTGTGACAAAAAATTAAATCTCACATGAAATCACCATACCCCTCACGGAATCCAAATGTGTACAATTTTTTAGACATTTATATTCCAGACTTCTTCTCAAATGACAACTTTGTATAAAGAAAATGGAAAAAGTTGACTTTTAGAGAGATATTTCTCTCACCCAGCATGGGTATATGTAAATAGACACCCCAAAACACATTGCCCAACTTCTCCTGAGTACATTGATACCACATGTGTGACACTTTTTTGCAGCGTAGGTGGGCAAAGGGGCCCAAATTTTAAAGAGCACCTTTAGGATTTCACAGGACATTTTTTACACATTTCAATTTCAAACTATTTCTCACGCATTAGGGCCTCTAAAATGCCAGGGCAGTATAACTACCCCACAAGTGACCCCATTTTGGAAAGAAGACACCCCAAGGTATTTCGTGATGGGCATAGTGAGTTCATGTAAGTTTTCATTTTTTGTCACAAGTTAGTAGAATATGAGACTTTGTAAGAAAAAAAAAAGAAAAAAATCATAATTTTCCACTAACTTGTGACAAAAAATAAAAAGTTCTATGAACTCACTATGCCCATCAGTGAATACCTTAGGGTGTCTACTTTCCGAAATGGGGTCATTTGTGGGGTTTTTCTACTGTCCTGGCATTGTAGAACCTCAGGAAACATGACAGGTGCTCAGAAAGTCAGAGCTGCTTCAAAATGCGGAAATTCACATTTTTGTACCATAGTTTGTAAACGCTATAACTTTTACCCAAACCAATAAATATACACTTATTGCATTTTTTCTTTTATCAAAGACATGTAGAACAATACATTTAGAGAAAAATCTATATAGAAATGTAGTTTAAAAAAAAATTACAACTGAATGTGAAAAATGGCATTTTTTTGCAAAAATTTTGGTAAATTTCGATTAATAACAAAAAAAGTTAAATTGTCAGCAGCAATGAAATACCACCAAATGAAAGCTCTATTAGTGAGAAGAAAAGGAGGTAAAATTCATTTGGGTGGTAAGTTGTATGGCCGAGCAATAAACCGTGAAATTAGTGTATTGCAGAATTGTAAAAAGTGGTCTGGTCATTAAGGGTGTTTAAGCTAGGGGATCTGAGGTGGTTAAAGGACCTTAACATTTATAGCTTGGAAGAAAGACGAGACAGAGGGGATATGATAGAAACTTTTAAATACATAAAGGGAATCAACAAGGTAAAAGAGGAGAAAATATTTAAAAGAAGAAAAACTGCTACAAGAGGACATCGTTTTAAATTAGAGGAGCAAAGGTTTAAAAGTAATATCAGGAAGTATTACTTTACTGAGAGAGTAGTGGATGCATGGAATAGCCTTCCTGCAGAAGTGATAGCTGCAAATACAGTGAAGGAGTTTAAGCATGCATGGGATAGGCATAAGGCCATCCTTCATATAAGATAGGGACAAGAGCTATTCATAGTATTCAGTATATTAGGCAGACTAGATGGGCCAAATGGTTCTTATCTGCCGACACATTCTATGTTTCTATATTACTATTGGACTGTAGTCATATTAGGTCTCTTCTCGAGTTGCAGCATCTATCCCTTGTCAGGGACATATAGGGCCTATCAGGAGGTTCCTGACACGGGATCACCCTATCGGGGTGGCCATTCCGTTTTGTTAGGCAAGGCCTATAGCTTGAGGGCAAGTGTGAGGGTGAGTCAATTTTTCTTTCCTTGCCCTGCCCAGCCTCATTGTCAATTGCTTTTTAAGGGCACAAATTGGGTGATTTTTAATGATTATCAATAAAGGTTACGTTTTGGTAAAGGTACTCTGTGATTACATTATAATTAAGTTACACTGGTGATTACCTGACACCTGATGTCTATATTTAGCAGAACTGTGAAAAATGTTTGCTCTTCACAAGGAAAACATATATACTAACAATAACTGCTACAGTATATAAAATTGTATATTTAATTCTGTAAATTTTGAATTGACATTCTAAATGTCTGAAATTACCAATTAAAAGTAAATTGCACAGTATTACTGCCTTTTGTCTGCAAACCTGCATCCAGGAGATGATATGCAAGCAAAGAACGAGGCATTTTAAATTTATTATGATAATCACAGCCACAGTGTATTCAAAAACTTACTGAGGGGGAAAGTAGGCTGAGAAAAAGACTGAAGTATGCAAATTTGTCACAAAGGAGGAAATATTTATTTGTACCATGTTAGCCAGTAAATAGAAGATATAAAAATAAGATTCCTTAGTGTTTGATACCTTTTAATGGCTAACTGAGAAGATGATGCTTTCAAGGCTACTCAGGTCTACTCAGACCTTTTTGCCTAATACATAATTTTTGAATTTAGAAGCCATCTCAAGAGAGTTCCTATATCCCAGTATATATTTTTTTATTCCATCAAGTTTGGCATGCAATTTTGTAGTAAGCAAAATAGTGTACTAGTCTTTACCAAACAATTTCTGTCCATCAATCAGACCATACAGGATTTGTGTTAAGAGGTGACTTGTTGTCAAAGCAAGCACAAATAACTAAAGGTGGATTTACATGATTTGATTGTTAGGCAGATTATCGAGCACAAATGTTTTTGCGAACGTTCGTTCCCGATAATCTGTCCATCTAAATGTGCCACCTATTCCTCGATGAACAAGTGAAACACAAACACTCATTCCTGGGGTGAACCTGTCATTTGTGCAGGCACCACCAATTATCGTTTCTGGTCAGCAGATTGTGCTGTCTAATCAGTAATCTGCTGCCCAGAAACAAACAAGCTGTGTGAGGATGAGGGGTGGCAATAGCTGTTTCCACCCCTGTTTCTCATACATTGAAGGAGATCACCGCTTGTAAATGCAGAGGTCTCCTTCAATGAACAAGCAGCCGACTGTCGGGAAGGAACACTTCCTTCCTGACAATTGGCTGTTACATCGTGCAGTGTAAACCCGCCTTTGATAACTTACTTTTCCATCCAATTTTTGACAACAAACAGGAATCTAAGGCCTCATGCACACGACCGTTGTTTGGGTCCGCGTCCGAGCCGCCGTTTTGGCGTCTCGGATGCGGACCCATTCATTTCAATGGGGCCGCAAAAGATGCGGACAGCACTCCATGTGCTGTCCGCATCTGTGGCTCCATTCCGCAGCCCCGCTAAAAAAATATAACATGTCCTATTTTTGTCCGTGCTTTGCGTACAAGAATAGACATTTTTATTGCCGCCGCCCGTTCCGCATTTTGCGGACCGCAAAAAACAGCACAGTCGTGTGCATGAGGCCTAACCTGTAGGAATGGTGTTCTGAATGGACTTAGAGATAATACATATGATATTGCAGAAATTGTAGATATTGTAATATTAGTATATACAGTCTGAATGGTTGAAGTCTCCATGAATGGTTACAAGACGGTAGCCAGGAAAAGAAAAGTTTCAGTAAAGAAATGAAAAAGAGAAAACAGACATTTGTCTAAAATAAAACCATTATAAAATTGACCTTTTAGGCTAGGGCTACACGACGACATGTGTTGTGCGACAATAAGTCGTGTGACACATAGGGCACAACTACACAGAAACATGTGTCTCGTGGCAATTTTTATTTAATGATGTGGTGTCGCACTGTGACATGCTGCGACTGTGACGCGACAGTCACAGAAAAATGTATCTTGGATGCATTTTTTGCTACTGTCACGTCACAGTCGCAGCATATCACATTTCACAGTGCGACACCATAGACTATCATTATAAAAATTGTCGCACAACATTTGTGCGACAAAATGTCACGCGACACATGTTGTTGTATAGCCCTAGCCTTAACCCCTTCAACCCCGGGCCTGTTTTCACCTTCCTGCCCAGGCAATTTTTTGCAAATCTGACATGTGTTACTTTATGTGGTAATAACTTTAAAACTCTTTTACTTATACAGGCCATATAGAGATTGTTTTCTCGTCACATATCAAACTTAATGACAGTGGTAAAAATGAGTTAACAAAATCATTTTTATTCATTAAAAAACAAATTTACCAAAAATTTGCAATAAAATTAGCAAATTTGCACATTTCAATTTCTCTACTTTTAGAATAGATAGTAATACCTCCAAAAATAGTAATTACTTTACATTCACCATATGTCTACTTCATGTTTGGATCATTTTGAAAATGACATTTTATTTTTGGGGGACGTTAGAAGGCTTAGAAGTTTGGACGCAAATCTTGAAATTTTTAGGAAAATTTCCAAAACCCACTTTTTAAGGACCAGTTCAGGTCTGAAGTCACTTTGTGAGGCTTACATAATAGAAACCACCCAAAAATGACCACACTTTAGAAACTACACCCCTCAAGGTATACAAAACAGATTTTACAAACTTTGTTAACCCTCTATGTCTTCCACAAGAATTAATGGAAAATGGAGATGAAATTTCAGAATTTCACTTTTTGGGCAGATTTTACATTTTAATAAAAAATTTTCAAGCAGCAAAGCAAGGGTTAACAGCCAAATATAACTCAAAATTTATTACCCTGATTCTGTGGTTTACAGAAACACCCCACATGTGATCGTAAACTGCTGTACACGGCAGGGTGCAGTAGGAAAGGAGTATGGTTTTTGGAAGGCAGATTTAGCTGAACTGGTTTTTAGATGCCATGTCCCATTTGAAGCCCCCCTGATGCATCCCTACAGTAGAAACTCAAAAAAGTGACCACATTTTGGAAACTACGGGATAAGGTGCCAGTTTTATTGGTACTATTTTGGGGTACATATGATTTTTAAATGCTCTATATTAAGTTTTTTGTGAGGCAAGGAAACAAAAAAATGTATGTTTTGGCATCATTTTTATTTTTTATTTTTAACAACATTCCTCTGACAGGTTAGATCTTGCGCTATTTTTATAGAGCAGGTTGTTACGGACAAAATGATATCAAATATGTCTACTTAAAATTAGGTTTTTTGTATCTCCATTTTCTGAACGCCCTATTTATTTTATTTTCTTCTTAAAATCGTCTTGTGCAGGGGCTCGTTTTTTGCAGGAAGAGTTAAAGTTTTTATTGGTACCAATCACGGGTACATATGATTTTTTGGTCATTCATTATTACACTTTATGGGGCAAGGTGACCATAAAATGTGTTGTTTTGGCGCAGTTTTTATTTATTTGTTTTTACAGCGTTTACCTGAGGGATTAGGTCATGTGAATTTTTTATAGAGCAGATTGTTACAGACGTGGAAATACCTAATATGTCTACTTTTTCTAATTTATTTAAGTTTTACACGATAATAGGATTTTTGAAACCGAAATATTTTAGTGTATCCATATTCTAAGAGCCATAGCTTTTTTATTTTTTGACCTATTATCGTAGGTAGGGTCTCATTTTTTGTGGGATGAGGTGACGGTCTGATTGGTACTATTTTGGGGGGCATAAGCCTTTTTGATCATTTGCTGTTGCAAATTTTGTGATTTAATGTGACAAAAATGTATTTTTTTTTACGCAGTTTTTCTTCTTTCTTACGGTGTTCACCTGAGTGGTTAGGTCATGTGATATTTCTATAGAGCTGGTTGTTATGGACATGGCAATACCTACAGTGGGATGCGAAAGTTTGGGCAACCTTGTTAATCGTCATGATTTTCCTGTATAAATCGTTGGTTGTTACGATAAAAAATGTCAGTTAAATATATCATATAGGAGACACACACAGTGATATTTGAGAAGTGAAAATAAGTTTATTGGATTTACAGAAAGTGTGCTATAATTGTTTAAACAAAATTAGGCAGGTGCATAAATGTGGGCACTGTTGTCATTTTATTGATTCCAAAACCTTTAGAACTAATTATTGGAACTCAAATTGGCTTGGTAAGCTCAGTGACCCCTGACCTACATACACAGGTGAATCCAATTATGAGAAAGAGTATTTAAGGGGGTCAATTGTAAGTTTCCCTCCTCTTTTAAATTTCTCTGAAGAGTAGCAACATGGGGGTCTCAAAACAACTCTCAAATGACCTGAAGACAAAGATTGTTCACCATCATGGTTTAGGGAAAGGATACAGAAAGCTGTCTCAGAGATTTCAGCTGTTTCCACAGTTAGGAACATATTGAGGAAATGGAAGACCACAGGCTCAGTTCAAGTTAAAAATCTTGGATAGACAGAAGCGACGAATGGTGAACAGTCAGAGTCACCCCACAGACCAGCACCAAAGAACTACAACATCATTTTGCTGCAGATGGAGTCACTGTGCATCGTTCAACCATTTGGCACACTTTACACAAGGAGATGCTGTAAGCGAGAGTGATGCAGAGGAAGCCTTTTCTCCGCCCACAGCACAAAAAGTGCCACTTGAGGTGGGCTAAAGCACATTTGGACAAGCCAGCTTCATTTTGGAATAAGGTGCTGTGGACCGATGAAACTAAAATTGAGTTATTTGGCCATAACAAGGGGCATTATGCATGGAGGAAAAAGAACACAGCATTCCAAGAAAAACACCTGCTACCAACAGTAAAATATGGTGGTGGTTCCATCATGCTGTGGGGCTGTGTGGCCAGTGCAGGGACTAAGAATCTTGTCAAAGTTGAGGGACGCATGGATTCCACTCAGTATCAGCAGATTCTGGAGACCAATGTCCAGGAATCAGTCACAAAGCTGAAGCTGCGCCGGGGCTGGATCTTTCAACAAGACAACGACCCTAAACACTGCTCAAAATCTTCTAGGGCATTTATGCAGAGGAACAAGTACAACGTTCTGGAATGGCCATCTCAGTCCCTAGACCTGAATATAATTGAAAATCTGTGGTGTGACTTAAAGAGAGCTGTCCATGCTCGGAAGCCATCAAACCTGAATGAACTAAAGATGTTTTGTAAAGAGGAATGGTCCAAAATACCTTCAACCATAATCCAGACTCTCATTGGAACCTACAGGAAGCGTTTAGAGGCTGTGATTTCTGCAAAAGAAGGATCTACTGAATATTGATTTCATTTCTATTTTGTGGTGCCCAAATTTATGCACCTGCCTAATTTTGTTTAAACAATTATAGCACACTTTCTGTAAATCCAATAAACTTCATTTCACTTCTCAAATATCACTGTGTGTGTCTCCTATATGATATATTTAACTGACATTTTTTATCGTAACAACCAACGATTTATACAGGAAAATCATGACGATTAACAAGGTTGCCCAAACTTTCGCATCCCACTGTAATACGTATACAGTTTTTTTTTTTACTTTAGCACAATAATAGCAGTTTTGAAACAAAAAAAAAGATGTTTTGATGTGTCTCCATGTTCTGAGAGCTATAGTTTTTTTTATTTCTTGGGCGATTGTCTTAGGTAGGGGCTCATTTTTTGTGGGATGAGATGACGGTTTTATTGATACCATTTTGTGGGACAGTTGCCTTTTTGATCGCTTGGTGTTGCACTTTTTGTGATATAAGGTGACAAAAATAGCTTTTTTTACACCGTTTTTTTAATGGTGTTTATCGGACAGGAAGGATCATGTGATATATTTATAGAGCCAGTCATAGTGGCAATACCTAATATATGTGTTTTTTTTTTTTTTTAGTTTTTTATTATAAAATAAGGGGAACGGGACTTTTTTATTTTTTACTTTATTAATTTTATTACTTTATTAATGTTATTTAAAAAACTTTTTTTTTACTTTTTTTTCCTATACTTTATTTCTGATGTTCACTTTTTGGGGTCTGATCCTCTCTGCAATACATTACAATACATCTGACACTGAGTAATACACTAACAGATTGCCTAGGAGACCCAGCCTGAGGCTGGATCTCCTCGGCACCCATAGCAGGCAGTTCCCGGTGCACCGGCATCGGGCTGCCTTGTCACGCATCAGGTCCCTGCCACAGCAGCGCGGGGACTCAATGCTATCACTCACCCGACACAAACCCCTTCTATATTTATTTTCACAATCGCAAATATTCTAGATTTTCGTATTACAAATTTTTATCGCAAATTTTCCAATTGCCGATTTCCGCAATCAAGAAAATAATGACCGGAGATCATGAATTCTCAAATTCGAATATTGCCCCTGCCACTCATCACTGGTCAATGATTGTCTGATATAGTCAAGAGAAAAAAAAATGCAATTTGTTCTTGTTAAATCCCCTGCAGCTTAATGCTTTCATTACAGTACAACTCTTACTGTTTTCATATTGTTTTATACATGCAGACCACCTTGTATTTAAGTAAGACAAATCCTTTTAAACCCCATTCAAAATTAGGTTGCTTAAACCATTCAATTCAAATTCAATTACTGCTCTCAGCAAGGATTTTTAAGTGAAATGGAAATTATACCTAATTCCTAGCATTAACATATGTATACAATACACTAATGCTTACATCCATTTAACTTTGTTTCTGAAAATCAGACCATGTTTTAAGAAAAAAACATAATGCAAGTCTTAACCACCTCAGCCCCCCTAGCTTAAACCCCCTTAATGACCAGACCACTTTTTACAATTCTGCACTTCACTACTTTCATGGTTTATTGCTCGGTCATACAACTTACCACCCAAATGAATTTTACCTCCTTTTCTTCTCACTAATAGAGCTTTCATTTGGTTGTACTTCATTGCTGCTGACATTTTAACATTTTTTGATATTAATCAAAAATGACCGAAATTTTTGCCAAAAAATGACATTTTTCACTTTCTGTTGTAAAATTTTTCAAATAAAACTACATTTCTATATACATTTTTCTCTAAATGTATTGTTCTACATGTCTTTGATTAAAAAAAATGCAATAAGTGTATATTTATTGGTTTGGGTAAAAGTTATAGCGTTTACAAACTATGGTGCAACAAAAATTTATTTACGCACTTTGACTTTCTGAGCACCTGTCATGTTTCCTGAGGTTCTACAATGCCCAGACCGTAGAAACACCCCACAAATGACCCCATTTCGGAAAATAGACACCCTAAGGTATTCGCTGATGGGAATAGTGAGTTAATGGAAGTTTTAATTTTTTGTCACAAGTTAGCGGAAATGGAATTATTATTTTTTTTCTTACAAAGTCTCATATTCCACTAACCTGTGACAAAAAATACAATTTTACATGAACTGACCATACCCCTCACGGAATACCTTGGGGTGTCTTATTTCTAAAATGGGGTCAATTGTAGGGTATTTATATTGCCCTTGCATTTTAGGGGCCCTACAATGTGAGAAGTAGTTTGGAATCCAAATGCGTAAAAATGCCCTGTGAAATCCTAAAAGTACTCATTGGAATTTGGGCCCCTTTGCGCACCTAGGCTGCAAAAAAGTGTCACACATGTGGTATCGCCGTACTCAGAAGAAGTAGGGCAATGTGTTTTGGGGTGTATTTTTACATATACCCATGCTGGGCGAGAGAAATATCTCTGCAAATGACAACTTTTCCCATTTTTTTATACAAAGTTGTCATTTTACAGAGGTATTTCTCTCACCCAGCATGGGTATATGTAAAAAGACACCCCAAAACACTTTTTTTGCAGCCTAGGTGTGCAAAGGGGCCAAAATTCCAATGTTTACCATTTAGGAGGGCATTTTTAGACATTTGGATTCCAGACTTCTTCCCACGCTTTAGGGCCCCTAAAATGCCAGGGCAGTATAAATACCCCACAAGTGACCCCATTTTGGAAAGAAGTCACCCCAAGGTATTCCGTGAGGGGCATGGCGAGTTCCTCGAATTTATTTTTTTGGGCACAAGTTAGCGGAAAATGATTTTTTTTCTTTTCTTACAAAGTCTCATATTCCACTAACTTGTGACCAAAAAAAAATATTTACATGAACTTGCCATGCCCCTCACGGTATACCTTGGGGTGTCTTTTTTCCAAAATGGGGTCACATGTGGGGTATTTATACTGCCCTGGCATTTTAGGGGCCCTAAAGCGTGAGAAGTAGTTAGGAATCCAAATGTGTAAAAAATGCCCTGTGAATTCCTAAAGGTACTCATTGGAATTTGGGCCCCTTTCTGCACCTAGGCTGCAAAAAAGTGTCACACATGTGATATCGCCGTACTCAGAAGAAGTAGGGCAATGTGTTTTAGGGTGTATTTTTACATATACCCATACTGTGTGTGAGAAATATCTCTGTAAATTACCACTTTTTACATTTTTTTATACAAAGTTGTCAATTTACAGAGATATTTCTCTCACCCAGCATGGGTATATGTAAAAATACACCCCAAAACACATTTCCCTACTTCTCCTGAGTACGGCGATACCACAAGTGTGACACTTTTTTGCAGCCTAGGTGCGTAAAGGGGCCGAAAGTCCAAAGAGTACCTTTAGGATTTATAGGGTTGCTCACAATTTAGCCCTGCCCAAAATGCCAGAACAGTAAACACACCCCACAAATGACCCCATTTTGGAAAGTAGACACCCCAAAGTATTCACTGAGGGGCATAGTGAGTCCGTGGGAGATTTTATTTATTTTTTGCCAGAAGTTAGCAGAAATTGAAACTTTATATTATTTTTTTCTCCTCAGAAAGTGTCATTTCCGCTAACTTGTGAAAAAATAAAATAAATCATACATAAACTCACCATGCCCCTCCGCGAATACTTTTGAGTGTCTTCTTTCTAAAATAGGGTCATTTCAGGGGTATTTATACTATCCTGGCATTCTAGCATCTCAAGAAACATGACAGGTGTGTTAAGAAAGTCAGAGCTGCTTCAAAATGCGGAAATTCACATTTTTGTACCATAGTTTGTAAACGCTATAACTTTTGCGCAAACCAATAAATATACACTTATTGGATTTTTTTTATCAAAGACATGTAGAACAATAAATTCTGACACAAACTTGTATAGAAATGTAATTATATTTGAACAATTTAACCAGAGAAAGTTAAAAATACACTTTTTTTTTGAAAATTTTGGTCTATTTTGATTAATATCAGAAAAACAAAAAATCTCATCAGCAATCAAATACCACCAAATGAAAGCTGTATTTGTAAGAAGAAAAGGAGGTAAAATTCATTTGGGTGCCAAATTGCATGACAGAGCAATAAACCGTTAAAGTTGTGAAGTGCCGATTTGTAAAAAAGGGCCTGGTCCTTAAGCGGTTAAAACATACAAGTAAATCATGGCAAATGAAATTAAAAAATTATTAAAGAATTTCTGTAGCTACAGTCATTACTTTATGTGCTCTACAATATATCTATTTCATTCTGTGACAATTTATTTATTCTTGACTTTAGACTTATTATACTATTACAATTTGGCTTCATAACAATTAGAGATGAATGAAAATTTGAGTCGGCCGAATTTACGAATTTCGACAAGAAATTTGATTTGTTCCGAATTTGTCATTATCAGGATAAATATGATATTCCCAGGTCACTCTGCCTAATCATATGCATCCCATTTGGATGCCCAATCTCAATGTGAAGGCTTGACAGTTAAACTGCAGGGAGAGTGTATTGCCATGTGCATTAGGTTCTAGTGCACCCACATTCATAGTTAATCCATTATGTAGGTACTGTGCCATCAGTATTACAGGCAGGTGTAATTTATTGCTGTCTACATCACTGTGCACCAAGATTCATAGCTAATCCCATCTGTCAAAAAGAAAAGTATACAGCACCGTTCACTAAAGCAAAAAAACTGTGCACGCCCCTGCAGAAGCTGAGTCCAAATGACTCCTTAGTGAAACAAAATAAAGAAATGGAGGCAGTGTCAATAAAGTAGGGGGAAATTATTATTTTTTTATGCATATTGTAGCAGTCCAACCACATTTTTTTAAATCCCTTCTGTTAGCTGTAGATTTACTGTGCTTCAGTATTACAGGTCAATGTTAGCTTCATGTCTAATTTATTGCTATCAATTTAGCCGTGCAGGGCCCCAAGATTCAAGTAGTGGCCCCGTGACAGAGTACGGAAGGTTCAAAGAAGGATCCCAGCAATCGTGTCTTCAATCAATAGGATATTTATTTCATCAAATTAGAAATGTCCACAATCCTGGACGCGTTTCGGCTAGCATGCCTTCATCAACAGACACAGGTATACAGAATGACCTAGTTTATATAAAGGAATATTAGTCCAACAAGAAAAATGCATTCTCAGTTCACTTCTGCAGTTATTTCTGTTGAAAGCGTATTGAGGCGTATTTCAGTAAAAAAGTTAAATATATATGCACTGTACTGTTTCAGTTATTTCTAGTGAAAGTGTATAGGGGCATAGTTCAGTAAAAAAAGATAAATATATACGCACTTCACTCCAAGTTTTTTCTGGTCAAAGCGTATATTGGCCTATTTCAGTCCAACAAGAAAAATATTTTCTCAGTTAACTTCTGCAATTATTTCTGTTTAAAGCTTATAGGGGCATATTACAAACCGGATTCCCAAAAAGTTAGGACACTAAACAAATTGTGAATAAAAACTGAATGCAATGATGTGGAGATGGCAAATGTCAATATTTTATTTGTAATAGAACGTAGATGACAGATCAAACGTTTAATCCGAGTAAATGTATCATTTTAAAGGAAAAATACGTTGATTCAAATTTTCACGGTGTCAACAAATCCCCCAAAAGTTGGGACAAGTAGCAATGAGAGGCTGGAAAAAGTAAATTTGAGCATAACGAAGAGCTGGAAGACCAATTAACACTAATTAGGTCAATTGGCAACATGATTGGGTATAAAAAGAGCTTCTCAGAGTGGCAGTGTCTCTCAGAGGCCAAGATGGGTAGAGGATCACGAATTCCCACAATGTTGCGCAGAAAGATAGTGGAGCAATACCAGAAAGGTGTTACCCAGTGAAACATTGCAAAGACTTTGCATCTATCATCATCAACTGTGCATAACATCATCCGAAGATTCTGAGAATCTGGAACAATCTCTGTGTGTAAGGGTCAAGGCCGTAAAACCATACTGGATGCCCGTGATCTCCGGGTCCTTAAACGACACTGCACCACAAACAGGAATGCTACTGTAAAGGAAATCACAGAATGGGCTCAGGAATACTTCCAGAAACCATTGTCAGTGAACACAATCCACCGTGCCATCCGCCGTTGCCAGCTGAAACTCTACAGAGCAAAGAAGAAGCCATTTCTAAGCAAGATCCACAAGCTCAGGCGTTTTCACTGGGCCAGGGATCATTTAAAATGGAGTGTGGCAAAATGGAAGACTGTTCTGTGGTCAGACGAGTCATGATTCGAAGTTCTTTTCGGAAATCTGGGACGCCATGTCATCCGGACCAAAGAGGACAAGGACAACCCAAGTTGTTATCAACGCTCAGTTCAGAAGCCTGCATCTCTGATGGTATGGGGTTGCATGAGTGCGTGTGGCATGGGCAGCTTGCATGTCTGGAAAGGCACCATCAATGCAGAAAAATATATTCAGGTTCTAGAACAACATATGCTCCCATCCAGACGTCATCTCTTTCAGGGAAGACCCTGCATTTTTCAACAAGATAATGCCAGACCACATTCTGCATCAATCACAACATCATGGCTGCGTAGGAGAAGGATCCGGGTACTGAAATGGCCAGTCTGCAGTCTAGATCTTTCACCTATAGAGAACATTTGGCGCATCATAAAGAGGAAGGTGCAACAAAGAAGGCCCAAGACGATTGAACAGTTAGAGGCCTGTATTAGACAAGAATGAGAGAGCATTCCTATTTCTAAACTTGAGAAACTGGTCTCCTCAGTCCCCAGACGTCTGTTGAGTGTTGTAAGAAGAAGGGGAGATGCCACACAGTGGTGAAAATTGCCTTGTCCAAACTTTTTAGGGATTTGTTGACACAGTGAAATTCTGATTCAACATATTTTTCCCTTAAAATGGTACATTTTCTCAGTTTAAACTTTTGTTCCGTGATTTATGTTCTATTCTGAATAAAATATTAGAAGTTGGCACTTCCACATCATTGCATTCAGTTTTTATTCACGATTTGTATAGTGTCCCAACTTTTTTGGAATCCGGTTTGTACAATTAAAAAAAGGAAAATATATATGTGCTGCATTGTTTCATTTATTTCTGGTGAAAGCATATAGGGGTGTATATCAGTCCAACAAGAAAAATATATTCTCAGTTCACTTCTGCAGTTATTTCTGTTGAAAGAGTATAGGGGCGTATTTCAGTTAAAAAAAGAAAAATATATACGCACTGCACTGTTGCAGTTATTTCTGGTGGAAGCGTATAGGGGTTTATTTCAGTAAAAATAGAAAAGTATATACGCACTTCATTCTAATTTTTTTTTGTCAAAGCGTATAGTGGCCTATTTCAGTCCAACAAAAAAATATATTCTCAGTTCACTTCTGCAAATATTTCTTTTGAAAGCGGACAGGGGCATATCACACTAAAAAAATAAAAATATATATGCACTGCACTGTTGCAGTTATTTCTGGTGAAAGCATATAGGGGCGTATTTCAGTCCAAGAAGACAAATATATTCTCAGTTCACTTCTACAATTATTTCTGTTTAAAGCGTATATGGGCGTATTTCAGCAAAAAATATAAATATATACGCACTGCACTGTTGCAGTTATTTCTGGTCGAAGCATATAGGGGCGTATTTCATTACTACAAGAAAAATATACGCACTTCACTCTTTAAGTTTTTTATTGTTTAAAGCGCATAGTGGCCTATTTCAGTCCAACAAAATAAAATATAGTCTGAGTTCACTTAGGTCAAAGCTTATAGGGGAGTATTTCAGTACTATAAGAAAAACATACGCACTTCACTATTTAAGTTTTTTCAGTTAAAAGCGTATAGGGGCGTATTTCAGTCAAACAAGAAATATACATTTTTAATTTACTTCTGCAGTTATTTCTGTTGAAAAAGTATAGGGGCGTATTTCAGCAAAAAAATAATATATATATATATACGCACTGCACTGTTGCAGTTATTTCTGGTAAAAGCATATAGGGGCGTATTTCAGTCCAACAAGAAAAATGCATTCTCAGTTAACTTCTGCAGTTATTTTTGTTGAAAGCGTATAGGGGCATATTTCAGTAATAAAAAAGAAAAATATATGCACACTGCACTATTGCAGTTATGTCCAGTGAAAGCGTATAGGGGTGTATTTCAGTAAGCAAAGAAAAATATATACACACTTTACTCTAATTTTTTTTGGTCAAAGCGTATAGTGGCCTATTTCAGTCCAACAAAAAAAAATACATTCTCAGTTAACTTCTGCAATTATTTCTTTTGAAAGCGTATAGGGGCATATTAAAATAAAAAATAAAAATATATTTATGCACTGCACTGTTGCAGTTATTTCTGGTGAAAGCATACAGGGGCGTATTTCAGTCCAAGAAGACAAATATATTCTCAGTTCACTTCTGCAATTATTTCTGTTTAAAGCATATAGTGGAATATTTCATTAAAAAGGAAAAATATATACACACTGCACTGTTGCAGTTATTTCTGGTCAAAGCGTGTAGGGAGGTATTTCAGTACTACAAGAAAAATATACGAACTTCACTCTTTAAGTTCTTTCTGTTTAAAGCGTATAGTGGCCTATTTCAGTCCAACAAAATAAAATATTTTCTCAGTTCACTTCTGCAATTAATTCTTTTGAAAGTGTATAGGGGGATATTACAATAAAAAAAAGAAAAATATATACGCACTGCACATGGCAGTTATTTATGGTGAAAGTGTATAGGGGTGTATTCCAGTCCAACAAGAAAAATATATTCTCAGTTCACTTTTGCAGTTATTTAGGGTGCCAATGTTGTGCCGAGTCGGGGTGAATAGTCCCTAGCCGTGATTTCTTATAAAAAAAGGCAGTACCAGCCCTGCACAAACATATAGAACAAAAGGTGTGCCAGTGCTTGACCCTGTCGGTGTCAAAGTGCACGGCAGCGCCAACATGTGGAGCTATTACTACAGTCAGGGACAATACGTGTCCTTTACGGCCCACTGGGGGAAGGTGGTTCCTGCACAGCAACAGCAACTTTGCCAGGCGACACCGCTTCCGCCTCCATGTTCTCACGCCGTTGGTACAGAGACAATGTCCGCTTCTGCCTCCTCATTCACCACCATGTCCTCGGCCTCCACTGCAGGGACAAGTCGCAGTGCCCCTAAAGCATAACACATGTGCAAGGCTCAGCAGTGTGACGCTGTTCTGCACCTGGTTTGCCTTGGCGAACGGAGTCACACAGGAGAGGAACTGATCCGTGTAATGCATCAAGAAATCGAATCCTGGCTTTCTCCGCGACAACTCAAAATCGGAACCATGGTGACCGACAACGGGTGTCGGCACTGGATCAAAGAAGGCTGAGCCATACACCCTGCATGGCACAAGTGTTCAATCTGGTTGTCAAGCGGTTTTTGAAGTCTTCCACCCATCTGCAAGACATCCTAAAAATGGCCGAGAAACTTTGCATGCACTTCAGTCACTCGTACACCGCAAAGCACCCCCCCTCTTGAGCTGCAGTGGCAGAACGGCATCCCCCAACATAGGCTGATATGCGACGTTTCCACCTGTTGGAATTCCACCCTCCATATGTTGAACCGACTACATGAACAGAGAAAGGCGATCAACGATTTATTCATGATGCAAGCATATAGGAGGAAAAAAAAATATTTCAGAATGACCCACTGGACCCAGGAAGTCAAAAAATATAATCCAATAGTCCTAAGACTAATAATTCCTGTTTGAGGTCTATGTTAAAACGTAACTTTTATTTCATATTGACATACACATAAGACAAAACAAAAAGACTCTGTTGAGAGTTTTTAAAAGTACATATGGAGGGATAATTGACAGGTAGTAGGAGTATATAACACTCCATCACTGTACACTATCAGATAGTGTACAGTGACGGAGTGTTATATACTCCTACTACCTGTCAATTATCCCTCCAAGCATATAGGAGTACTCCACTGTGTAACTTTGATGTCAGCTCATGCGTGACACCTGAAAATTGCTCAGGCCCTTTGAGGACGCCACTTTATATGTCAATCGCCAGGACTACAGGATGAACAACGTCATTCCACTGCTTCATGTCCTGGAATAGATGTTGGTAACAATGGCTGGTCAGGGGACAGGAGACATGGCTTCTAGATCTCATGGCCACATGAGCCCTGTGGGGGCTGAACTGGAGGAGGAGGACATTGGAGAACAGGCAATGTGTACAGAAATGGGTGGTTTTTCTACTCAGCTGACAGGACTGTAAGAGCAGGATGTCACAACCAGACAGCTGAGAAGCTCTGACAGAAGCCTTTAAGAACCTCCTCCTTGACTTTTCTTTGTTGTGGTGTTCAGTTCCTCATCTCGTTAGCCTCTCTCAGCTGTCATGTAGTTGGACTGATTGCTTCCCTTTAAATTCCTCCCCATAATGCATTACTGGGCGGCTTATACTTCTTCCTGGAGTGTGTGTGCATGCTGATCCTATTTCCCAGTCTGCTACTAAGTTAAGTGCTGTACATTTATCAGTTTTTTTCTGTTTGCTGGATCCCAGGTGACCCTGACTCCCTCCGTGTCTGGTGTAGGGAGCCGGTGGTCGTGTCCCCTCACTATTGTAGGGTGTTCAGGTGTTATATAGTCGAGGTACGTGGATATGCAACCATCCACCTCAGATTTTTTTGCATAGGCTGAGCAGCCAGGGAAAGTGCCAGGTTTTGTGCAGGGGTCTCCCTTTTGGTTCCTTAGCTTTGGATCCAGTGAGTCATTTATGCATGTTGCATTGTCTTGTTTCCTGTACACCGTCCGTGACATTATAAGCCGCCAAAACCGTCTCAAGCATGGATCCGGTTTCACTTTTGGCTGAACGCTTCCAGGGTCTTTCATTGGAGGTAGCTGATCTCCGTAAGACTTTTTCTCAGCTTCAAGTGACCGGTTCAGCTTGCGTTCATGGAGTTTGTTCTGAGCCTAAGATCTCGCTCCCGGATACGTTCTACGTGGGTAGTGAGAATTTTGTGCGTTTTAGAGAGGCTTGCAAACTCCATTTTCGCCTTGTTCCCCATTCCTCTGGTGATGAGGAACGGAGGGTGGGGATCATTATATCGCTGCTCAGGGGTAACGCTCAGTCTTGGGCCTTTTCGCTGCCGGAGGGGGCACGGCCTCTCCGTTCAGTGGATGAATTCTTTTTAGCCCTGGGTCAGATATATGATGATCCGGATCGTATTGCTCTGGCTGAGTCTAGACTACGTCTATTATGCCAGGGTAAACAATCCGCAAAGATATACTGCTCAGAATTTCGGAGATGGGCAGCTGATACTGGTTGAAATGATGCTGCAATCCGAAGTCAATTTTGCCATGGTCTTTCAGAGGGATTGAAAGATGGATTTGCCTTTCATGAGAGGCCTATTTCCTTGGACTCTGCTATGTCTCAGGCCGTTCGTATTGACAGGCGTCTTAGAGAGAGAGGAGAGATATCTCCTTCCTGTCATACTCAGTCCCAGGACAGTGCAGCGGTCTCATTCTGTGCGCAGGGGTCTCGGTCGCTGTCAGCCCCTTCTGAGCAGGAGCCCATGCAGCTGGGATTGATTGCTTCTGACAATAGAAGATTCAGCTCGCATGGGAGGGTTTGTTTTTGTTGTGGAGGTATAAATCATTTGGCAAATGTTTGTCCCTCTAGGAGATTCAGGCAGTTTTCTGGGATTAATAAAGAAACAAACAGGAAAAAATCTTTTAAAAATGTTCCGTCTGTTACTATTAGCAGGGTTGAGGCGGAAATTGAAGGTTTTCCGTTTGCTTGTAGTTCCCGTTTTGTCCTGCCTGCTAGGGTGGCGCTAGAGAGCAAGAGCATTTTTTGTGGCTAGTGGAGCAGCTGTCAATCTCATTGATACTCAATTTGCAATAACTCATGGTTTCCAGGTGCGCACTTTGGGAAAGGATATTCCTGTTTTTGCTATTGATTCTGCTCCACTTTCTCAGAAATCATTAAAGGGCATAGTTCACAATATCCGTTTAATTGTGAGTGATGCTCATGTTGAGGATGTGTCATGTTTCGTCCTTAGCGGATTGCCTACTCCTCTAGTGTTGGGGCTACCCTGGCTCACTAGACATAACCCCACCATTAATTGGCAAGCGAGGCAAATAAATGGTTGGAGTGACTTTTGCAGAGAGAATTGCCTCACGACATCTGTTTCTGAGGTTGCTACTAAGACTGTACCATCTTTTCTCTCAGAATTTTCGGATGTCTTCTCTGAGAGTGGAGTTTAGGATTTGCCCCTGCACAGGGAGTACGATTGCCCTATTAATCTCATCCCAGGCGCCAAGCTGCCTAAATCTCGTTTATCAACCTGAGAGGATCGCTATGCGTGCTTATATCTCTGAGAGTCTGAGAAAAGGACACATACGACCCTCGAAGTCACCTGTTGCCGCTGGTTTTTTCTTTGTTAAGAAAAAAGATGGTTCTTTAAGACCTTGTCTGGATTTCAGGGAGCTGAACAGTATCACTATTCGTGACCCTTATCCGCTTCCTCTGATCCCGGACCTGTTTAACCAGGTTGTTGGGGCTAAAGTCTTTTCCAAATTAGATCTAAGAGGGGCATACAACCTGGTCAGGGTCAGAGAAGAAGATGAATGGAAGACGGCCTTCAATACCCCTGAGGGCCATTTTGAGAATTTGGTTATGCCTTTTGGTCTGATGAATGCCCCAGCTGTTTATCAGCATTTCGTGAACAGCATTTTTTATCATTTGATGGGAAAATTTGTATTAGTGTATTTGGATGACATTTTGATTTTTTCTCCTGATTTCAAAACTCATAAGGAACATTTACGTCAGGTCTTGCTCATCCTGCGGGAGAATAAATTATATGCGAAACTGGAAAAATGTGTGTTTGCGGTTCCAGAAATTCAATTTCTGGGGTTTCTTCTCTCCGCTTCTGGTTTTCGCATGGACCCCGAGAAGGTCCGCGCTGTGCTTGAGTGGGAGCTGCCTGAGAATCAAAAGGCGCTGATGCGTTTTTTGGGCTTTGCCAATTATTACAGGAAGTTTATTTTGAATTATTCCTCTATTGTTAAACCACTCACTGATATGACCAGAAAGGGGGTAGATTTTTCTTCTTGGTCAGTAGAGGCGCGTAAGGCTTTTTCTAATATCAAGGAGAGTTTTGCTTCCGCTCCCATCTTGGTGCAACCTGATATTTCTTTACCCTTCATAGTTGAGGTTGATGTTTCTGAGGTGGGTGTGGGGGCGGTCTTGTCTCAGGGTTCCTCTCCTGCCAAATGGCGACCGTGTGCCTTTTTCTCGAAAAAACTCTCCTCCGCAGAGAGAAATTACGATGTGGGAGATAGGGAATTGTTAGCCATCAAGTTGGCTTTTGAGGAATGGCGCCATTGGCTAGAGAGAGCCAGACACTCTATTACCGTATTTACTGACCATAAAAATCTGGCCTACTTGGAGTCAGCCAAGCGTCTGAGCCAGAGACAGGCCAGGTGGTCTTTGTTCCTTTCTAGGTTTAATTTTGTTGTCACGTTCCGCCCTGGAGTTAAGAATGTGAAGGCAGATGCCCTGTCACGTTGTTTTCCGGGAGGCGGGAATTTTGAAGACCCGGGTCCCATTTTGGCTGAAGGTGTGGTGGTCTCTGCTCTTTTTTCTGAATTGGAGGCAGAGGTGCAGGCAGCCCAGTCAGAGGCTCTTGATCTTTGTCCTCCTGGGAGGTTGTTTGTGCCTCTCGCTTTAAGACACAAGATTTTTAAGGAACACCACGATACGGTCCTTGCTGGGCACCTGGGGGCAAGAGCCACACTGGATCTCATCGCTCGGAGATTCTGGTGGTCTGCGCTTCGTAAGTCGGTTGAGGGTTTTGTGGCAGCCTGTGAGACTTGCGCTCGTGCCAAAGTCCCTTATTCACGGCCATCAGGTCCTCTCCTTCCCTTACCCATTCCTTCCCGTCCTTGGACACATCTGTCCATGGACTTCATAACGGACCTGCCTCGTTCCTCGGGGAAGACTGTGATTCTGGTGGTGGTGGACCGTTTTAGCAAAATGGTGCATTTCATCCCTTTTCCTGGTTTGCCCAATGCTAAGACGCTGGCGCAGGCATTTATTGATCACATTGTCAAATTGCACGGTATTCCTTCAGACATAGTCTCTGATAGGGGCACGCAGTTTGTTTCCAGATTCTGGAAGGCTTTCTGTTCTCGCTTGGGGGTTCGGTTGTCATTCTCTTCTGCTTTCCACCCGCAGTCGAATGGCCAGACAGAGCGCGTCAATCAGAATCTGGAGACATATCTGCGCTGTTTTGTGCCGGAGAATCAAGAGGATTGGTGTTCTTTTTTGTCCCTTGCTGAGTTTGCTTTAAATAACCGTCGTCAGGAGTCCTCTGATAAGTCACCATTTTTTGGTGCATGTGGGTTTCATCCGCAGTTTGGGACTTTCTCGGGAGAGGGGTCTTCTGGTTTACCTGATGAGGACAGATTCTCCTCGTCTTTGTCATCTATTTGGCAAAAGATTCAGGATAATCTAAAGAGCATGAGTGAGAGATATAAGCGTGTGGCAGATAAGAGACGTGTGCTTGGTCCGGACCTGAATGTTGGTGATCTGGTGTGGTTGTCTACCAACAATATCAAATTGAAGGTTCCCTCCTGGAAGTTGGGTCCTAGGTTTATTGGGCCTTACAAAATCCTGTCTGTCATCAATCCTGTTGCCTACCGTCTTGATCTTCCTCACACTTGGAAGATCCATAATGTTTTTCATAAGTCCTTATTGAAACCTTATGTTCAACCCATTGTACCCTCGCCTTTGCCTCCTCCTCCGATTATGGTTGATGGGAATCTTGAATTTCAGGTCTCTAGGATTGTGGATTCTCGTCTTGTCCGCGGTTCTCTTCAGTACCTTGTGCATTGGGAGGGTTATGGTCCTGAGGAGAGGATGTGGGTCCCAGTGACGGACATTAAGGCCTCTCGTCTCATCAGGGCTTTCCATGGGTCCCATCCTGAGAAGGTGGGCTCTGAGTGTCCGGAGTCCACTCATAGAGGGAGGGGTACTGTCACAACCAGACAGCTGAGAAGCTCTGACAGAAGCCTTTCAGAACCTCTTCCTTGACTTTTCTTTGTTGTGGTGTTCAGTTCCTCATCTCGTTAGCCTCTCTCAGCTGTCATGTAGTTGGACTGATTGCTTCCCTTTAAATTCCTCCCCATAATGCATTACTGGGCGGCTTATACTTCTTCCTGGAGTGTGTGTGCATGCTGATCCTATTTCCCAGTCTGCTACTAAGTTAAGTGCTGTACATTTATCAGTTTTTTTCTGTTTGCTGGATCCCAGGTGACCCTGACTCCCTCCGTGTCTGGTGTAGGGAGCCGGTGGTCGTGTCCCCTCACTGTAGGGTGTTCAGGTGTTATATAGTCGAGGTACGTGGATATGCAACCATCCACCTCTGGGATTTTTGCATAGGCTGAGCAGCCTGGGAAAGTTCCAGGTTTTGTGCAGGGGTCTCCCTTTTGGTTCCTTAGCTTTGGATCCAGTGAGTCATTTATGCATGTTGCATTGTCTTGTTTCCTGTACACCGTCCATGACACAGGAGCAGCCAGAGGAGCTACAGGGCAATGAGGAAGACAAAACAGAGAACCCGGACACACCATGGCAGTATGCATTGTTGATGGAAGCAGGGAGTCCCTCCGAGTCACTTGCACAAATAGCCTGATGCATGCTCACTTGCTTGCGTAGTGACAGCTGAATTGTCACCATTTGGAAAAGTAATGACTTCTGGCTCTCAACCTTGTTGGAACCTCGCTACCGGTCTAGAATGGGGGCCTTTTTTACACCCACTGAGAGGGAGGACAAACTGAACTACTACAGAGACATCCTTTGTAGTCAGTTGGTCGCTGCCTATCTGCGCCATCGTTCATCCTCTCGCATGTCTGACCGGGGGGGCCCTCTGCGCTTCAATCCACTGCCATGGCTGCTGGAGAGGGGTGTAGTGGCAGAAGCAGTACCAGCTCCATCAGCAGCATTCTGAATCTATAGTCGCTGATGAGCAGCTTTTTTCACCCTTATAGTAAAAAAACTACTCACCAGCAGCAGCAGTTAGACCTGGAGAAGGACCTTAATCAGCAGGTGGTGGCATACTTCGACAGCACCCTGCCACTCCACATTGAAGATCCACTGGATACTGGATAGCCAAACAGGATTTGTGGCCGCAACTAGCAGAATTTGCCCTGGAAAAGCTGTCCTGCCCGGCCAGTAGTGTGGCATCAGAGCGGGTGTTTAGTATGGCGGGGCAATACAGCTACTACTCTGATGCTGCAACCCACCTGATACCACACATCTGATGCCAAGTGCTCCTTCTTTTACCCACCTTCATCAGTGGGTACTGCTATTGCCACCCACTGCCCCACTCTGGTCACCGGGTCACTTTATGGTCTCCTGGTACAGCTGCTTCTGCCATCTCCAAACTATGTCATCTTGCCACTCTGTGGTATCCTCCTGCTGCTGCTGTCATCTCCACACTATGTCACCTTGACACTCTGTAGTCTCCTGCTGCTGCTGCCATCTCCACACTATGTCACTTTGCCACCTTGTGGTATCCTCCTGCTACTGCCATCTGCATACTATGTCACCTTGTCACTCTGTGGTCTCCTGATGCTGCTGCCATCTCCACACTATGTCAACTTGACACTCTGTGGTCTCCTGATGCTGACATCTCCACACGACCAGCGAACCAGGCCCACCGTTTTTAGTTCCCTCCACTCCTCGGTGGCCATTACCAGGTAGGGTTGTAAGTTCACCTGACATAGCGCCATCTCAGTTTGTTCCCGATAAAATAAAAAAGGACATATTGGCTGGGAAGGATGTCAATTTGGCCTCCATTCTTATTGCCACACACGATTCCCTAGAAAATAAGACAATCGCCTGCGGCGACGTATCCATCATCTTAAAATCCAAAGATGCCCACCCCAATAAGAAGTTGTCCATTCCAGAGATTGTCCTGGCTTTCAGCCTTTTCAGGGACATTATATACTCTGCTCAGCCAGGAAGACGCGAGGAATTAGACACGTACCTCTACAGGGTTACCGATCTGGGGCACAAATACGGTGGTTTCTCATTATCATCATTTATTTTCAGCGAAAGCAGCTGCTTCCCTAGCACAGTTCTAGTATTAGTGACAAATTGGGCTGTTCTTGACATGGAACTCTTTTGCAGGGCTTAAGACTCCAACCTGTGCTTTGTGCCAATCCATTCTTCATTCCTCTGAATGTGCCCTAATCCTGCTCCCATTCCACACGACAGGTATCTTTCCGGTCCATCCAGCATACAAAAACAGATCCCGATGGTAGATAAATTAGGTAGGCCCATAGTTCTCTTGGGTAAGAGCCAAGTTTGCAATAATTACAACATGGCTGTTTGCAATTATAATAAGTGCAGAGCTCTTCACATTTGCTTGTTATGCTTCAGAGACTACCCTCGGTCCACTTGCCCTCAAAGGTCATCAAAACATTCCTGACTAGCCGGGATCAAAGTTGATCTACTGGCTACCCATCTGAAAGATCATCACCAACTTCCAGTTTGTTCAGTTTCTAATCTCCGGGTTCACAGAGGGTTTCCATACAGGTCTAGTTGCCCTACCACAGTCCACCTGGGGGGGCAAAAATCTCCTGTCAGCTCTCAGGGATCCTGATTCTGTCGATGCTCTGATTTCGTCCGAGTGTCATAAGGGTTTTTTAATTGGTCCTTTTGTTGCAGTTCCTTTTGATTCCTGGAGAGTTCCCATTGGAATGATGTCTGAAAAATGTTGCAATAAAAAAACTCTAATCTATGATCTTTCAGCTCCTCATGGTTCATGCTTACTTAGTTTAAACTCCTTGATTCCCTATGAACAATTTTTTCATATGCTATTCTTCGGTAGATGAAGCCATTCAGCTTATCCTTCAGGCAGGTACAGGGGCATGGTTGGCTAAAGCTGACATTGCAGATGCTTTCAAGCTGTTGCCGGTCCAGGCACAGCTTTGGAAATTTTACAGGATCAAATGGAGGGATGTGTATTATTTTGCGAATAGACTAACATTTGCATCTAAAAGCAGGCCTTGGCAGTTTGATCAATTCGCACAAGCACTACATTGGATCTTGGTCAACCATTGTGCCTGCCCGATGGTCATCCATTATCTGGATGATTTCCTCTTAATAGAAGAACCAGGTTGTAAACCCAAAAAGCTTGCAAATCTCCTTGCAACGTTTGCAGCACTCAACGTTCCAACTTCAAGAACAGAAGGCCCTTCAACTACGGTCACTTTTTGGGGCATAGTACTAAATTCTGTCAGAATGGAAGCCAGACTTCCAGAAGAAAAGTTGGCAAAGATCAAAGAGACCAACTCCAACTCAGTGACCTCCAGTGTAATTACCAAGGTAGAGCTCCAGTCCCTACTAGGAATGCTAAATTTTGCCATGAGGGTTATGCCTCAGGGCCGGGCCTTCATATCCAGATTGCTCCAGCAACTTCCCGTGGCTCCCGAACAGGATTCTCTCATCCATTTGGATTCCAAGGCCATTGCTGACCTCGCGATGTGGAAGGTGTTCTTATCCGAGTGGAATGGTATTGCCTTGTTTGTTTCTCAATGGAGCCCCGCATCACCTAAGTTTTTTTCTGACGTGGCCGCTTTAGGTTGGTTTGCGGCGATTTTCGATAAACAATGGTTCGCGGGTACGTGGTCACTAGAAATCTCTTTGGCCAGAGAAGCTCTGAAATCCCCCCCCCTTGTTAGAAATGTATCCAATTGTAGCAGCCGCCCAAGTCTGAGGTAGGCACTGGGTTATCTCCCCAGTGGCCTTTATCACCGACAATCAGTCAGTAGTCGAGATACTCGAGAAGGGCAGATCAAAATCCCCCCAAATCATGTCTCTCCTTTGCAAGTTGGTTTGGCTTTCCATGCATTTCAATTTTCACTTTTTCTGCAGTCACATCCAGGGTTCTAAGAACCTTGCGGCTAACGCCCTGTCATGTTTTAACTTCCCTGCTTTTTTTCAGGGTATGCCAGATGCAGACCACATAGGAGTTGCTCTGCCTGTCTTTCGCTCCCTGATAATGGATTAAAATCGCACATTGCCTCTGCCAAATCTCTAATTCGCAAGTCGTTATCTAAGAATACGGCCAGAAACTACAAAACCGGCTGGAACACCTTCAACTATTTTTCATGCTTGCATCCCTGGGACAGCACAGACAAAATAACATACATGATGGCCTTCCTAGCCTACTGGCATACGAAGCTTGAACTTTCTATTACACCATTAGGTTGTATTTAGCTGGGGTCAAGCATTTTTTCATGCTACAACGTTCAAATTCCAAATCAATTTTTGAGTCCCAGGCGATCAAAGCAACCCTTAGGGGCATTCAAAAGAGTTGCAAAAGGTCTACCTCAACCAGGCAGCCGGTTTCAGGAGACCTGTTTAGGAAACTATCCAGCTTGTTAGATGGGAATCCTTTTGGGCCCTATGATAGCACTATCATCAAAGCTGCCATGTATCAGTTTTTACGGCCCATGTATCTGAGTTTTTTCTCAGGCCCGGAGAATTCACCAGCACCTCTCCCAAGAATAGAGGCTTAAATAAGGCAGAACTAGAGTGGCACATGGATCATTTTATTCTATCCCTGACATCCACCAAAACTTCCCAAACGGAACCTCCAGTAACAGTCAGCTACTACCAGACCTACCAGACTTTCAACAACTGCTGCCCGATTCAGGTGATAAATAAGCTTTTACTAGTTCTAGGTGATGCTCCATCAGATAGTCCTTTGCTTCCATTCAAGAACAGTTGGCTCACATCGTCTCAATTCATCTCAAATATCAGCACTCTAGCTTCTGGTCTAGGTTTTGATCCTAGGTTTATTTCAGGACATTCATTCGTATTGGAGCAGCTTCCTCGGCCTCTCAACCCGGAGTACCTGGTCATATCATCAAGAAGATGGGTCAGTGGTGTTCCTCATGCTTTGTTAGCTACATCCCTAACCCTCACGCAGAGATATCTAATGCTTTCTGTAATTTGGCAGTTTGAAACGTACTTATCTAATAAAAATAAATAAAAAGGCTAAGGGCACTCTCCTAGCCTTTTAAATAGGTAGCTCCTGGCTATTCAGGTAAGCTGGTCATTCCACCCATCAGGTCAGGTCGGTATCTCCACAGCCATGACCACAAATATATTATAGCTTATCACATCAGTTTCTACAGATTTTAGGCTACTTTCACATCTGCAGCATATATTCCGGCAGAGGACAGCCTGCCGTAATTCTCCAGATCTGACACTGCTGGATGCAATGGGAATGCGCGCCAGCCCCATTAAGTATAAATGCAGAGAATCGGCCAGACACAAACCGCTGCACACTGCGGTTTGTGTGTAGCCAATTCCCAGCATTCTCTGCCAGAACTGATGGCCGGATCGCAGTGTTGCAGATGTGAAAGCCTTAGATGCCTTCTATAATTATATATATATTGTAGGGATTTGCTCTGGTAGGCAGGGTAAGCGGACGCAGTACAGAGGCAAGAACACGGTAAAAAAGCAAAAGTTCAGTGCTTATTTACACAAAAAAGCAATAAAGCAAAAACAACAATGTGCAGAGTCCTGGTGTTAATTCACACCACATAAAGTACACAGCACAAACGTGTCACCTTGTGGACTGCTTTGTCCATGACAATCCACAGCCGTCCACCGCAGGCTTTAGGGCGCCTGATTTTCAGCGTGCGGCTCTCCAGCACGCTACCAACTGGTTGGAACCCAAAACCACAGTGCTTCACAGCTCCACTATGAAAATGCAGGGTAATCCACACCCAGCTGTGACTGCTGGCTGGGTTTTTATTCCCAGCCCAAAACCTTGCCTGGAACGTGGGGAACAGCCACCCACCCTGCTCTGTGGCTGCTCCCAATAAGAGCCGGCCCGGATTGGCTTTACTGCCACACTAAGTAAAAACAGTGTCAGACAGCCTAGCTTCTGCTGACACACTAAACTACCGGTTCCTATCTCACCGAGGCCAGGAACCTCAGTGACACATACCTTCTGTCAATGATGGACCACTGCACCTTCCTACAATATCCACAGAGATGATTGCAGTAGTGGTGGTCTGTCTTGTACAGAATGTCATCCCATTGTGCCGCCTGCACTGTGACACTAGCTGTGAAAGGATGGCACAATGCGTTGGTGCTTGAGTGAAGTGAGTACTAGTTTTTTTTACTTTTATTTTTATTTTGTAGTGACAATTGAGGATATGGAGCATTCTTCATTGTGGGTCACAAAGTGGCATTAATATTTAATATGAGGACATATACGGAATTATTACTTTTAAGTGGGTCACAGGGGCATTTGTTTAGGGGGTATTATTAATAGAGATGTCACGAACATAATATTTTCCGTTCGCGAACGGCGAACGCAAATTTCGGCAAATGTTCGCGAACCGGGCGAACCGCCATTGACTTCAATAGGCAGGCGAATTTTAAAACCCACAGGGACTCTTTCTAGCCACAGTAGTGATGGAAAAGTTGTTTCAAGGGGACTAACACCTGGACTGTGGCATGCCGGAGGGGGATCCATGGCAAAACTCCCATTGAAAATTACATAGTTGACGCAGAGTTGGATTTTAATCCATAAAGGGCATAAATCACCTAACAATCCTAAAATATTTTGAACAACGTGGTTTAAGACACAAGTGTGTGTATACGATCAGGTATGATGTATCGATCAGGTAGTGTAAGGGTTACGCCCGCTTCACAGACATTGACAGACCAAACTCCCCTTTTAATGCACCGCAAACAACCGCAAACAGTCCATTTGCCCAACTGCAAACTCCCCATTTGCACAAGGTTGGATACCAAGCTAGCCATGTCCCATTGATGGTTTCTTCCTCCACCCAGCCACGTACAACACCAAGGGTCCCCGAAAGGTGAACTGAATTGATTTTTCGAACGGGGAGATGGTTAAAAAGATTCTGGCTCCCTCCCCTTTGTTTGAATCCACGGTCACTGCGTCTGCACCGTGCAATTTACTGTCACACCCGATATGAGTGGTATTTTCTGTAGTTCTCTTCTCATCAGTTTAATCCCCGTTACGTCCCCAATCTGGGGTCCATTTATTGAATAGATTTTTCGAACGGGGAGATGGTTAAAAAACGCTGGCTCCATCCCCTTTGTTTGAATCCATGGTCACTGCGTCTGCGCCGTGCAATTTGCTGTCACACCCGATATGAGTGGTATTTTCTGTAGTTCTCTTCTCATCAGTTTAATCCCTGTTACGTCCCATATCAGGGATTGCCTTTTGTGAAAAAAAAAAATTTGGCCGGGTACCTTCGACTGCCTGCACAGTGACAGACCAAACTCTGATACACCAAACTGAATTGATTTTAGGAACCGGGAGATGGAAAAAGCAGCTTGGTCGGTCCTCTTACTCCCAAGTTGGGGCACTGCGCGTGCACAGAGCAATGTGCTGTGACACCCTATATGAGTGGTGTCTTAACTAGTACTATTCCTATTAGTTTAATCCCTGTTACGTCCCCTATCCGGGGACGTGTGCCGAATTGATTAACCATTGTCGAATTAACGAACCATTACGACATCCTGCAATAATTTAGTTCTGTACTTGCTTTGTATTGGAATTGATGGGGATTTTTTAAATTGTCTGCATTATTTCTAATAAACTATTAAGAGTCTTTATTATGATTTTTTTATTTTATGTATTAAAAACCCATACAACTTAAAAAAATAAATAAATACGTTTTTCTATTAAAAATTATCCAGCCGATCGCTTTTGGTCTGATCATAATGAAGCAATGGCCTTATCATATGGGGTGTGGCAACATTGCCAACACACTCATAGAGGTGATGATCGCTTCATTGTGATACGCAAGACCCTTCACCACAACAAGGAAACGATCACGAAGGGGAATTGACACTTGTATGTGCCTTTTTTTTGTTTTGTTTTTGCAGCCACAGTGCAGCAACAGAGGCCCAAAAAATTAGGCATGTACACATGCCTGAAAAATAATGTTATTGTTGCAGCTGCTGTTGTAGCAGCGGCCGGAAAAAATTATGTTTTCAAGGCAGAAAGGTGACTAAAAAATTGTGGCTTGAACCCTAGTTGGTGGCGGAGAATTCACGAAAGTCATCCGGTATGCAGAAATTAAATACAGCAGCGTGGGGACCATTTTGAGGCCAAGGCATGTCATCAGGCCTTTTGTTAGTCAAACGTATCCCCCACTGTCAGTCCCTTCGGGATCCATGCCTCATTCATCTTAATGAAGGTGAGGTAATCAACACTTTTTTGACCGAGGCGACTTCTTTTGTCAGTGACAATGCCTCCTGCTGCACTGAAGGTCCTTTCTGACAGGACACTTGAAGCAGGGCAGGCCCGAAGTTCTATCGCAAACTGGGATAGCTCAGGCCACAGGTCAAGCCTGCACATCCAGTAGTCAAGGGGTTCATCGCTCTTCAGAGTGTCGATATCTGCAGTTAAGGCGAGGTAGTCTGCTACCTGTCGGTCGAGTCGTTCTCTGAGGGTGGACCCCGAAGGGCTGTGGCGATGCGTAGGACTTAAAAAGCTTTGCATGTCCTCCATCAACACTTCTGTAAAGCATCCTGTCCTTGCCGCCGTGGTCGTGGTAGGAGGAGGATTACTTTCACCTCTTCCCCTGTTAGATTCCTGTTATGCTGTGACATCCCCCTTATAAGCTGTGTAAAGCTTTTTTTTTTTGTTTGGTTTTGAACTTCTGTATCCTTTATGACTGTCGGTAATTTGGTAACATTTCTGCGACTTTCTGCTTATACCGGGGGTCTAGTAGTGTGGCCACCCAGTACAGGTCGTTCTCCTTCATCCTTTTTATACGAGAGACCCTCAACAGACATGACAGCATGAAAGACCCCATTTGCACAAGGTTGGATGCCGAGCTACTCATTTCCCGTTCCTCGTCCTCACTGATGTCATTGACGGTCTGTTCTTCCCCCCAGCCACGTACAACACCACAGGTCCCAGATAGGTGACAACAACGAGCACCCTGGGATGCCTGCTGTGGTTGGTCTTCCTCCTCCTCAAAGCCACATTCCTCCTCTGACTCCTCTTCCTCATACTCCTCATGCAGCGTTGCCGTAGGTCCAGCAAGCGATGATGACAAGGCTGTTTCTGGTGGTGATGGTGACCACAACTTTTCCACTTCCTCTTCACGCTCATCTACAGCCTGATCCAGCATTCTTCGCAGGGCACGCTCCAGAAAGAAAACAAATGGGATGAGGTCACTGATGGTGCCTTCGGTGGAACTTACTAGGTTTGTCACCTCCTCAAAAGGACGCATGAGCCTACAGGCATTGCGCATGAGCGTCCAGTAATGTGGCAAAAAAAGCTCAGCTCCGCACAGGCTGTCCTAGCCCCCTGGTCATACAAATACTCGTTTACGGCTTTTTATTGTTGGAGCAGGCGGTTGAACATTAGGAGTGTTGAATTCCAACGCGTCAGGCTGTCGCAAATCAAGCGCCTCACTGGCATGTTGTTTCAGCGCTGAATGTCTGAAAAGTGCGCCATGGTCGTGTAGGAATGCCTGAAATGGCCACACACCTTCCTGGCCTGCCTGAGGACGTCCTGTAAGCTTTGGTACTTAGACATAAAGTGTTGTACGATGAGATTCAACATATGTGCCATGCACGGCACATGTGACAACTTGCCCAAATTCAATGCCGCCAACAAATTGCTTCCATTGTCACATACCACTTTGCCAATCTCCAGTTGGTGCCAGGTCAGCCACTAATCCACCTGTGTGTTCAGGGCTGACAGGAGTGCTGGTCCGGTGTGGCTCTCTGCTTTCAGGCAAGTCAACCCCAAGACAGCGTGACACTGTCGTTTCCGGGATGTGGAATAGCCCCTGGGGAGCTGGGGGGGATTCAGTTGATGTGCAGCCAGATGCCGCAGCAGAAGAGGACTCAGGCGAGGAGGTTATCGAAGAGGATGGAGTAGAGGAGGTGACAGTAGGCCTGCCTGCAAGTCGTGGCGGTGTCACCAACTCCGCTGCAGAGCAACGCATTCCATGCGTGGCAGCCGTCAGCAGGTTGACCCATGGCGCAGTGTAGGTGATATACCTGCTCTGACCGTGCTTTGCAGACCAGGTATCAGTGGACAGATGGACCCTTGCCCCAACACTGTATGCCAGAGATGCCATGACTTCCTTTTCAATCACTGAGTAGAGGTTTGGGATTGCCTTTTTTGAAAAAAAAGAAATTGTCTGGGTACCTTCCACTGTGGTGTCCCAATAGCGACAAATTTTTTGAAGGCCTCAGACTCCAGCAGCTAGTATGGTAAAAGCTGGCGGGCTAAGAGTTCCGTCAAGCCAGCTGTAAGACGCCGGGCAAGGGGGTGACTCTGTGACATTGGCTTCTTACGCTCAAACATTTCCTTTACAGACACCTGACTGTGGGCAGATGAGATAGAACTGCTGAAGGTGAGAGGCGGAGTGGTGGGTGGTTGAGAGGGGTCAAGGAGGACAGCAGTGGTTGACGTGGCTGAAGATGCTGGACCAGGAGGAGGATGGTGGCTTTGAGCTTGTGTGTTGCTTCTACTTGTCATCATGTGTTGATCCCATAGGCGTTTGTGATGTGCGATCATGTGCCTTTGCAAAGCAGTTGTACCTAGGTGGGTGTTGGATTTCCCACGACTCAGTTTCTTTTGGCACAGGTTGCAAATGGCATCGCTGTTGTCAGAGGCAGACACACAAAAAAAATGCCACACTGCTGAGCTTTGCAATGACGTCATTCTGGTGATGGCAACAGCATGCGTTGATTGGCGTGCTGTCTGGCTGACCCCGGGTGCCTATACATGCTGTCTGACTGTGCCACTAGCTCCTTGCGATGACCTCCCCCTGCTTCCAACTCGTCTCCTCCTTCTCTCTGTCTCCCCTTCTGAACTTTCCCCCTCTTTTTCTTCTCTTCGAGAAGGCACCCACGTAGCATCCACGGCCACATCATCATCATCAACCACTTCACTTGTATCTGACACCTCAGCATAGGAAGCAGCAGTGGGTACAGCATCATCATCATCATCACACTGTACGTCCATGTGTGTAATGCTGCCTGACTGAGACATATCCCTGTTATCTACATCCTCTGGCAATAATGGTTGCGCATCACTAATTTCATCCAACTGATGTGTAAATAACTCCTCTGAGGGATCAAGTGAAGCGGCTGTGGTGGCTGTGGTGGTAGTGGTGGTGGTGGCGGCGGGCGGGAGTGTGGTAACTTGAGAGCAGGTGACCAAAGCTGAGCTGGAGGAGGATGGTGCATCAAGGATCTTAGCGGAAGCTGTTGAAGATTGGGTGTCCTGTGTAAGCCAGTCAACTATTTTCTCAGAATTTTTTGGGTTCATGCTAAGTGGCCTCTGAACATTGGGCATTATTCCAGGGCTAGTGGAAATCACAGCACTACGACCACGACGGCCCCTGTGGGGTGCCCTGCCTCTGCCTGTCATTTTTTTTAGATAAGTGGTACTATGCGTGCAAGGTATTGTGCCACCCTATATAAGTGGTGGGCAGTGGGCACAGTACAGTCTGTGTGGGCCTGACACACACTGGCTTGCAACTGGGATTATATCACAGAAAAATAATACATTTAATTTTTTTTATCTGCAAGGTATTTGTGAGTGACACCCTGTAACGGTATGAGTGGTGGCCTAGCCAGTTGCCACAGTACAGTCTGTGGGCCAGACACACACTGGCTTGCAGCTGGGATTATATCACAGAAAAATAATACATTGAATTTTTTTTATCCGCAAGGTATTTGTGAGTGACACCCTGTAACGGTATGAGTGGTGGCCTAGCCAGTGGCCACAGTACAGTCTGTGGGCCAGACACACACTGGCTTGCAACTGGGATTATATCACAGAAAAATAATAAATAGATTTTTTTTTATCTGCAAGGTATTTGTGAGTGACACCCGGTAACGGTATGAGTGGTGGCCTAGTCAGTTGCCCCAGTACAGTCTGTGGGCCAGACACACACTGGCTTGCAACTGGGATTATATCACAGAAAAATAATAAATATAATTTTTTTATCTGCAAGGCATTGTGACACCCTGTATGAATGGTGTGCACACAGTACTGTCTCTGGGCCACACAGTCACTCACTGGCTTGCAACTGCGATTATTATCACAGATAAATAATATAAATTGACTTTTTTTATCTGCAAGGTATTGTCTGTGACACCCTGTATGAATGGTGTGCACACAGTACTGTCTGTGACTGAGCCTGCAGCCTCTCACACTGCAGCCAGGCAACTGCAATATATATATATATATATATATATATATAAATAAAAATAAAGCAGACTGATGTACCAGCCCTAAAAAGGGCTTTTTGGGGTGCTGTCAGGACGCTGTCCTTACAGCAGATGAGTCTGTGGACACAGAACACTGCCCTAGCTAACGCTTTCCCTATTAAATCAGCAGCAGCTACACTCTCCCTCCTCGCACTTAGAAAGCAGCTTCCGAATGAATCTAAAATGGATGCTGTCCGGGAGGTGGGAGGGTCTGGGAGGGAGGGTCTGCTGCTGATTGGCTGGAATGTGTCTGCTGACTGTGAGGTACAGGGTCAAAGTTTGCTCAATGATGATGTATAGGGGGAGGACCGAACATCACATATGTTCGCACGCTGCGGCGAACGCGAACAAGCCATGTTCGCCGTGAACTGTTCGCCGGCGAATAGTTTGCGACATCACTAATTATTAATTTTATGGGCTCTCTTGGAACATTATTACATTAAAGGAGTATACAGGGAGCTTTATTACTTTCTAGAGACAAAAGAGGTCTACTTAGATTTCTAATTTGTCTTCAGGGGCATTATCACTTTCTAGGGAATATAAAAAGATCATTATTAATATGTAGATGGCACATATGGGGCATGAAAGCTATGTAATGAGCATAACATTATTACTTTTTGAACACTACGAAGATCACTACTACACTGTGGCATGTGAAAGATTACATTTTTGTCGTGTGTTGTATTATAACTGTCTGGGGCACAACTCTGCATACACAAGTAATAGTTGTAAGAATTTGTCATGGTGGTCTGAGCAACATGAAAAAGACAGGAAAAGTGAATAACTCCAACCTGAGACATCAAATGTATGTCACTAAGTTAATATATGTTTATTAACTCTTCATGAAAATAATATAAAATATTATAAAATAATCCCCACAGAATGAGACATATACAAATGTCATATGAACCATTGCACTACCACATATAAATATTTCAATACATATACCGAGTGGGTAAACAAGGACAACCAAGATGTGTTGGTGTCCCCTAGCGGACTTTGGTACTGGGCCTACTAGGTCCATAGCGATTCGCTCAAACTATACCTCGATGATCGGGAGATGTACCGAGGGGCTGCGAAAAAGGTGCTGGGGGCTAGTTGCCTGGCAGGTCGGGCAAGACTTAAAGAACTCATCCACATCTTTAAACACACTGGGCCAGTAAAACCGGTCCTGTGTTTTCTGCATTCCCAGATGACCCCCGAGAACATGCTGGTGGGCTAACTCTAACACGAGTTTACGATAAGCCTGGGGCACCACCAACTGTTCAATGGATTCACCTTGCAGCTGATTTACCCAAAACAACATATCCTGATGAACCACAAAATGGGGGAACACCGACTCTGCCCCTAGTTGTTGTGGTTCACCATCTATTATTAGTACATTTCCCCAGGCTCGGGATAAGGTTGGATCCCGGTGTTGTGCAGTACCAAAATTATCCCCGGAGACATTGAGGCCCCAGCGGCAATTCCTTCATGTCTCCCACAATTACACTTAGCGGGGAATGAGACATATACAAATGTCATATGAACCATTGCACTACCACATATAAATATTTAAATACATATAAGAATTATAATACAGATTACGGTCTATAAAGATACTATATGTTTTAGCATATATCAGTATTTCTAACATTTGATATTATATATCACATGAGAGAATCTGTGCGTTTTGCACATGCGTGAGAAAAATTGGCATGTTTGCTACCCAGACCCGAACCCGGACTTCTTCACAGAAAAACATGGTTATAAGGGAAAATAATAGCATTCTTAATACAGAATGCTAAGTAAATTAGGGATGGAGGGGTTAAAAAAATAAATAAATAAATAATAAACTCACCTCATCCACTTGTTCGCAAAGCCCGGCTCATCATCTTTCTTCTTTCTCTTCACATGGTCCATCACATGCTCCATCACCATGGTGATGGACCATGTGATGAGCACAGTGACATCACCAAAGGTCCTTTTCCTCCCGGGTCCTCAAAGAAGAAGAAAGAAGACGAGCCGGGCTTTGCAAACAAGTGGATGAGGTGAGTTTAATTTGTTTAAATTTTTTAACCCCTCCATCCCTAATTTACTTAGCATTCTGTATTAAGAATGCTATTATTTTCCCTTATAACTGTGTTAGAAGGGAAAATAATAAAGATCAGGTCACCATCCTGATTGTCACCTAGCAACCATGCGTGTAAATCGTACCGCATCCGCACTTGCTTGAAAAATGCACAATATAGAGCATGCTGCAATTTTCATGCAACTCACAAGTGATGCATGAAAAATCACCACTCATGTGCACAGCCCCATTGGAGTTAATGGGTTCGGATTCAGTGCTGGTGCAATGTGTTCACCTCACCCATTGCACCCGCACGGAATTCTCGCCCGTGTTAAAGGGGCCTAAAGATCAGTGTAATTATGATCAGTACATCAAAAAGCCATACAAATCATTAACAATATAGTACCAACCAAAGTAATGCCACAGTGACTATCCCTAGCATATCAATAAAGTGCAAATATAATCCCCACTTCAAAGAACCATTGTGTACAGAAAATAAGTGATACAGTACACACCAAAGTGGTGGCAGAGTAGTAGCTCCGACATATATTTTGCCAAAATTCTTCCAAGGGTCTCTTATCTTTATAGACATTATATACTCCCCTGGCTATAACTCCTAGCTCTTGTAAGAGCTGTTCCTGCTCTCTGTATTTAGGAGAGGTTCACTCACTGGAGCCTTGTCGTAGGTCCAGGGTGGGTAGGAGACAGTGAGACCTCAACCAAGCTTCGGCGGTTCGTGGGGTATGCAGTGCTTACGGTGTCAAGTGGAGTGCTTGGAGTCCTTGGGAAGCACTAGGAGCATCCATCGATGGAGGTACCCGGTCGGGGTGCCAGGAAATCCATTACATTGTGTTTTTTGCCCCTCTGGGCTGTACCCTCTAGTTACACCTATGAACCCATTTTAACATTGTTAAAACTTTCACTTTATAATAAAAGAATAACTGCTGGCATACTTAGCCAGATAAAGTACAGTGCAGTCACTGAAGCCTATAGTATACTAATTAATTTCTATGAAATTGATTAAATTAATATGGATAAAATTTATTTTGATACAGGCTTGAATGCACCAGGGATGACATATCCTATACTGCAATAAAAGAAGAAATTAAAAAGATAATTTGTGCAATTGAGTTTTTAAATGCTAAAAAGAAATACTGTACTGTGTACTTTTTTAACGTCTTATCTGAGGTCTGGTGGGATCTGATTTGAGGCTAATGGGTTCTGATCTGAGGCTGATAGGGGTCTGATCTGAGGCTGATTGAGTCTGTTCTGAGGCTGATGGAGGGTCTTATCTGAGGCTGAGGGGGGTCTGATCTGAGGTTGATGGAGGTTGGGGGTCTGATCTGAGGCTGATGGAGGTTGAGGGTCTGCTTTTGGGGTCTGAGCTGAGGTCTAATGAAGAATGGCGTCTGATCTGAGGTCTGATGAAAAATATTTCTGTTGATGCGTGTTATAGTCCGGTGCATCTTCTAGTCTGAAAAATGTTACTTGGTTTTATCAGAGAAACACTCATCACAATGACTGCATTTTCACATTGTGGGTTTCCACAAATAAAGCCTCTGATTCATAAAAAAGGAAGAAAAATGTTTCTTTAGTATTGTCTTTAAAAAATACCACCCTATTTCAACAACAAGAATTATTACATATTCAAATCATTAGATTTTGTTAATTAGTCTTTACACTTTCTTTGATTTGTGCTGGAGTGGGAAGTTATCAAGCATTGCTACCGGCTCATCCTGCTTTGGACGAACCCGATTTGTTCAAATACATAACTCATATTCAACATAATCCCCATCTACATATGAGCATTAGAATGTATTGCCTCTGATGAGTTTCTTTCAATATGGGTGATGAAAACGTGAGACTTCATTAGCACAAGAATGAATGTATGTTGGTGTCACATGTACATAGCTTTTCTCCTCTAAAAGTAATGGGTCTATGGGACAATACTTTTTACAAGTCTATGTCTATGGGACAATATTATATACAAATACATCCATTGGATCAAGCTATAATTTTCATCCTGCCAGATAAGTCCTTTGTCTCTGTATGCTTCCAAGTGTAATCAGACAAAACAATGGCTGATCTTAGGGAGACCAGCTACACAAAACACTGTGGTGTCTCATTTAAGAGTCTCGACACAGCAATCCAAAGTGCAAAGCTCCCTGGGAAACAGTAATATGCAAAATAGTTGTGGAGCCCCAGTTATGGGTCTTCAACACAGTGATAGTCAGATATCCCTCAAAGGAAGGAAAACCAAGCAAAGGGGTGTCCCCATTACAGAGATCACCAAATCCACCATATTAAGTGGCCCCTATGTCAAGATTCCGCTCTTTTACAAGCTTTAAGGATGTGACGGGGAAGACCTAAGCCAGTTATCCATCCACAGACAGCTGTTTCGGGGTGCTGCCCCTCATCAGTGTGGAGTAGGATTATGGCTAACCGGGAGCAATGCCTTGGAGACTACTCAAACAAAACAATGGCTGATCATAGGGAGACCAGCTACAGAAAACCCTGTGGTGCCTCATTTAAGAGTGTCGACACAGCAATCCAAAGTGCAAAGCTCCCTGAAAACAGTAATATGCAAAATAGTTGTGGAGCCCCAGTTATGGGTCTTCCACACAGTGATAGCCAGATATCCCTGGCTATCACTGTGTTGAAGACCCATAACTGGGGCTCCACTACTATTTTGCATATTAAGTGAAATCAGAGAAATGTATAGATGCAACAAAGGCCCCATTCACAAGGACTCACGCTAATGTACATTTTTTGTTTCAATTTTCATTAACATAGCTACACAAAAAGAAAAGCTTAGTGTAATAGGTTTAGACCGACATTATACCCTTTTCTCCAACATTATTATTACTGTATGTTGCACAACATTTAGTTGCACAATGTAGACACATACCTATGTGTAAGATGTCTCTGACTGACACATATCGCAGTCTCCTGATCCCGGGCAATGCAAACTTTATGGCGATTACATTTCATTTTCAAACAAGGGTCTTTTGCTGGATCAAGGGCTGAAAAGAAACAAGCAAACTATTAAAAACGCCAAGTAAAACAGTGCAGCTAAAATATTGATTCCCTGAATTAACCATTAATTTTCAGATGTTCATCTGTAGGAATGGAAACCAAAACTCAATGTGAGACGAGTCATTCATGAACCAATAATTGACCTGAATATTTCTGGGATTATTCCTGGCATAGCGCCTGTTTTTAGTTTATGTGCATATAAACAAATCTGTTAGGATTTAGGGGTCAATTAGAGGTCATTATATTAATGGGCTATAACTTTTTTTTTTTTGCCATATAGCGAAATGTTACTGAAACGTCTAACCATAGGCTGACAACCAATGAAAAACAGACTAGAATTACGTCCATTGATTTAAGCCATAAACCTTGAAGCTGTGATATTTGTGTGGTACAAACATAAACTGATATTCATTGAAAAAAATGGAGCAATGTTTAACAGGGTAAATTCTTACTATACAGCTATTCTGCTTGCACATTATGAAACCCATTAATTTATCAACCAGAAAATTGGAATTTTCAGACAGACAGTCAGGCAAATCATGAAAGTTCTCCCCAAAGATCAGTGGTCTTTATATGCAACAGTTTTGCAATCCACAGGTAAAATGTCAAAAGTGGTTTGAAAGATTGCTGCACTGGCCAGTGTGAAAGGCCTTTATATTCCAAAAAGATTGACACATCTCTATAACAGCTGAGCTCTTAAATTATAATAGAAATGGTAGTATTTTTCTAATTCAGATTATTGTACAGACTCCACTTATCAGAATACAATCACTTCAGAAAGCTATGTGCAGAGATTGAGCTGGCAAATAATCAATGGCAGACCAAGTGCTAGGCAGGTCCAGGGCAGTAAAGCTGGTACTCCTGTCAGGAGCCTGGACAAGTTGTAAAAATACAAAGTGGCCCATTACCCACAACACTGTGCTGCTTACATGTATTGTCTAGTGATGACTTAAGTCTATGAAGCTGGGACCTATGCTTTTTCTTTGCCATTACAATTCTAACAACAGGATGAGGAGACTGTCATGGTCTTACCTTCTCACTGTTCTCCTTCGTTTGACATGTGCTGGCGGCCATCTTGGTTTCTGGGTTTCTTGTAGCCTCCCACCCTGCGGCTCCTCCTTCCCACTGGGAGGAGCTGGATGCCTAGCTCATATATATAGAAGGTCTGTGGCTTCAGTTCCTTGCTTGGTCCTCCTGTGTGCACATGCTTCAAAGACTGCTGCTGCTTCTGGTTCCTGATCCTGGCCTCGTCTGACTACCCCGTTGGTTCCCGATCCTGGCTTCGTCTGACTACCCCGTTGGTTCCTGATCCTGGCTACGTCTGACTACCCTCCTGGTTCCTGACCTCCGTCTACGCAAGACCCTGCTTCGGTTTAGCCATCCGTTTGGACTTTAGCTACGGCTTGATTTTCAATAAAGCCTTCTTATTCCACCTATCTCTGTTGTACGTCTGGTTCATGGTTCCATGACATTAGGACCAAGCCATGAATTCTGACGGTACAGGGCCATCCTCGCTACCTACGCTGGTTGCCAGACTTGATCAGCAGGATCACCTGTTGGGTCGGTTCGCTGTGGCGTTACAAACCCTGCTTGAACGCACGGCTCATTTAGCTTCCGTTGCCGATGGGTCGGTTGTCGCTCCTGGGCCCGCTCCTACTGCCGCTCCGGTTGTTGCGCCAGAGTCTACCCCGACACCTGTTGCTGCACCTGCGGTGTTTCAGGGTATGACCGGTTCTGCCCCCCTTCCACAGCGCTTTGGGGGAGAGCCTACTCAGTGCCGAGGTTTCCTTAACCAGGTGGCCATTTATTTCGAGTTGCTGCCACATGCCTTTCCTACTGAGAGATCAAAGGTGGGCTTCTTGATCTCGCTGCTCTCGGACAAGGCCTTGGCCTGGGCCAGCCCTTTATGGGAGAACAACAATCCGGTGGTTGCCGAGTTTTCCGGTTTTGTTGCTTCTCTTCGGAAGGTATTCGATGTGCCGGCTCGTGCTGCCTCTGCTGCGAAGCTCCTTATGTCCATCAGACAGGGTTCACGATCCGTAGCTGAATACGCCATTGAGTTTCGTACCCTGGCAGCAGAGGTGGGCTGGAATAATGAGGCTCTGGTCGCTGCTTTCTCTCATGGTCTCTCGGATGCCTTGAAGGATGAGATTGCAGCCAAGGACCTACCAGTGGAGCTCGAGTCCCTTATTTCTTTCCTGATTTTGATTGACACCAGACTCAGGGAGAGACCTTCCTTTAAGGAGAGCCTGCGGAGGCCTTCTAACAGATTGGCGCCTACGTTTGCTGTCCCACCCGTGCCTCCCTCTCCTCCCACGCCTCCTGGGGATGACTGGTCTGGGGGTCAACCCATGCAGCTGGGGGTTGCTCGCCTGTCCGAGGGGGAGAGGGTACTCCGGAGACGCGAGGGCCGATGCATGTACTGTGGTCTCGGTGGGCATTTTCGGTTGGCATGCCCGAACCGTCCGGGAAACGCTCGCACCTGAGATCCTGTCGGGGGCAGATCTTGGGTGGAGTCTCCTCGTCCCCGGTTTCCCGTGTTGACAAACCACTGATTACTGTTGTCCTCTCCTGGGTCGGGGGCTCGGTGACGACCCAGGCGTTGGTGGACTCTGGTGCTGGTGGCTTGTTCATTGATAGTGTGTTCGCCGCCGCCAATTCCATTCCTCTGCAGCCTCGAGGTTCCCCACTGGCTCTTGAGGCGATAGACGGCAGACCCCTTCTGCCGCCACACGTGACTCAGGAGACCCTTCCAGTGGGGATGGCCATTGGTGCCGTTCACAGAGAGTCGGTCTGTCTCCAGGTTATTTCGTCTCCACACTACTCGGTGGTCTTGGGGTACCCCTGGCTCCAGAAGCATAATCCGACTTTCGATTGGAGATCGGCCGAGATCCTCTCGTGGTCACCGCAGTGTGGGGCTAGTTGCATCCATGGACCGGTCATTATGAATCCTTGGTTATGCCCTTTGGGTTGTGCAATGCGCCCGCAGTCTTCCAGGAATTCATCAACGATGTTTTCCGTGACCTGTTGCAGCAGTGTGTGGTGGTCTATTTGGATGACATCTTGGTATATTCTGCATCCATGGAGGCCCACATTCTGGATGTCAGACGAGTGTTGCAACGCTTACGAGAGAACAAGCTGTTCGGTAAGCTTGAGAAATGCGAATTTCACCGATCCCAGGTAACCTTCTTAGGTTACATCATTTCCGCTGAGGGGTTCTCCATGGATCCTGAGAAGGTTTCGGCTGTCTTACAGTGGCCCCAGCCCAGTGGGCTTCGTGCCCTGCAGCGCTTTTTGGGCTTCGCCAATTATTATCGGAAGTTCATCAGGGACTTTTCCATGCTAGCCAAGCCTCTCACGGATCTGACCAGGAAGGGCAGTAATCCTCAGGTCTGGCCGCTCGAGGCCATCCGAGCTTTTGAGGCTCTAAAGTCCGCCTTTGTGTCGGCTCCGATTCTGTCGCATCCCAACCCTGGGTTGCCTTTTGTCCTCGAGGTGGACGCGTCTGAGACGGGAGTAGGCGCCCTCCTGTCTCAGCGTAGAACACCAGAGGGTCCTCTGCTTCCTTGTGGGTTTTACTCCCGGAAACTGTCTTCCGCGGAGTGCAACTATCAGATTGGTGACATGGAGTTATTGGCCATCGTGCAGGCCCTTAAAGAATGGAGGCACTTGCTCGAGGGCTCGGTGGTTCCGGTTCTCATCCTGACGGACCACAAGAATCTGACCTACCTCTCTGAGGCCAAGAGATTGACACCACGTCAGGCCAGATGGGCTCTGTTCTTGTCACGTTTTAATTACGTGGTCTCCTACCTACCCGGCTCCAAGAACATCAGAGCGGATGCCTTATCACGGCAGTACTCCGAGCTGTCCGGGGAGGAGTCGATTCCGACTACGGTCATACCCCCGAATCAGATCCTGGCTGCTATTCGCACCAGCCTGACCTCTCCTCTGGGTGAGCAGATTTTGGCGGCTCAATCTGGTGCTCCCTCTGGGAGACCCAACGGCAGATGTTTTGTGCCTGAGGAGTTGCGCACTCGGTTGTTGCGAACCTACCATAACTCCAAGGCCGCGGGGCACCCTGGAAAGAATCAGCTGTCCTGGGCGGTTTCACGTCTGTTCTGGTGGCCTTCTCTACGTTCCGACATCGCCGCATATGTAGCGGCATGCTCCGTTTGTGCCCAGAGTAAGTCCCCTCGGCACCTTCCGTTGGGCCTTTTGCAACCCATAGCCACCGGGGAGCGTCCATGGTCACACCTGGGGATGGATTTCATTGTGGACCTTCCTGCATCCCGAGGCCATACGGTCATTCTCATGATTGTGGATCGGTTTTCCAAAATGTGCCAATGTGTTCCTCTCAAGAAGTTACCCTCTGCACAAGAGTTGGCCTCGATTTTTGCCAGGGAGGTCTTCCGGTTGCACGGTTTGCCCAAGGAGATTGTGTCGGATCGGGGGAGTCAGTTTGTGTCCATGTTCTGGCGCGCCTTTTGCTCCCAGTTGGGGATTCATCTCTCTTTCTCCTCGGCCTACCACCCTCAGTCCAATGGGGCCGCAGAACGATCCAATCAGGCCTTGGAGCAATTCCTTCGTTGCTATGTCTCCGATCACCAAGACAATTGGGTTGACCTCCTGCCTTGGGCTGAGTTTGCCAGGAACACGGCGGTGAACTCTTCCTCTGGGACGTCTCCCTTCATGGCCAATTATGGGTTCCAACCTGCCGTGTTACCGGAGGTATTCTCTCCCCAGGATACTCCGGCTGTGGAGGATCACCTTTCCGTCCTACGTACTTCTTGGGTACAGATCCAGAGGTCCCTTGAGGTCTCTGCGCAACGCCAGAGACTCCAGGCTAATCGCAGACGAGCGCCCGCTCCTTCCTACCAGGTCGGAGACCGTGTATGGTTGTCCACCCGCAACCTCAACCTTCGAGTGCCCACTCCCAAGCTGGCGCCTCGCTTTGTTGGTCCCTTCCGAGTGCTTCACAGGGTAAACCCGGTAGCCTATGCCCTTGCGCTTCCTCCTGGCATGCGGATCTCCAACGTGTTTCATGTCTCCCTGTTGAAGCCATTGGTGTGTAATCGTTTCACTTCCTCGGTTCCTCGGCCCCGTTCGGTCCAAGTGGGCAATCGTGAGGAATATGAGGTGAGCAATATCCTGGACTCACGCCTGGTCCGCGGTCGGTTGCAGTTTTTGGTCCATTGGCGTGGTTATGGTCCAGAGGAGCGTTCCTGGGTTCCCTCCACAGATGTCCATGCTCCTGCGTTGCTCCGAGCCTTCCACGCACGCTTCCCTCTGAAACCGTTCCTTACTCCGCGGAGGAGGGGCCCTTGAGGGGGAGGTACTGTCATGGTCTTACCTTCTCACTGTTCTCCTTCGTTTGACATGTGCTGGCGGCCATCTTGGTTTCTGGGTTTCTTGTAGCCTCCCACCCTGCGGCTCCTCCTTCCCACTGGGAGGAGCTGGATGCCTAGCTCATATATATAGAAGGTCTGTGGCTTCAGTTCCTTGCTTGGTCCTCCTGTGTGCACATGCTTCAAAGACTGCTGCTGCTTCTGGTTCCTGATCCTGGCCTCGTCTGACTACCCCGTTGGTTCCCGATCCTGGCTTCGTCTGACTACCCCGTTGGTTCCTGATCCTGGCTACGTCTGACTACCCTCCTGGTTCCTGACCTCCGTCTACGCAAGACCCTGCTTCGGTTTAGCCATCCGTTTGGACTTTAGCTACGGCTTGATTTTCAATAAAGCCTTCTTATTCCACCTATCTCTGTTGTATGTCTGGTTCATGGTTCCATGACAGAGACAAGAAGAGGAGAGGAAGAGTTCAGGCTAAAGCTGAAGGTGGGAGTTAGGACCATTAAGAATAGAGACCAGGAGAAAGGAGGAGCTGCTAAATCTGAAGGTGGGAGTTAGGACCCTTAGAGTAGAGACCAGAAGAACGGAGGAGCTGCTGAAGGTGTTTGTCAGGTAAGAAACGGCACCAAATAAACACCAAGACAAAATCAGTGCTGGGTCAAATAGGTACACAATTGTAAATTCAACTATGTTAATACAGAGTAAAACAACTTATTAAAAACACATGGACATTACAATCACTTAAAAACATGTGGGTAAACCAGACATGCCATGTATCTCCAAATGCATTTCATTGCTCAATGAATCTGAAGAGGTGAAAAAATATTCATAACAAAAAAGAAAAGGAATTTCGTCCATGTATGTAACAACAGCAAGTTACAACTACAGGACCATACGCCAAGTATTCTTTCAGCACAACCCATTTTGCCTACCTGGAATATGACCGTTTAGCTTACATAGGGTAGCACTCGGCTGAGCACTTCTAACTCCTCATTCTTACAATCAGCAGGGGTCTCAGCACTGGAGCTCCCGCAGGTCAAATATTTTAATATGTTTCTATGACATGTAATAAGTTTTGCAAAAGTGCTGCTACTCTTTAAATATTTTAGATATGCAAAAATGGTAGAAATCTGGCTTTGGTGATTTATCACCGAGGGAATAATTTTACTTCATTGATGCATCACTGTTGTAATTATTTTTTAATGTAAAATCAGTTGCTTCAGAATTTCATTTCAAGTATCCTTCACAACATAACTGCAAGATAACATATCTATGTGCAAGTACCTTTGATATAACGTTTTCCATTAAATATTTATCTTTTAATTTTGTCATATTCAAAGAAAAAGATTATCTAGCAAATTGTAATTACATATTCACTTGACTTAGTCATGCATAAAAGAAGATATGACCCTTCAAGTCACCCTAGTAGAATAAAGTATTTCTTTTAAAGAAGAATTGCTTTTAGATTAAAGTGTGCAATAATTGTGAGATATCTACTTTATTTGTTTATTTCATTATTAATTAGTAATGGCCGGTAAAAAGCAATGAACATTATAAGGTCATACAAAGGGGCCAGATTCATTGGTCTTAGCAGTGACACCTAAAGAAATGTAATGTATAAAGGTTCATATAAAGAAGGTATAAAGGTATACGATTTTATTACAAGCACTATTACGCAGTAGAACTTCATTTGATATTTTCAACAAGATGAAAGCCAGGTGTTCCGTTTAGATCAGATAAGGAAAGGAAAATATTGTAAGTTCACTAAGCCAGGGGCTAAGGAAAGACAACATAATTCCTTAGGCCAGTTTCACACTAGCGTTTATCTTTTCCAGCAGGCCGAGCGAACTTCTGGCAGCACAAGTGTCTATACTGTAGTACGCATCCGGCAGACTGTTCCCCTTCCAGAACAGCGTGAAACTGGCCTTACCTGCCATTAAAAAAACGTTAGGAGTGCACAATTATCAGTAGTTTTTCTTCTTCACAAATTCCATTTAAGGAAAAAAATTGGTCCATCATCTTGTTTTTAACTCAGTTTGAAAAAGTACATTTCAATAAAAGAGGGTTATGAGCATATGTAGAGATGAACGAAGTTCAAGAAAATTCGATACGGCTGCTTTGCCGAATTTTACAAAGAATTGGCTTTGTCATAAAGCGCATTTCTTTGTAATTAGTGGGCGCAATGACGGGGGAACGGCGATTGCGCGACCCCCATCATTGAACCCTTCAGATCCCGTGTTCATCGCTGATGCACATTGTGGCTTTTAGTGGTTAATCTGGTGAGAAAAATTACTCACCTCATCCATTTGATCACATAGAGGTCACTGCAGCCATCTTGATTGAAGATCCAGTGCAAAATCCTGCGCCGTGCATGATGATGTCATCAGGCAGCCAAAAGTGGTGACATCATATATCACTGTGCGCAGGATTTCGAGCTGGAACTTCAATCAAGATAGCCACGGTGGCCTCTACGCGATCAAATGGATGAGGTGAGTTTAATTTCCCCTACCTTCATTTCAAGGAAAATGTATTCATTTCCATGAATCACAAGGAAATTCGGCTTCACAGTGAATGAAATTTTCCCTGAAATTCAGATCGAAGTCCGCTTCCTTCCTGACAATCTGCTGTAACATTGTGCGCTGTGAACCCACCTTAACTCCCAATAAACTGCTTAAATCCATATTTAGTGAAAGATCAGACTACATAAAAGTCTATGGATAGAGGGGGGGTAGAGAAGAGCTGCTGCAGATGGACAGACTGACATAGACTGCTGCTGGTTTCTAAGTGATTTTCTGTCTAACTTAAAGGGTTTTTTCAGTACTTAGACATTAAAGACCTATCCTCATGGTAGGTCATCAGTATCAGATCAGTAAGGGTTTGACACACCACACCACCACAAGTCAGCCAATTCCAGCAGCCGCTGGCACTGAAAACTGTACAGTTGATGGAAATTTCTCACACCGACATACTACAGCTTAGCTCCCATTTCACTGGGAGCTAAGCTGTAGTACCTTGGCATGGCGAGTGGACATTGGATGGATCCTTCAGTTTCCTGCTCTATCCACTGTATAGTTTCCAGTGCTAGTGGCTGCCAAAAACATCTAAAAAGATGGTGTTGAGGGGTGTCAGAACCCCACCAATCTGATAACGATGAACTCTCCAATTCAACAATATTTCAACAATATTTAATTCAACAATATTTCTCAAGCTCCATGCGTACTAGAGTGACTCTCCATGGTGCAAGTTAAGCACTTTACCTTTTGGATCTAGTTTTTACTTTGTTTATATACACTCTGAATTGTAAATTTCTCCAGAATATGTTGGCGCTATATAAATGTAGTTATTCTATTATTATACCTTATGTTATTATACCTATAGTGTGAGTTGAACCTAGTGAAGTAAGTTCCTCTGCCTGCCAATACTAAATAATATGAAATATATTATATAAATATAAGAACTGATACAACATATTAGCTAAAATGTATTCCTCATTCATGAGATATTTATTTCAACAAGATTATGGTATAATCTGTTTCCTGTATAGTAACTGTATTAGTGAGTGTTTTGACTGACGTTTTAAAACAGGGTAATAAGCTTCTATAGACAGGTGATCTTTAGGATGATAAAATAGATGTGTCAAGGCTTAGAAGAATCCATTAAAATCCAGACTTGATGTCTCCAGTTTTAAAAATATTATGTGAGAAACTGAATCAAGGAAATTGCTTTGCCATAATTGCAACAGTGAAACCTGAAGGTCAAGCACTGATGAGAGGGCAATTGTGAAAGAGTTATAAAAAATAAAAAAACACAGACATTTGCGAATCAATTTCTAATCAAAGACAGAATTTTACCAGGAAAAAAAAATAAAAATGCTTAGTGACTTTTTAAGATCACTGAAATGTGTACAATGGATTGTTTCTTCTTTCCTTGGCATATGCTGTATAAATCATCATATTGAAAATGTTCTTATATATCTCCTTTATGTACAGCTTATATTAAGCCACAATATTAACGGGAATCTGTCAACCATTCTATGGTGTTCTCTCTGAGGGCAGCATAAACTGCTGCAAAGGCCCTAAGCAAAATACTTGCATCAATTGACCCATCCATTTCGCTAAAATCTGTACTGAACAGCTCCAAACCGAGCTGAGTGCTAGTCAATACACAGGGGGGGGGGGGACGACGACACACATTTATCAAAGCTTTTACGGCACTATTGTCGTGTTAAAAAGTCAGAAATTATGATGCATGCCATATTTGCACCAGAATTTGCGACTTTTTGAACTTCTCAACACTTCTCTAAAGTAAGAGAAAAGAGGAGGGGCTAAGCATGCGGTGGATCCTAACAAGGCCCACCACATTAACTATAACTTGCGCCAGAAACTGGTGTAAGTTATAGTTCAAGTCTACGCCAAGACTGGTGTATGGAAATGCCACCCCCGCCCCTGAATGCAATAGGAAAAACATTGTCAAAAAGGGAGTCGGGATAGATGGGAGCGAATGCATATAAGGACTAGTGATGGACTTGCGGTTCGCCCGGAGATCGGTTTGTGGTGAACTTTGCTCGTTCGCGAGTCAACGAATATGCGAACATATGGTGATATTCGCGCCCGCAATATTCTTTTACATTGTGAAGAACTTTGACACTTGACACCCATCAGGTGGTACAGGACAGCCAATAGAGACATTTCAGCACATGGACATACCTCCTAGAATAGAGCCGATCTGGCCGCCATTTTACATTCAGTCTTTTGTCAGTTTAGGGAAAGGTTTGTGTGTGGAGCAGGGACAGACTGTTAAGGACAAAAATGCTATCAAATAGGTCCACAAAAGTCCTTTTAAGGAGAGGTATGGGTGTACTATTGATAGGTGTGCAGTAGAGAGGGGTGTAATACACATAATATACTTTCTAATATAGAAAGCATATTATAGTGGATTTGTATTGTGCAGCAGTGGTGAGCGGTTCTGCAGCGATACTACAACTACAAAGAGTGACAAATGCAATTAGAAAAAATAATTATAACTGGTGTGATATACCAGTCGCCCCCCCAAAAAACTGATTGAAGCGGGGTGTTATATACCAATAATATACTTCCTATATAGTGCATTTGGGTACTGCAGCATTTGTTTGCTGTTTTGTTGCGTTCCCTCAGCTACACACAGTGACAAACGGTATTGGAAAAAATCATTATAACTGGTGTGCGCATGCGCATACGCGAAAATTATATTGCCAATATTTTGCATTGAAAAAAATAATGAATGGAGATCACAAATTCGAATAATACATCTGGTATGTCACTGTCCATGTTGTGGGACTATTTGTGCACTTCTACTAAATAATTCTTGGCTGCAAATATGAGCTGAAGGTTTTTCAGGTTCGCCTGCCATTAAAATGAATGGGGCCTGCCACAAACTTGAGGTTTGCGAACATTTGATCGCATTTGCGCTTTCGTGTTTGCAAACCGTCCCGGCAGATGTTCGTCCATCACTAATGGGGACTTCCCAACACACTCTGTGCATTGAATTGACTCCAGTGCTCATGCTGCAGTTGTTCCCTACATATTTTAGCAAAATGGCTTGGTCAATTTGAATAACTGAGCAGCATTTTGCTAATGGTATCTGTCACCATTTTAGCTACCCTCAGTCAGAACAGCATAGAATGGGAGACAGATTCCCTTTAAAGGGATCTTCCAATTTATTATACATTTTTTTAATTTGTACCCTAGCCCTAGCCGCTCCTACCCTTCTCTTCTTCTCTCCAGGTCCTAGTCTCAGCAATGTCATCATGTGTGCCCCTGTGCCGTTTATTACCTTCTGTGGGCAGCGGATTTATCCACTAAACTGCACATGCTTCAGAAGGATGTGCAGTTCAGTGGATGATGCCGCTGCCTAAAGGTCACAGACATCGCCTGTGCACATATAATGGAAATGCGTGTCTGCAAAACGAATTGACTTCGATCTGAATTTCAAGAAACATTCAATTTGCTACAAAGCCGAATTTCCTTACACTTCATGGTAACAAATCTATTTTCCCTGAAATGGCAGCAAAAAAAAAAAAGAACATACTGTACTTACCTCATCCATTTGAACACGGAGAGAGGCCTGCCAGGGTTTTCTGTATCCGGCATATCCAGATAAGGCCATGCACCACAAAAGCCCACTGAGTATAATGGTATCCAGCAGGGATTTGGGCAGTTTCCGGCAAGAGCCACGGGTTTCGGCAGACAATAACCTCTGCCGGACCAGCCTGCCTGATAGCTTTACTATAGGTGTGAAACTAATCTAACATAACAAAGATCTTAAAATGTGGTCATTTCTATAGTAGACAGAGACTACTGAAATGCACAAATGTACATATAAATATATCTAGATCGATATTGCATATGCATAATTTTAGAGTATAGCCATATGCTGGAAGACTGTACATAAGACAAATAGCCCACAATCCAAATAGCCAAATAATTATTTCAAATGTTCTCTAACCCCCCAGCAATCCCTTTGTATAGCTATTGTCATTTTACTGTAAATTTATCGAATAACATGATTGTTATATAGAGAAATTTCAATACAGTGAGTGTCTGCTGGAAGCATGCCTGATATTAATCTTCATAAACCTCATGTGAGGCTCATAGTGATGAATGGTACCAATAATATAATACACTGAAACCAGTGATTAGAGTAAATGTAGTATTCATCTTTGTTGAAGCATGTCATGGTTAAGGTTGTGTGTGCTGCAAAAAAATAAAAAAGGAAAATGCAAGGCCATAACTGTTTTACCAGAGAACTGCATGGGCGGCTTTGAGAGTGCAGAGGGAGTAACCCTGCATCTTCCTCCTACTGACCATTTAATCCCTCAGAGACCATGGCCGATGATGACCACAGTATCTATGTGGATTTACAGAGGGAGTAGACTCACTCTATAAGCCCACTAGCTCCCCTGTGACGTGATCAACAGAGCCGATGGACTGCCTTGGCAGCTGGGTGTCCAACTGTAACTGCAAAGTCCGCCTTATACCTAAAGGAGGACATAATAGGCTGCCTGTCAGTGTAACACTGCCAGGCATAATACACTGCAGTACAGTATTAAAGCAATCAAAGGATGTAGAAAAGTAAAATAAAGTACATAGAAAAAAAAATCTGAATTTAACAAATCTAGCACAGTAAATGTTAAGAAAAATTAACAAGAAATAAAATGTAAGTACCTCTAAATGGTACCAATAAAAACTAGCAAGGCACATTTTCACAGCTCTGATTCTACAGAAAGCTAGAGACTTGAAATACCTGCACTTCCAGAGCTCAGCTATACTAATATTCCAAGATTGAGCAGCCTGTCTGCTAGCTAAGTATAGACTACTGCAACCATTCCTGGATGAACTGTACTATTGTAAAATGCCATATCGTTGGCTCTTCCCATTTGGAATCAGCATCTCTAAAGATGGGAAGCAATATGTTATCCACACCCCGGAGGATCTAGTCAATGCCTGGGAACCACTAGGCATTTCTCCAGTGGATGTCCCTTCATGAATGTCTGTAGAAGAGCCATTGCTGCTAACTGACCCTTCTAAATCCCAACCCTGGCATGTGGCCTCAAGGGGGAATAAAAATGAGTTTTCAGCAGGGTATTTGTTTCCCCTAATCTTACAGGTTAGGCTAAATGCATATGATCAGGATTGCAGGCGGATTTTCCACGTGGATTTGTATTCGATGAGAATTTGAAATTTGAAATGATTTTTTTCACGCGGATTTTAAAATCTGCAGCATGTCAATTTATTTTATTTTTCCTGACCGAATTTTCTTCATTCAATTAGTAAAATCCGCATGCTTAAAATCCGCATGCAAATCTGCACCAATTTATGCGAATTTGATTGTATAGATTTGCCTGCGAACACCCTCGGATATCAGTATGGATTCTCCACACATTAATCCTGAATCCGTGCATGTACCCTTATTGTGTTCGTTTTATTTCCTAGTCTGGTATATTTGCTATTAGGGTGTGGGTGGGGGGGAGACAGGGGACGCAATAATCGGCTTGTATGACTCTTTTTGGGGTGGGCTGAGCTCCGTAATTTGGCTTTGTGCCAGGCTGGTCATTAGGATTTCCCCCTTCCAGCTCTCTAATATTCACCCCTTGCCCTCCTCTTCTTTCTTGGTTGCACATTATTTTGGGCATTTCTTACTCATCAATGTCTTAGTTGCATACTTAGTCTGGTAATTCTAGAACATAAGTTTTTTGCTTTTTGAATTATGCTGTGGCTAGTACCCATTATGAATAGGTGCTTGCATAGTCTTATGTTCGGCATATGGGCCGATGTTCTCTGGTCTCCTTCCACAGGAAAAGTACCTTTGCTTATTGTTACCGCAAACCTGACAACTCTGCCTTATATACTAGTGTTATTATGTTTGTTGGCCTCCTTCTACCCCCTCCTCTTTCGCCATCTTTTCCTTGCCTTCCCCTATGATTTACCTGATTTACCTTCTTCACTGGTCACTTCACTCCCTACATCTATATTATGTGCCTGCAATCCATAGAAATGGATATCTTAAAACTCACTATGCTTTAGCTTCTACTATTATGCATAATTATGGCATCATATAAAATATTATTCATTCGAAGAATTTGTGGAGCACAGCACTCACCAACCAGAAACACAAGATGCAGGGAACAATTGGTTAAGAAATATATTACCAAACTGTAATTAATGCTGTGGGAAAAAGAGGTTTTATGACAATCTAAATAACCTTGGATGGGAGTACTGGGAATTACATCCAATTTAGGGAAACAATCAATTGTAAGACAAAGGCTACTTTCACACTTGCATTTTTTGCAGCTCCGTAATGGACCTGCAAAAACGCTTCCATTACAATAATACAACCGCATGCATCCGTCATGAACGGATCTGGTTGTATTATGACTTCTATAGCCATGACTGATCCGTCTTGAACACCATTGAAAGTCAAAGGGGGACTGATCCGTTTTCTATTGTGTCAGAGAAAACTGATCCGTCCCCATTGACTTACATTGTGTGCCAGGATGGATCCATCTCACAAACAGAAAGCCAAAACGCTAATGTGAAAGTAGCGAAAGTTGGTAGTATACGCAATCATAGGTTTTTACTAGATAGGAAAGATGAAAAGATCCATGGAGAACATCCTTGTTCCTTGAGATCAAAATTAGGTGCACTGAGGCTTATAGAACATATGTGTAATGCACATAATGGAGATCTCAAATATAAGAAGTTTATTGCGGTCAAAACAGGGTCAGCCATTAAAACAGGAGAAACAGACACAGAGAATAGTTACGAAAAGAATCGGAGATAATAATAAAATAAAAAGCCTTTGGACTGCTTGGCCTAAATGACGGAAATGACATGAATGTCTTTTTGAAATAAGAATATAAACTTTTTAACTCTTCTGGCTGAAAGATAATTGTATAACCTTTATACTTTCGATGTAATGTATGTATTTGTATAAGTGGATATGACGTGGGTATATAGGAGGAGGTGTTTGCACCCGTGGGCCAGATGAGGTGCAGATAGAACGAAACGGCCGTTGCCCTGCTTCACTCCACATCTTGTACCTCCTGGTGCTTCAATAAAGAGGAATTTGATCTGGTTGGTAAGTTGTGCTTCACAAATTCTTTGGATGAATTGTTTACATTGAACTTTTGCACAGAGCCCCATCATTCACTGATTTATCAGTCCTACCAGCTGCTTTGCAAAGACACAGAGTATGTGTGTACAACAGTAGTGCCGGCTCCCTATTATATTGTGGGTTTAATATATTATATTTTAATGTGACATAATTAATTTTAGCCTTAAGGACCAATAATATTACCCCCTCTTGTGTTGTAGTAGTCATAACTTTTATTTTTTTCCCCTAAATTTTTATTTTTTATTTTGTGGGATTACATAGTTACATAATTAATACGGTTGAAAAAAGTCCATCAAGTTCAACCAAGGATTAGGTGGGGATGCGAATCCCATAAGGAAGTGAGACTCAAATTTCTACACATTTTTATAAGCATTAATGTGATTTTCTTTCAAGAATTCATCTAAACCCTTTTACAAACTGTCCACAGTTCCTGCTCTGACCATGTCCTGAGGAAGGCTATTCCACAGATTCACAGTTCTTACAGTAAAGAAGCTTTGACGCTTCTGGAAATTGAACTTTTTCTTTTCCAGTTGGATGCAGTGCCCCCTTGTCTTTTGAGGGCTTTTTACATGGAACCGTTTTTTCAATGTATTTTTTGGTATGGACCATCAATATATTTGTATAGGTTAATCTTGCCCCCCCCCCCTTACATGTCTCTTCTCAAGACTAAATAAATTTTATTATTTTAATCTTTCTTCTTAACTAAGACCCTCCATGCCCCTTATCAATTTAGTCGCTCTCCTCTGTACTTTTTCCAGCTGCAGTGCGTCCTTTTTATGTACTGGTGCCCAGAACTGAACTGCATATTCCAGATGAGGCCGCACCAACACTTTGTAAAGTAGTAATATTACATCCCTGCCCTGTGAGTGCATGCCTCGTTTAATGCATGACAATATGGCAGCCTTAGAAGCAGCTGATTGACATTGTATGCTGTTATTTAATCTACCACCTATAATGACACCCAAATCCTTCTCTATAAATGACTCTCCCAATGTTACATCACCTAGGACATATGAAGCACAGAGATTAATACTACCAAGATGCATAACTTTACATTTATCCACATTGAACCTCATTTGCCAAGTTGATGCCCAATCACTCAGAGTGTTCAAGTCAGCTTGTTTTTGATGGACATATTCCATAGACTGCACAGTAATACACAGCTTAGTGTCATCTGCAAAAATATAAATGGTGCTATTAATCCCGTCCTCCATATCATTAATAAATAAATTAAATAATAGAGGGCCCAGCACTGAACCTTGGGGTACACCGCTTATAACCCAGGACCATTCTGAATAGGAATCATTGACCACAACTCTCTGGACACAGTCCTTCAACCAGTTTTCAATCCAATTACAGACTATACTTTCCAAGCCTATAGACCTTACTTTACCTATTAAATGTCTAAGAGGGACAGTATCAAAAGCCATTGCAAAATCCAGAGACACTACATCCACAGCCTCCCCTCTGTCCAGGTTACTACTCACCTCCTCATAAAAACAAATCAGGTTAGTCTGACAACTTCTGTCCTTTATAAAGCCATGCTGGTTATCACTTATACTATTATTTATAGTCACATACTCCTGTATATAGTCCCTTAAGAATCCTTCAAATATTTTTCCCAGAAACAGAAGTTAAACTAACTGGTCTATAATTACCTGTGGAGGACCTAGATCATTTTTTTAATATGAGCACCACATTTGTCTTGCGCCAATCACTTGGCACTGTACCAGTACTTAGAGAATCTTAAAAAATTATAAACAGAGGCACAGCAATGACTGTACTGAGCTCTTTAAGTACGCTTGGGTGTAATCCATCTGGACCTGGAGCCTTATTCACATTTACCCTATTTAACATGTCTTGGACCATATTGTCACCGCCAGATATCTGAGAAGCTCTGACAGACGTTCTTCAGAACCTTCTACTTGAGGTTCTTTTGTTTTGCTTTCGTTTTGGCATCTCTCAGCTGTCATTTAGTTGCAATGATTGCATCCCTTTAAATCCCCTCCCATACTGCATCACTTTGCGGTTTATACAACTTCCTGGAGTGTGCCCATGCTGACTGCTGCAACTGATGCTTCTACAGATAAGTCTGTTCCTTTGTTTGTGTTTTCCTGTTGGCTTGATCCTAGGTGACCCTGACTCCCTCCGTATTAAGTGTAGGGAGCCAGTGGTCGTGTCCCCTCACTATTATAGGGTGTTCAGGTGTCATACAGTCGAGGCACGGGGGCATGCAATTATCTATCATAGAGATATTTGCATGGGCTGAGAAGTCAGGGAGAGCTCTAGGGCTTTTACAGGGCTCATCCTTATGTTCCTTAGTTTGGAATCAAGTCAGTCGGATCTTCATTTGTTGTCTTCTAGTTTTCTGCAGCGCCATCCGTGACACATATCTACAGTTAGCCAATTGAGTATATTACTGGATGTACTAACAGCCCCATCACCACAGATATCAGCTCCTTTCTCTTCTTTTGCACATAAAGAGCTAAAAAACACATTAAGTAACTCTGCCCTTTTCTTATCATCAGTGACTAATCCCCCTTTGCCATTATTTAGGGTCCCTACCTTCTCATATGCTCATACCTTGTTTTTGGGGGGATTTGTTTTTGCTCTCTTTTGCCACCTGCTGTTCATTTTGTATTTCTGCAAATGTTATCTCCTTTTTACAGATTTTATTTAGCCCTTTGTAAACTTCAAAGGCTACAGCTGACCCCTCAGATTTGTATTTTTTAAATGCCCTTTTTTGTCATTTATTGCCCTTTTTACAGTAGCTATAAGCCATGGGGGGGGGGGTAATTTTAGCAGTTTATATTTGTTACCTAGGGGAATAAACCTTTTAGTGCAATTACTCAATGTGGATATAAAGCCCTCCCATTTATCCTCAGTATTATTATGTGACAGTAGCTGCTCCCAGACTATGCCCTGAAATTCTGCTCTTAAGCCAGTGAAATTAGCCTTTTTAAAATTCAGTGTTTTTGCTCTGCTTGAGAGAGTTTGCTGATTATAATTAATTTAGTGTTTCTCAAACAGTAACATTTTCCAACAAGTTCTGCATCATTTCAAATTACTAGATCCAACAGAGCATCGCCCCTAGTGGGAGCTTCTATAAACTGTCCCATAAAGTTTTCCTGCAGCAAGTTGAGGAATCTTCTCCCCTTTGTGGTTGAGGCAGAACCATGACCCCAGTCAATTTCTGGGAAGGTAAAATCTCCTATTATGACCAGCCTGTGCAGCCCGCTCTATTTGGTTATACAGTTGAGCTCCTCTGTGATGTTAGGGGGGTCTATAGATTACACCAAGTATTATTTTTTCAGTTTTTATATCCCTTTCAACTTCCACCCATAAGGTTTCTACATCCTCACCATCCGCACCCACAGTTGCCTCTTTCATACTTTCCTTCAGATCGCTCCTCACATACAGGCACATGCCACTGCCTTTTCTATTGACCCTGTCTTTCAAAAATAGTGTAAAACTCTCAATATTAACAGCCAAGTCATGCAAAGAGTGTCACACCATGCAAAGAGCTTTAAATATAGCAGTTATATTCTGGGTATAAAAAAAAAACATTTTTTTTGCAAGATAATACATTTTGGGTCCTTTGCTGAATGTGTGACAGTCAAATACAAACTTTTGATACTGCAGTTATATTCCAGGTTTAAAAAAACATCCATTTTTTGCAAGACACTACATTTGGGGCCTTTGCTGCATTTGTGACAGTCAAATACAAACTTTAAATACAGCAGTTATATTTTGGGTTTAAAAAAACACCCATATTTTGCAAGATAAATTTTGGGTCCTTTTCTGCATTTCTGACAGTCCAATACAAGTGTTAGATACTGCTGTTATATTCTGGTATTTTAAAAACACCCATTGTGGGCAAGATAATACATTTGCGGCCTTTGTTGCATTTGTGACAGTCAAATACAAACTTTAAATACTCCAGTTATATTCTGGGTTTAAAAAAAACGCCCATTTTGGGCAAGACCCTACATCTGAGGCCTTTGCTGCATTTGTCACAGTCAAATAAAAGCATTAGATACTGCTGTTGTATTGTGGTATTAAAAAAACACCCATTTTGGGCCAGATAATAAATTTGCGGCCTTTGCTGCATTTCTGACAGTTCAATACAAGCGTTAGATACTGCTGTTATATTCTGGAATTTAAAAAACACCCATTTTGTGCAAGACACTACATTTGGTTACTGCAGTTGCATTGTTGGTTGACAAATTAAAAATTTTGGTGACCGTGAAGAAATTGTATAAAATTTGCCTGTCACTATTGTGTGACCTCAAGAAATGTTTTCTCTTTATGACACCGGCTCTGCTTTACTCTCAGTGAACTTAATTGTTGACTATTGGCGGTTACATTTTCAACTGACATAAACTATCTGTTAGTTTGGTGGGTGAACGCAAAGAATGAAGAGAGCGTCAAAAAAGAGACATGGCCCGGTTGTTTTGCTGCTGGTGGAGCTCCTGTTGCAAGGAGAGGACGTGTTCAATCTGTGCCAGCTGCACGCACAAGTGAAACACCTTCCTCAGGTGCGAGTACGCAACAGAACCTTCAGCGTTATTTGGTAGGGTCGAATACGGCTCTACGAATGGTGAGGCCAGAACAAATACAGGCGATAGTAGATTGGGTGGCTGACAGTGCCTCCAGTTCCTTCCCATTGTCTCCCACCCAGTCTCCTGCTGAAAGATCAGAGTTGGCACCTGTAGCCCATTGCCATCAGTCTTTCATCTCACCCCCTTGCAAATCAGCCAAGCAGTCTGAGCCCCAAGTCATGGAGCAGTCTCTTCTGCTTTTTGATGACTTTACTAGCAGGGTTTCCCAGGGCCACCCACATAGCCCTACCCCAGAAGTGGAAGAGATTGAGTGCACCGATGCCCAACCACTTATGTCTCAGGATGAGTACATGGAAGGACCACCACAGCACGTCTCGCATGATGACGAAACACAGGTGCCAACTGCTGGGGCTTTCGAAAGAGTGCAGACTGACAAGGAGGGCAGGGGTGAAGACTGGGTGGAAGATGATGTGGAGGACGATGAGGTCCTCGACCCCACATGGAATCAAGGTCATGCGAGTGACCTGTGTAGTTCGGAGGAAGAGGCAGAGGTCGCACAGAACCACCAGCACAGCAGAAGAGGGAGCAGGGTGCAAAAGCGGAGCGGCCGTCCCCTAGACAGTATGCCTGCTACTGCCCACCGCACCAAGGGACCAAGCACACCAAAGCCAGCTCCAAAGAGTTCCCTGGCGTGGCAGTTCTTCAGACAATGTGCTGACGACAAGACACAAGTAGTTTGCACGCTGTGCAATTAGAGCCTGAAGCGAGGTAAAAAACGTTCTAAACCTGAGCACAACCTGCATGACCAGGCATCTAAGTGCAAAGCACGAGCTGCAGTGGAGTAGACAACTCAAAAACAAAGAAAGGTATGTTCAGCCTTATGCACATGACCGTTGTTTTGGTACGCATCCGAGCCACAGTATTTGCGGCTTGGATACGGACCCATTCACTTCAAAGGGGCCGCAAAAGATGCAGATAGCACTCTGTGTACTTTCCAGATCCATTGCTCCGTTCCATGGTCCACAAAAAATATATAACCTGTCCTATTTTTGTCAGTTTTGCGGATAAGAATAGGCAGTTAAATTAATGGCTGTCCGCATCATTCCGCAAATTGCGCAACACACACAGATGCCGTCCGTGTTTTTGTGCATGAGGCCTTCTTCTGATGGATCATAAGACCGTAACCTGAAACGGTGACATGAAACCAGCTTTACTGGATTAAAGTTTCTCCTCACAAGAATCTTATATTGATGAAGTTTACTGCATGTTTTTTTTTTCTATCATAAGTGCGCTATTTTATTGTCACTATATGAATTATGTTAACACACAATTTAAGATTAGACTTTAGACAGACAAATCACTATGTAATTCATGCAACAAATTTGACAAATTGCATGCAACATTTTGAAAATCTGTCATAGGATACGTCTTCTAACCAACACTAGGAAAAAAGAAAGGCCAAAATGTCACATATTGTTGCATTATCATCATTGTACTGACCCACATAATAAAGTTATGTTATTTTCACCACACCATGAGCGCCATAAATGAATTCCACAAAATAATCTTAAAATTGATGTTTTTTTAATTATTTTTCCCCTAAAAATAAAATAATCAAAGTTATTTACTATACTATATATACCCCAAAATACTTCCTAATAAAAACCTACAACTAATCCCCAGAAATAAAAAAAGAATTTAGAAGAAAAATGTTTAAAGTTATGACTGATGGAGCACATAGGAGTAAAATATTATAGGTCTTTAGGGCTAAAATGTATTATGTCACTAATGGGTTAAAAATGCAATTGTGCCCCTTAAGTCGTGTGCCAACAAGATTTACTACAGACACATATTAAAAATTTACATTAAAAAAGTGACAATTTGGGGAGAGTTTTTCCAATTTTAGGTTAAGGTGACCATACAAATTAGTCTAAAGTTTATAAAAAAGAATTATTTTAACCAAAATGGAGCTTTTTAAGTGAAATTTAACAAAAAGCAGCTGTCTTAATTTACCATTGATAGACTGTTATCGTCTGAAAAGAGTTGGCTGTGTTTAATATTTTTGTCTGGTAGTCAGACAAAAGTTCCTTTATTAAAAAAATAAAATAAAATTGTGGCTGATTGGTTGCTATGGGCAACTAAGCCAATTCTACTTTATACCAGTTTGATAAATGATCCCAATAATTTTTGTGCAAAAGTTTTAGAGCAAAATTTTCTGCACATCTTAAGTCACAACTCCTTTCCTATAGGCCACATCCCTTACCTTAAGCAAGGCCACACTGGTGCATTTTTGTTTTTTACTTGCTTCATAAATGGCTAAAATTAAATGTACCAAATTGTGCTAATATTCAGGTGGACCCAAAAGAGTAAATGTGCCAATATATATGTCCTGGAAAAAAATTGTAATGTTGAAATGTTGGGGGGGAAAAAACTGTTTCATAATTAAGATCTGAAGAAGTTGGTCATTAAGAGATTAAGGAGCACCCACTGTAATCAAGAACCAACCATTGTATCCATCATCTGTGAGATTTCAGGTATTCAAGGAGTTAAGTCCATGCTGTATGGAGCTCTTTAACCAATTCAAAAGGTTTCTGGCCAGATATAAAACATCATATTGAAAGGTTAGTTGGATCAAGATTTTTTTTTTCTATACTGGATGTACCTGTGTATCTTATATGTGAAGTAATATTTAATCCCTGTATTGTGGTAATATGGTAACATTTTGCTACTATGTGGTGGTAATGGTAGTTATCATGATGTTGCAATATTACCTGAGCCTTGTATAGTGCTATGATTGGTAGCATTAAAGGGAACCTGTCACCTGGATTTTGTGTATAGAGCTGGGGACATGGGTTTCTAGATGGCCGCTAGCACATCCGCAATACCCAGTCCCCATAGCTCTGTGTGTTTTTATTGTGTAAAAAAACTTATTTGATACATATGCAAATTTACCTGAGATGAGCCAGAGCTTGAAAATATGACTCTTCTCTGGTCACACAAGTAAGCTATGACTTATGTTAATTTGCATAAAAAGCAGGAAGTACAAAAATGCCTAATACTTATTGAATTTGTCTGCAAATGAAATTAAAAGTGTAATTTATATGTTTAGTGTAACTCAATGAACTTTTAGAAACGCTCAGTAAGGGTAGCATAGTAGAGGTGACAGGTTCCATTTAAGTCTTTGTAGAGTGAGTTTTGTTCACAGTATTATTTATCCACTATATGAAATATTTTTTTCCTTCTATAGTGGTATTATTTGATTCATTATATGTATATATTAGATTTTTTTGTATGCTTGGGGGATCCTAGACACACCCTGGAGTGTTCACATACCGCTTTCTGAAATAACTGAATGCACCAGTTATTTATGCAATATTATAGCATCTGGGGCCCCACTTTATCTAAAATTGGTCCTGAGTGGGAGGCTCTACAAATTTGTTGAAAAATTCATAATTAGTAAAAATTCCACCTAAGCTAGTATTCTCTTCCTGAAAAAGAAATACCTTAAACCCATTTAAAATTACAAAACATTTAAACGCTATGTACACTTTTGGGAACAATTTTTTTTATTATTGCATTGTAATCATTTTGAGCTAAAATATTTTTTTAAATATGTTTTTATTAAAAATATGGTGTCCTTTTTCTATACAGAGCTGATATGCTCTAGTATTACCCTTTAGATTTTCGTAAAACCCAGGAGCAGACAGACTTTTTATCTCTACTCATTATATCTCAGTTGTTATCTTACTGATAAGTTTGTGGCTTAAATAAGTGTTGACCTCTAAGTAATTTAGAGATAAGGTTTATTAGATGTTCAGCACAAAGTGAAAGTACTAGTCACACAGCTAGAAAAACAGTTAAACCTTTGTGACAGAACAGCTCAATATTTTTAATAAGTTCCAATTGACTAACATGCAATCATAAAAAATTACCTCCAAAGGTATACATAGACTTTAAGATATACAGTTCATAAATCTAAAAATAGGTGCGGTATGGGGTAGTTGTCACGGTGGGGAGTGGGGGAACACCCTAAAATGTAGGGAATTTGAAAAAGCAACTAGGCCTGGATACCGGAATAAGGGGAGCAGGACAACGCCTATGCATCCCTATAAAAAATCCCTGACCTCCTGTCTGTATGAGCCAACCCTGAAGGTGGGGGACTCATACCCGGGACCTCGGGCTCTACTACCCTAGAGATCCCTGGTAATAATGTCAGGGCTAGGAGACGACCGGTTCATCCACGACACAGATGAACTGGAGTCTCACACAGGCCTAGCAACTAGGAAGGAGCAGACAGCAAGCAAAACACATAGCAGCAGGTAAGAGCCCAGCGCAAAATGAAAAGCACTAGAGCAACAGCACTTACCTGCCATAACGACTGGGTGGAACAACTACTGCTTGCTGACTTGTGGTTCCCCCTCCGAGGAACCCCTGGGACCCCCTCACTACCACCAGATCATGACAGCTGTGACAGTAGGACATGTTGGTAAAGCAAACATTGAATTTAGGGAGTGGGGATGTGTTGAGCTTTGTAGGACTGTGGAACTATACTATTACTTAATCGTATAGCAAAGCTAATGGGGAAAAAAAATCTTACTCGGACTGGCGCTGCATAAAGACTGAAGAAATGTGGAGCTGGGCCACAAGAGCTTTGAAGAATTGGATTCTTTATTCATAAAAAGCCATGCATGTCAACCTTGTACAGATGACACTATCAGACATATTAAAAAAGCTGTGAATGTATACAAGGAAATACAAAGTGGAGGGGACGAAAGTATATTTGATAACACTAATAAATATTACTTAAAAGTAACGGACAATGTTTTGAAAAATGTCTATAATGCATCAAATCTGTGAGTATTGTATCGTTTTCAAATTATTTATTAAAACATAAAATAATTTGTCTAAAAGGTATTGCAGAAACCTGGAGAGGAAACCCGGGAAAGAAAAACAATTATAATAATTTTTGTATGATAAACAATAATTATTATAATCAATTGCTTTAATAAATTATTGAATAAAACAATAATTCTTTATCATTATTGGGTCAGGAATACATGCCAGCATCCTGGTTAAAAAAAAGTTAATGAGATCTGCAAATCACAACACCTATTGACAGGAACTAAGTGCTGCTTTGCTTCTCTAACAGATCCTTAAAAGACTCATAGGGAAGCTATATAAGCGAGACTCTGGCTAGGCAACCCATATTATCCTGAATTATCCTAGGAAGTTTTTCTGATCTTTCATATTTAAGGAGTCTAGACATGCTCACAGGAGCATATCAGCATCTAGTAGACACTCACATGCCCTATAGGTATGTCCAGATGGGGCATGTCCCCTGCTTGCAATTAAGAAGGCGTGCTTAGGGGGCAGCCTGGCTAACTTTACTGTCACATAATCTGCAGAAGAGACGGGCAACATCAATAGTACAATACCACTGCAATTACCTAACAGAAACATTCTGTGCATTAGGCAGGAACAGCTCTGTGTGCCCAATGGCTGCTTCAGCAGGCAGTGGTGCACTAGTGAGGATGGTCCAAAAGTATTGGACCCTGCCCAGAGGCCCTAAATTATTTTATTATCATCAGCATATAAGAAGACCAAATAACTTTGGTGTTGTAGAGTGAAAACATTCGGGGCCAAAAACTGAACCTTAAAGGGGTTCTCCAAGAACTTGAAAATGAAAATACTTAAATAGTTCTTTATTGTAAATATATTCCCATATACCTTTCATTATTTATAATGGCTCATTTTGTTAAGGGAGCAATCATTAGGAGAAACGAAATGGCCACCGTCCTATTAATACACACAGAGCCTGTCCTAATCATACATGAGCACATGTTACTTCCGAGCACTGAGGTAAAGAGCTGCCTCATCCTCCTCTCCTACTTGCCAGGGGTTATGAATGGAGTTCATGAGGAGACATACAGTACAGAGAGGATAGACAGAACAGACTGTGGTAATGGAGACTGCATACAAGTGCTGCTGCCCATTAACCACATTACCCCCACCCTCCTCTCTACTTCATGTCTCCTCATGAACTCCATTTCTACAGAGATTTAGCTGAAGATCATATTAAACTGTATTCAGGATCATAGAAGATGAGGCAGCTCTTTGACTTACTGCTCTGAAGTAAAATGTCCTCCTGCATGATTAGAACAGGTTTTCTGTGTACTAATAGGATGGTGGCCATTTTATTTCTCCTAATGATTGACCCTAGACAAAACAAGCCTTCATAACTAATGAAAGGTATGTAGGAATATATTTATAATAAAGTAATATTTAAGTATTTTCATTATTTTTATTTTCCTAATTCCTGGAAAACCCCTTTAACATGTACCAAAAATGAAGACCATGTTGAATGATAAGTGTAACTGAAGGACCTTAAAGGTTAGGTTGAAAATAGGTTAAACATTCAAAGCGTCAGGAGGTGATCATCAGTTAAAAAAAAATCTGAAATATGGGGATGGAGGATGCAGTGGCAAATAGGTGAGACCCTTCAGTACTACTGAAGTGAAAAATACAGTGCATTGAAAAAGTATTCATACTCCTTGAACCTTTCCACATTTTCTCATGTTACACCCACAAACCTAAATTAATTTTTATTGCTACTTCATGTGATAGACAAACTCAAAGTCGCAAGTATGTGTGATGTGAAAAGAAAATGATACATGGTTTTCAACACTTAATAAATAAAAATCTGGAAAGTGTGCTGTGCATTTGTATTCAGCCTGCTCCCCTCCCCAAGTCAATACTTTGTAGGACCACCTTTTGCTGCAATTACAGCTTCAAGTCTTTTGGGGTATGTTTCTACCAGCTTTGCACATCTAGAGACTGATATTTATGCCCAATCTTCTTTGCAAAATAGCTGATGATGTGGTGATGTATAGTGTTAGTTTTCCATCACAGATAGTTTTGCATCAACTTTAGTTTCATCTGACCAGAGCACTCTCTTCCACATGTTTGCTGTGTACCCTACATGCCTTGTGGCAAATTGCAAATGGGACTTCTTATGACTTGCTTTTAACAATGTGTTTTCTTCCTGCCACCACCTTCCATAAAGGTCAGATTTGTGGAGTACAATACTAATAGTTGTCCTGTGGACAGATTCTTTCACCTGAGCTGTGGATCTCTGCAGCTCCTGAAGAGTGACCACGGGCCTATTGGCTGCTTCTCTAATTAGTGCTCTTCTTGCCTTGGCTGTTAGTTTAGGTGGACGGCCATGTCTTGGTAGGTTTGCAGTTGTGCCATTTTCCTTCCATGTTTGGATGATGAACAGTGCTCCATGAGATGTTCTGAGCTTGATTTTTTTTATAACCTAACCCTGCTTTACAGTTTTTTACAACTTTATCTGATCTATCTGGTGTGTTCCTAGGTTTTCATAATGCTGTTTGATCATTAATGTTCATTAACAAACCTTCACAGAACAGCTGTGGTTATAAATTGCACACAGGTGGACTCTATTTACTAATTAGGTTAATTTCTGAAGACAATTGGTCAAACTGGATTACAGGTTACCGGGGTCTGAATACAAATGCATTTCACACTTTTCAAATGTTTATTAAAAAATTTGAAAACCATGTATCATTTTCTTTTCACTTTACACATACTTGCTACTTTGTTTTTATCTATCATATAAAATCTCAATAAAATACATTTTCAAGGCTTTGCAATTGCTAAGAAATATAGGGGCTGAACTTAAAATCCTTACATATCCAAGAGTGAGAATTGATAACTGCAAGACATTAGATAGTAAACTGCACTTGTAGAAAGCTTCACCACTAGATGAGACTTGCAATTATGTTGCAAATTGATGTCAATTGAAATAATTGCTAGCATACTACATCATGGCCTGGTGTGAATCATAATGGCAAGCGAGAACAACGCAAAGTGAAATCTTCTTACCAAATTGTTTTAAATTGAGTCTTGTTCAGATAGTCAAATTCCACAGCACTGGTCTTACAATTACACTGTAAAATCTCCTGAAACATGTCAAGAGTGTATAACATACTTTTTGTAAATGAATGGAATTATCTTAGACAAGCTGAATCATGCACTATTTTATAATAGTATAGTGTAATATATATGCACTGCAAATATGTCATATGCCTATTAAATAAAGTGTTCCACAGAATTAACCCCTTTCAAACAGGGACAAATTTTGTTAGTGCTAATAACTTTGGAATGTTTTTACTTATCCAAATGATTCATTGCCTGTTTTCTTGTGACACATCATACTTCATGTTAGTGGTCAATTTGAGTCGATATGTTTCACCTTTTTTTATTAAAAAAAAATCTCAAATTTGAAAAAAAAATGCTATTTTTTAAACTTTGTATTTCTCTGCTTTTTATTCAGTGATACCTCATAAAATAGTTTGTAATTAACAGTCACCATATGTCTTCTTCATTTTGGCATTGTTTTGCTCTGAAACAGATGACATGCAAATGGAATATTTGCATTTCTTCTGTGTTTTGTACCGACTCCTGCTTTTGGCTACCAAATCATAAGCCAATTCTGATGGGACTATACAGGCCTTATAGCTGTTGCACAGACAGGATCCGTTGTGATTCTAATTTTTCCTTCCTTCTGACAGATCAGAAGAAGGGTCAAACACATGATGATGTCATTCAGGCCGAAAGGAAAAATAGTGGCCCAGTCATGAAGTGGGGAGGGGGGGAACAGCATGAGGGGACCACAGAGTAGCCCAAAAACATGATTTGAAGGTTGCGGCAGCATCAGGAGGCCAAATAGTGGCACAATGGCAGAGTCTGGAGGTGGTGGCAGCATGAGGAGACCACAGAGTGGCACAATGACAGTGTGGAAGTGGTGGCAGCATCAAGAGACCACAGAGTGGAACAATGACAGTGTGGAGGTGGCAGCAGTATGAGGAAGCCATAGAGTGGCACAATGACAGAGTCTGGAGGTGGAGGCAGTAGCAGTAGCAGCATCAGGAGAAGGCCACTGAGTGGCACAATGACAAAGTAGATAGGTTGCAGCAGTATGAGGAGGCCAACAAGTGGCACAATGACAGAGTCTTGAGGTGGCAACAGTACGAGGAAGCCACTGAGTGACACAATGATGGAGCGTGGAAGTGGCAGCAGCAGCAGTAGCAGCATCAGAAGAAGGCCACTGAGTGGCACAATGATACAGTGTGGAGTTAGCAGCAGCATCAGGAGACCACAGAGTGGCACTATGACGACAGAGTGTGTAGGTGGCAGCAGTATATGTAGGCCAACAAGTGGCACAATGACAGTGTGGAGTTGGCGGTGGCAGCAGTAGCAGCATCAGAAGAAGGCCACCGAGTGGCACAATGACAGAGTCTGGAGTTTGCAGCAGTATGAGGAGGCCACTAAGTGGCACAATGATAGAGTGTGGAGGTGTCAGTAGTATGAGGAAGCCACCGAGTGGCACAATGACAGAGTCTGGAGGTGGCAGCAGCAGCAGTAGCAGCATCAGGAAAAGGCCACCGAGTGGCACAACGACAGAGTGTGTAGGTGGCAGCAGTATGAGTAGGCCGACAAGTGGCACAATGACAGAGTCTGGAGGTAGCAGCAGTACGAGGAAGCCAGTAGCAGCATCAGGAAAAGGCCACCGAGTGGCACAACGACAGAGTGTGTAGGTGGCAGCAGTATGAGTAGGCCAACAAGTGACACAATGACAGAGTCTGGAGGTGGCGGCAGCAGCAGTAGCATCATCAGGAGAAGGCCACCGAGTGGGACAATGACAGAGTCTGGAGGTGGCAGCAGCATGCGGAGGCCTCAGAGTGACACAATGACAGAGTCTGGAGTTGGCAGCAGTATGAGGAGGCCACCGAGTGGCACAATGACCGAGTGTTGATGTGGCAGCAGCATGAGGAAGTTACTGAGTGGTACAATGACAAAATGTGAAGGTGCCAGAAGTATGAGGAAGCCACCAAGTGGCACAATGACAGAGTGTGGAGGTGGCAGCAGCATTATCAGCAGAAAGCCACCGAGTGGCACAATGACAGAGTCTGGAGGTGACAGCAGTATGAGGAGGCCACCGAGTGGCACAATGACAGAATCTGGAAGTGGCGGCAGCAGCAGTAGGAGCATCAGGAGAAGACCACCAAGTGGCATAATGACAGAGTGTGGAGGTGGCAGCAGTATGAGGAGGCCACGGAGTGGCACAATGATCGAGTGTGGAGGTGGCAGCAGTATGAGGAAGCCACCGAGTGGCACAATGACAGAGTCTGGAGATGGCAGCAGCAGCGGTAGCATCCTCAGGAGAAGGCAACCGAGTGGCACAATGGCAGAGTGTGGAGATAACAGCAGTATACGGAATCAAAAATCAATTTCTCTCCACCTGGAGATGCATCAATCTTGACAGGATTCAAGTGTGGTATCAGACGGCTACTCATCGACCCAGATACTTCTGAGGGAACCTGCCTGGCATGAACAGGCCTATAGTTGTTACAGATAATGAGAAGACAAAGCATCAAGATAGCTTTGAGCCCAGAAGAGTTGCGAAGTTCATCAAGATGAGTCACTAAAGATTTTACAGCATATAACCGCAGCGCTAATCACTGAATAAATTCGATTTTTCAACCCAAATACTTCAATACATTTTTTACCGCCTAAAACCACAGCACTGACCGCTGAATAAATTTCGTTTTTCGACCAAAATACTTCAATAAAGATTTTAACACACATAAATGCAGTGCTGAACGCTGAATAACATTTGTTTTTCGACCGAAATACCTCAATAAAGGTTTTACCACAAATATTACTGCAGCGCTGAATGATGAATATATATTTTCTTTCAACCGAAATACGTAACTAAAGATTTTGCCACATATAACTGCAACAGTGAATGCTGAAGATATTTTGTTTTTCTACCGAAATATGTCAATAAAGGTTTTACCACATATAACTGCAAAAGTGAACGCTGATTATATTTTGTTCTTCTACTGAATAGTAACTGCTGAAGTGAAATGCGCATATATTTATATTTTTGTACTGAAATAAGCCAGTAACCGCTTTTACCAGAAATAAATGTACCAGTGAAGTGCGCATATATTTTTCTTTTTGTACTGAAATAGGCTACTAATTGCTTGCAAGAGATATAACCACCACCGAAGTGAGCTGAGAGTGTATTTTTCTTTTTGTACTGAAATAGGCCACTAAGCTCCTTCAACACAAATAACCGCCGAAGTGAACTGAGAATATATTTTTCTTTTTGTACTGAAATATAAAATAACACATATAATCGCCATACTAACTGACTGCTGCCACTGCTACTTCCGTGGACCACTGCACCACTACTTCCCAGGCAGGTAGGCTGCTGCGAAGCACATATATAACCACTGACGTGAACTGAGAATATATTTTTCTTTTTGTACTGAAATAGGGCACTAAATGCTTTCAAGACATATAACCGCCGCCAACGTGAACTGAGAATATATTTTTCTTTTTGTATTGAAATAGGCCACTAAACGCTTTTAACACAAATAACCGCCAAAGTGAACTGAGAATATATTTTTCTTTTTGTACTGAAATACAAAATAACACATATCGCCACCGTAACTGACTGCTACCACCACTACTTCTGTGAACCCATACAAGTCTAATTCCCAGGTAGTTTGGCTGCTGCGAAGCAGGTGGTCTATCCCAAGCACGATTGGCTTCTGACCTTCCACTGCTGCCACCCTGCTTACTCCAAGCCATGCTTTAAACACATATAACCGCCGACGTGTACTGAGAATATATTTTTCTTTTTGTACTGAAATAGGCCATTAATTGCTTTTAAGACATATAACCGCCGACGACGTGAACTGAGAATATATTTTTCTTTTTGTACTGAAATAGACCTCTAAACTCTTTCAACACAAATAACCGCCGAAGTGAACTGAGAATATACTTTTCTTTTTGTACTGAATCACAAAATAACACATATAACCGCCGTACTGACTGACTGCTACCACTGCTACTTTTTTGGACCCCTGCACCACTACTTCCCAGGCATGTAGGCTGCTGTGAAGCAGGTGGTCTACCCCAGGCACGTTTGGCTCCCGATCTCCCACTGCTGGCACCCTGTTGACTCACTGCTGCCACCCTGCTGACTCCCAGCAATGCTTTCAACACATATAACCACCGACATGAACTGAGAATATATTTTTCCTTTTGTACTAAAATAGGCCACTAAACATTTTCAAGAAATATAACCGCCGCCAACGTGAACTGAGAATATATTTTTCTTTTTGTACGGAAATAGACCAGTAAACGCTTTCAAGACATATCACTGCTGCCGACATGAACTGAGTACATATTTTTATTTTTGTACTGAAATAGGCCACTAAACGCTTTCAACACAAATAACTGTCGAAGTCTACTTAGAATATATTTTTATTTTTGTACTGAAATACAAAATAACACATATACCCACCGAACTAACTGACTGCTACTGCCGCTACTTCCGTGAACCCCTGCACCACTACTAGTTAGACATATAACTGCCCCGATGTAAACTGAGAATATATTTTTCTTTTTGTACTGAAATAGGCCACTAAATGCTTTTGCCACAAATAAGTGCAACAGTGAAGTGTGTATATTTTTTTCTTTCTGTACTCTTTCAAGACACATAACTGCAGAAGTGAACTGAGAATATATTTTTCTTTTTGTACTGAAAGAGGCCACTAAACGCTTTCAGCAGAAATAAATGCACCAGTGAAGTGCGTATATATTTTTCTTTCTGTACTGAAATAGGCCACTAAATGCTTTTGCGACAAATAAGTGCAACAGTGAAGTGTGTATATTTTTTTCTTTCTGTACTCTTTCAAGACACATAACTGCAGAAGTGAACTGAGAATATATTTTTCTTTTTGTACTGAAATAGGCCACTAAACGCTTTCAGCATAAATAAATGCACCAGTGAAGTGCTTATATATTTTTTTTTCTGTACTGAAATAGGCCAGTAAACGCTTTCAGGACATATAACTGCAGAAGTGAACTGAGAATATATTTTTCTTTTTGTACTGAAATAGGCCAGTAAACGCTTTCAGCAGAAAAAAATGCACCAGTGAAGTGCGTATATATATTTTTTTCTTTCTTTACTGAACTAGACCACTAAACCTTTTTGCCACAAATAACTGCACCAGTGAAGTGTGTATATTTTTTCTTTCTTTACTGAATGAGGCCACTAAATGCTTTTGCCACAAATAACTGCACCAGTGAAGTGCATATATTTTTTTCTTTCTATAATGAAATAGACTAAACCCTTTTGCCACAAAAAACTGCACCAGTGAAGTGCGTTTTTTTAATCTTTCTATAATGAAATAGGCCACTAAATGCTTTTGCTACAAATAAGTGCATCAGTGAAGTGCGTATATTTTTTTCTTTCGGTACTGAAATAGGCCACTAAATGCTTTTGCCACAAATAACTGCACCAGTGAAGTGCATATATATTTTTCTTTCTATAATGAAATAGGCCACTAAACGCTTTTGCCACAAATAAGTGCACCAGCAAAGTGCGTATATTTTTTTCTTTCTGTACACTTTCACAACATGTAACTGCAGAAGTGAACTGAGTATATATTTTTCTTGTTTGAAAAGATATAAGCCACTAAAGGCTTTTCAACATAGAACTTGCACCCCAAGAAAAAACTCCTGGAATGACAGAGCTGTATAATGGCTATTTGGATCCCCAAATAATCTTTTCCTGCACTTGTAAATCGCTTTTCTAGCACTGTCCCAGCGCATTCTGACATCTCTCCCTGCACTAAGATGCTGTGAAATTATTCCTCCCTATCCTTTTTTCTGTTTTTTTTTTTAAATAGAGTTTATTCAAATTGCTGTCCCTAGTGCCTTCACACGTCTGTCCCTGCACTCTGAACTCTGGAAAATGTCAGAATCTAAAATGGCTGCTGTATTTATAGGGCTGTGACATCACAGGGCTGGCTGGCTGCTGATTGGCTGCATGCAGGCATGTCAACCTGGGCGCCCCGCCTTCCTAGATTTCCTTGCCCCATGTCCTCAGTCCTCACACATGTAGCCACCATTTTAGGAAAATTGTGATTCGTTAGCACGAAGCCCAAGGAAATTCGCATTAGTTGCAAATCAAATTTTTCCTGAAATTCGGATCGAATTTTACTTCGTCTGATTCAATTAGCTCATCTCTAATTATGAATATTCATTCTGCCATCTCATGCACACGACCTTAGCCTATTTTGCAGTCTGCAAATTGCAAATCCATAAAACATGGATACCGGCCGAGAGCCTGCAGACATTTTTTTTCAGATTGGATTCATAAATAAATCGTATGCATGAGCCCTTAGGGACATTAGGAGAATCGTAGGTAAAAATATTTTCTCATGGAATTCCATGGATTGGCTTTACTTTTAACCAAATGATTATGAATATGGAATTATTTTATAGAAGTACAATTCATCTACTCAGTGAGCACTGATTATTCATCCCATGGTCTGAGGTTTTTATACCATCTTATTAGTAATTAGCATTAATTACATTTTGTAGAAGTACAATAAATGTTATAATCCATAAATAAGTGTGCAAGCATTCAATACAGTGCCTTGCAAAAGTATTCACCCCCTTGACATTTTTTTGTGTTTTGTTACATTACAGCATTACAGCCTTAAATTCAATGTTTTGTTAATCTGAATTTTATGTGATGGATCGGAACACAATAGTCTAAGTTGGTGAAGTGAAACAAAAAAAATATATAAATAAAACTATTGTTTAGAAATAGAAAACAGAAAATTGGCATGTGCATATGTATTCACCCCCTTTGTCAGGAAGCCCATAAAAGGTCTAGTGCAACCAAATACCTTCAGAAGTCAAATAATTAGTGATGTGTGCAATGTGTGCAATCTAAGTGTCAAATTATCTGTCATTACATATACACACATTTTTTGAAAGGCCCCAGAGGCTGCAACACCTAAGCAAGAGGCATCACTAACCAAACACCACCATGAAGAACAAGGAACTCTCCAAACAAGTAAGGGACAATGTTGTTGAGAAGTACAGTCAGGGCTAGGTTTAAAAAAATATCCAAACCTTTGATGATCCCCAGGAGCACCATCAAATCTATCATAACATAATGGAAAGAACATGGCACAACAGCAAACTTGCTAGGATACATCCGCCCACCAAAACTCATGGACTGAGCAAGGAGGGCATTACTTGGAGAGGCAGCACAGAGACCTAAGGTAACCCTGAAGGGGCTGCAGAGTTCCACAGCAGAGACTGGAATATCTGTACATAGAACGACAATAAGCCGTACTCTCCATAGAGTTAGGCTTTATGGTAGAGTGGCCAGAAGAAAGCCATTACTTTCAGCAAAAATAAAAGGCACATTGTGAGTTTTGCAAAAAGGCATGTGGGAGACTCCTAAAATGTATGGAGAAAGGTGATCTGGTCTCATGAGACTAAAATTAAGCTTTTCGGCCATCAAAGAAAATTATATGTCTGGAGCAAACCCAACACATCACATCACCCAAAGAACACCACCCCCAGTGAAACATGGTGGTGGCTGTATCATGCTGTGGGGAAGTTTTTCAGCAGCCAGGTCTGGGAAACTGGTCAGAGTTGAGGGAAAGATGGATGGCGCTAAATACAGGGATATTCTTGAGTAAAACCTGTACCACTGTGTGTGTGATTTGAGGCTAGGACGGAGGTTCACCTTCCAGTAGGACAATGACCCCAAACACACCGCTAAAGCAACACTTGAGTGGTTTAAGGGGAAACATGTAAATATGTTGGAATGGCCTAGTCAAATCCCAGATCTCAACCCAATAGAAAAATCTGTTGTCAGACTTAAAGATTGCTGTGAAAACTATCCAACATGAAGGAGCTAGAGCATTTTGCAAGGAGGAATGGGCCAAAATCCCAGTGGTAAAATGTGGCAACCTCATAGAGACTTATCCAAAGAGACTTGGAGTTGTGATTGCCGCAAAAGGTGGCTCTACAAAGTATTGACTTTAGAGGGTGAATTGTTATGCACATTAACTTTTTCTGTTATTATAGTGTCCTATTTGTTGTTTGCTTCACAATAAAAAAATAAATAAAAAAAACACATCTTCAAAGTTGTGGGCATGTTCTGTAAATTAAATTATGCAAATTCTCAAACAATCCATGTTTAATTCCAGGTTGTGAGGCACCAAAACATGAAAAAAGTCAAGGGGGGGGGGGTGAATACTTTAGCAAGGAACTGTACATAGGAAAGCAAGATGCATCTCCCCTGGACATTCAAAGCTAAAGCTCTTTAATTGCTACTAATATTCACTCATCAAAGACTTAAATAACTATGTACAATAGAATTGAAAACCATCTACACTGCCTGTCCAAAAAGAAGTCGCCACCTGGATTTAACTAAGCAAATAGTTATGAGCTTCCTATTGGATAACTACTGCATGGGCAATTATCTTTCAGCTGGCAATAAGTTATTTAACCTTAACTGGTGCAATGAGTTTCTTCTCATTTCTTAAAGATTGTAGGCGAGGGCCTGCAGGTGAGCTGGCCCTCTAAAAGATTGTAGGTGAGGGCCTGCTGGTGAGCTGACCATATAAAACATTATGGTTGAGGGCCTGCTGGTGAGCTGACCCTCTAAAACATTACATGCGAGGGTCTGCTGGAGAGCTGGCCCTCTAAAAGATTGTAGGGGAGGGCCTGCTAGTGAGATGACCCAATAAAACATTATATGCGAGGGTCTGCAGGTGAGCTGACCCTCTAAAAGATTGTAGGTGAAGGCCTGCTGGTGAGCTGACCCTGTAAATCATTATGGTTGAGGGCCTGCTGGTGAGCTGACCCTATAAAAAATTACATGCGAGAGCCTGCTGGTGAGCAGACCCTCTAAAAAATTACATGCGAGGGCCTGCAGGTGGGGGCGAGGGCAAGGATGGCTCTAGATCTACTCATCCTCTTCTGCCCATCCATGATGGCGAGATAATCCTTTAAAACATTATATGCGAGGACCTGCAGGTGAGCTGACCCTCTAAAAGATTGTAGGTGAGGGCCTGCTGGTGAGTGGACCATGTAAAACATTATGGTTGAGGGCCTGCTGGTGAGCTGACCCTCTAAAACATTATATGTGAGGGCCTGCAGGTGAGCTGACCCTCTACAACATTAGGAGCGAGGGCAGACTAATAAGCATGTTAAGATGATGGAAAAGGAGGAGGATGAGAAAAGGAAGATTGAACCATATAGGGGTGCATGGGAATACAGCATATTTAGTACATTAGAAAAAACACATTTAAAGTGCCTTTATGTTCAGGCGCTTTCCTCTGGTGGAGTAGAGAAGTCAGGGGCAATCCAGGCCTTGTTCATTTTTATAAGAGGCAAATGGTCAGCATCTTTAGTTGACAGGCAGATGCGCTTATCAGTTATTATGCCCCCAGCAGCACTAAATACCCGCTCTGACAAAACTCTGCTGGTAGGACAGGCCAGCACCTCGAGGGCGTAGAGAGCCAGTTCGTGCCACGTGTCCAGCTTGGACACCCAGTAGTTGTAAGTCACAGAGGGATCATTGAGGACACTGACACGGTCTGCTACGTACTCCTTCACCATCTTCCAAAAATTTTCCCTCCTTGTGACACAAGGCCGCGCATCAGGGTGAGAGTGCTGGTGGGGTGTCATGAAACTGTCCCAGGCTTTGGAGAGTGCTGCCCCACCTGTGTTGGAACTGCTGTGTGTTCCTCTCGTCTCCCCTCCTTGGTTGCCCAAGGAACTACGTACTCTGCCGCCAGCGTTGTCAGCTGGAAATTTTTGGAACAATTTTTTCACAAGGACATTCTAGTACTGCACCTGTCACGGCTGAGGATGGGGAAAACCCTCAGCCGTGCAATGCTAGAAGATGTTAGTGGCTGCTCGGCCAGGACGACAGAATTAGGGAGCAGGTCACCTCCTATCGCGTCCCTAATCTGACCCTGACTCCTAACCATATGAGCCAACCCTGATGGTGGGAGCGCTCATACACCGGAACCTATAATCCCTGCTAGTCCTCAGGATTGCCCTGGAACAAGGAGCACGGTAAGACGACCTGTTCCTCCTAGGCATGGAACCCAGATCCATAGATGCATAAAACATAGAAAGAAAAGGAACATGAACTAAACATCACGTATAACATTTATGACCACAAAGGTGGCCCTCACTGGCAGATGGTATACAAACCAGGAGGATGACTCCAGCAACATGCCTGGAGTACCCCTCAGACCTGTGCTCTCAACTGAGGCTAAATAGCCCATGTAGCCACACCCACACACAGACACACCCAGTGTTCACACAAAGAGGGAGTTAACCCTTCCTACACCAGGCAAGGGATGGAAGCCACTTAAAGGGAAAAGTGCACAAATAACTAAAACCCTGTGCACACCAGACATACAAAAGACACACCTAACAAAGACAGGTTGCCAGGTGCAACCGCATGTACATTGCAGCAAGCTGCCTAACACCAGCTCAGGCTGCTATGCTGCCACATAAATAATGTTGTTAGCGGCAACCACAGGTGAGGCAACATACTTCGGCCCTCACCTGTGATTGACAACCAGACCTAGACCGCAGGCAACTGCTTGCGGTTACAGGAGTCACGATAATGACCATGGTCGTGACAGCACCATTTTGCTACTCCTCTCCACCACAGAAAAGAGAGATGAGAAGTTCTCTTTGTAGCAGGGGTAGAAGGGTGAACAACCAGTAATCGATGTTGTCCAAAATGCGTAAAACGCGTGTGTCATGGGAAAGGCAGCCTAACATAAAGTCATGTGTGCCAGAGTCCAAACAGGCAAGAATTGCTCTCAATCTCCTCATCCTCTTCTTCCTCTTTTGCCCATCCATGCTGAACAGATGGAATTAAACTTTCATAGGCACTATCTTCTGTAGCGTAGGCAACCGTTTCCTGCTCCTCCTCCTCCTCATCATCCAATTTGCACTGAGAAGACGAACTGAGGGTGGTCTGGCTATCACCCTGTGTAATGTCTTCCCCCATTTCCACCTCTTCCACATGCAAAGCGAATGCCTTAATTGTGAGCAGAGAGCGTTTGAGTAGACACAGAAGTGGGATGGTGACACTCACCATCTGTGTTGATTCCTCAATGTTTCTTAAAACCTCACAGAGGTCAGACATCTATGCCCACTCCTCGCTTGTGAAGAGCGAAAGCTGACTGGAAAGGCAACAACCATGTTGCAGCTGGTATTCCACTAATGTCCTCTGCTGCTCACAAAGCCTGGCAAACATGTGGCACGTGGAGTTCCAGCGCGTGCTCACGTTGCACAACATTCGGTGAGCTGGCAATTGTAAGCGCTGCTACAGCATTGACAGACCGGCGGAAGCTGTAGATGACTTGAGGGAATTGGGATAGGTTTTGAACCACTAAGTTGAAGACGTGGGCTAGGCATAGGATGTGTGTGAGCTTGCCAAGCTCCAAAGCTGCCACTAAGTTAAGGCCATTATCAGACACAACTATGCCTAGTTCTAGGTTGAGTGGCGAGAGCCATAGATCAGTCTGGTCTCTTATCCCCTGCCACAGCTCTGTGGCGGTGTGCTGTTTGTCATCTAAGCAGATAAGCTTAAGCACAGCCTGTTGACGTTTCCTCACTGCAGTGCTACACTCCTTCCAGCTACCGACTGATGGCTGACTGGTGCTGCACTCGGATAATTCGGAGGTGGAAGTGGAGGAGGAGGCGGAGGAGGAGAAAAGGGGGTTGGAGCCACTAATGTAGGCGATGGCGGAAACCCTGATGGAAGTAGGGCCCGCAATCCCTGGCGTGGGTAGCACCTGTGCAATCCCAGGGTACGACTCACACCCGGCCTCTACAACTTTCACCCAGTGTGCCGTCGGGAAAATGTAGCGTCCCTGGCTGAAAGCACTTGTCCATGTGTCAGTGGTTAGGTGGACCATCCTATTAACTGCATTGGTCAGGGCATGGGTGATGTTATGGGATACACGCTGGTGTAAGGCGGGCACGGCACACTGTGAAAAATAGTAGCGGCTGGGGACTGTGTAACGAGGGACAGCTGCTGACATCAGGCTGTGGAAAGCCACAGTGTCAACAATGACAACATTTCCGGGGCCAGTAATTTGGAAAGTTGCGCATTTAGTGCTATGGCCTGTGGGTGGGTGGCTGGGTATTTGCGTTTGCGTTTAAATGCCTGGGGTAAGGAGATGCTGCGTTAGGAAACTAAATTGAATGTGGTCGCTGAAGGTGCTTGCAAAGGTCCAGGTGCAGAGCGGGAGGCATATGGGCCTAAACCTTCGACAGGGGATTGGCCAGCACATAACACAGGGGAAGAGGAGGCAGTGGTGTGACCCGCAGACACAGATTATGGACCCAGGTGTTCGGCGCACCTTTTACAGTGCTTTGATGCCATGTGGTGGATCATGCTGGTGGTGGTGAGGTTGCAAGTGTTCATGCCCCTGCTAATTTTTGTATTGTACAGGTTGCAATTACAATTCTTTTGTCATCTGCACTTTCCTCAAAAAAGCACCAGACTGCAGAACACCTACAAGGGTGTGCTCTGGGGAACAGTTGCGTGCCTGTTTGGTGTGGCCCACCTTCTCCCTTTTGCCACCCCACTGCCTCTTCCAGCCTGTTGTGGTGCTGTGGATCCCTCACCCTCTGTACTGCTGTCCTTGCTCGGCTTGCCACCTTCCCAGGTTGGGTCAGTGACTTCATCACCCACCACCTCCTCTTCCACTTCCTCACTCTGCTCATCCTCCTGACTTGTTGACCTAGCAACAACCTCAGTTATTGACAACTGTGTCTCATCCTCATCATCAACCTCTTGAGACACTAATTGCCGTTGCCTCGTGAAACAATAATTGCCTTTCCCCACCATCATCTTCTTGTGACTGTGGATGCTCAAGAGTTTGGGAATCAGGACACAAGATCTCATGTCCCTCTTCAATTGGTCTTATCGAGAGGCCCAAATAAAGGAATTTTGCTGAAAATAGCTCCTCGGAATATCCGAGTGTGGGATCACTTGTTTGGCAAGACTTTCCATGGTGGGAGGAAGGAGGATCAGGGACTGGACTTGGTGGAAGACAGGGTGGTGCTTAACAGACTGGAAGCATTATCTGCTGCAATCCGATCGACCACCTGGTCGCACTGGTCTGACTTTGCAAGCGTTTTCCTGCGCCACCCTGCAAACTGGGACATGAAGCTAGGTATCGTGGATGATTGTTTTTCTTGTGCTCTGGCAGCAGGCACAGTTTTAACCTGCCCAAGGCCATGGCCTTTGCGTGCACCATCAGCATCACGGTCACTTCCCTGTCCCTTACTGCTTGCATTCTTCATATTAAATGTTATATATGCTTGAAAGTATGTCACACGTAAAGTAGCATAGGATTTGTAAGTGTATGCGCAAAAAAATAAAAAAAGGTATTTGGGATGTGGAAACGTCACACAGGAGATATACCGTAGATAATGTCGTTGATGTCAGCGGTTGCTAATATAAAATTACAGGGAATGTCACAGGTATTTTGGATGTGGAAACGTTACACAGGAGATGTACCCCAGGTAATGTCACTGGCCGCAGCGGACACCATCTACAGAAAAAGTATACTGGATGTCACAGATATTTTTAGGATGCACACACGTTACACAGGAGATGTAGTGCAGCTAATGTCACTGTCCGCAGCGGACACCGTCTATGGAAAAAGTACACTGCATGTCACAGATATTTTTGGGATGCGCACACGTTACAAAGGAGAAATACTGCAGATAATGTTGTTGATGTCAGCAGTGGCTAATATAAAATTACAGGGAATGGCACAGGTATTTTGGATGTGGAAACGTTACACAGAAGATGTACCCCAGGCAATGTCACTGTCCGCAGCGGACACCATCTACGAAAAAAGTACACTGGATGTCACTGATATTTTTTGGATGTGCACATGTTACACAGGAGATGTAGAGCAGCTAATGTCACTGTCCGCAGTGGACATCGTCTACAGAAAAAGTACACTGGATGTAACAGATATTTTTAAGATGTGCACACGTTACCCAGCAGATGTAGTGCAGATAATGTCCCTGTCTGCATCGGCGTAACTATTGCACGCTATTTAAACGCAGGATGCGCTAAAAATAGATATTGCTGCCAAACACAACAGTCCTTAAAAGGACTTTTGGGTCTGTAAAGTTTTAGGAATTTAGTGCAGGTTGCCCTAAAAATATATATTGCTGCTGCCACACACAACAAAGGACTTTTGGGTCTCTGACAAGTTTTTCAACTGAAAAAAAGAAAATTTCACTCCCTACACTATATTTCTCTTCTTCGGCACAGCTCTTCCTAACAGTGAGCCGAACACGTGTCATCGGATGCTATATAGCAACCGATGATCCGTTACGGCCAGCCAATCACTGTAATGCCAGTAACCAACATTGCTACAGCATTAGGAATTCAAGAGGGGCCTGGATGTATTTCTGGAGCGTAATAATATTACAGGCTATAGCTACTAGAGAGGAGTCGTTGATCCAGGGAGTTAGTCTGATTGCATGATTGGAGTCGGGAAGGAATTTTTTATTCCCCTAAAGTGGGGAAAATTGGCTTCTACCTCACAGTTTTGTTTTTTTTTTTACCTTCCTCTGGATCAACTTGCAGGATAACAGGCCGAACTGGATGGACAAATGTCTTTTTTCGGCCTTATGTACTACAGTATGTTATGTTATGTACTATGTTATTACAGTAAAGGGCAGTACTTACCTGCAAGTTTTTGGGCTGCGTAGCAGCCAACAAACGTGCGGGGAGGAGACTCAAGCATTGCGCTCGAGCATATGCGGCATTCGGCCGAATACCGCTTTGTGCCGAGCATTGAGATGCTTGAGTCGAACTGGTGTTCGGCTAAGCATGCTCGATTAACACAATTCCCGATCATTGCCTGATCCTTGAGCAGAGATGATGTTTACTGTGTTCGCTCATTCCCATACATATTCAATGCTTTCCAGCAGACACCCTGTTTATACAAAACTACTTTATGTGCTACATAAAATATGTCACTACTGACAAAGGAGCATTTTGCTTTGTTGGGTGATCGATCGCACATATAGACACGACAGTTATCAGGAATAAGTCCCTGTACAAACATGCATACCTGATAATTACCCCGATCCTTGACCCCTGTAAAAGAGCCTTAAAGGGGTATTCCCATCTGAGACAATGTGGTCATATGGCTAGAATATGTCCCCATTGTCTGATAGAGATGTGGGACCCGCACCTACACCAAGAACAGAGCGGGGAAGGTGGTGGCGGGAGGACCTAGGGTTTTATCGGGTCTGGCCACCACCAACTGCTCTCCCCAAAAAATAAAGGTTAGAAAAAAATAAGAATATTATTTACTATCTGGTTTCATTAAAGTATAACTGTCATATATTTTTTTTGGGAGTATTGGATTGTGGTGATTAATATCTCCTTGGTGGCCCTATGTGTGCACTTCTCTCTGTCCCTGCGCTTGGCAGACGCTCCCTCACTCAGCAGAGCTGGAGAATGCAGAGTTGGAGCAGCGCAGACCAGGGAAGGGAGATCTGCCATCTGCTCAGTGTATAAATGAAAGCAACATGTGGTAAGAGGACCCCTTTGTGCTGCCGGAGATTAACCCTTTAGGGGGAGGGCTCTGGTTACTGACACTTTTGGGGGCTATTGTTACTGGCTAGTGAGGGCAGGCGGGATTAGCCTCAGGGTGAGGGCAGTGACGGACCATCTTAACTGAATAGTGAGATCGCAGTTTTATGCAGACTGGTTGCTAAGGCCTGAATCTTATTAAATATGGGGTAAGTCAGTCTAATAGTAACTGATTCTGGAATATAATGTTATTAGTAACTACATATATGAAAATTGAAATTAGGGTCTAAGTGTGACAGTTATCCTTTAGGTAAAAAAAAAAATGGGTTATACATTCAATTATCCCCCTTTTTTTTTATCCCTGCCTTGCAGAAGCCTTTTTATCAGGGCTTGTTTCCTGCATGACTGCTTATACTTTATAATGGCACAACCTAATATTCTATATAATATAGTGGGAAGCTGGAAGAAAATTCTAAACTGGGTGGAATTAGGAAAAAAACACAATTCCACCACAGAGTTCCCTATGCAGTAAAACTGACATGTTAAGTACATTCTGCAGGTCAGTATAATTACAATGATTCCACATTTTTATAATTTTTCTTAACTCAACCCTTTCAAAGAATAAAAAAAATTAAAAAACATTTATTTGCATCATTATATTCTGACATCTTTATCTTTTTTATCCTTATGTCTACAGGCAAGGGAGACAAAATAAATAGTACCTAGAGGGTGCTAAAATTTAGACAAAAAATCCTGATTATAGGTGCATAGGTGCTCAACTTCTTAAGGCGTAAGGCACAATCCTAGTGAATCACAGGGGGTATATAAAAGTAGAATTGGTGGATGCTGCCAATGTCCAGACCCCTCTGAAAAATTGTGCTAGCTGCCCTGGAGGAAGTAAGAATCACTTGGAGCTGTAGGACCCTATCGCAGAATCCGTAGTTAGAGAGACATCATTTGGATGCAAACCCACCAAAATATAGAATAAATGCCATCAGTATCTCTTTATTTATGAACTTGCTTGGTTAATACGTTTTGGAGCTCTTTGGCTCCTATTTCAAGTCAAACAAGACAGAATCCTGTCTTGATGGTTTACCATTGCAGTCTATAGGAAAATCTATTAAGCCCTGATAGGAACTTCACTATGGCAGGCCTTGAAGCCTTCAGAAGGCTCCAGGCTTCCATAGCAACTAGAAATGAGCAAAACTAGCTTTGGATCGCTTTGCTCAAAACTTCAGTTTAATAATGTACATAGATCCGTTTTCATACAGTATTAAAATATAAGGAGTCCGACGAGGCGAAGTGAGTTCTAGCGAAACTTCAGTGAATAACTTTGGGATTTAATTTTTCAATTGAAAAAAAAAAAACATTTAAATATTTGGGTCCGAAGTAGACTTCGGTTATGAGGCATCAGTCGGTACCAAAGCTGACCTTGGATACCTGTTTTAAATTCGTTTTTCAGTTTAATAATCAAATACTGAAGTAACTCACTTTGCTTCGTCGGAAGCCATACATTTTAATGCTGTACAGAGATGGATCTCCATACAGTTTTAAACCAAAGTTTTGACCGAATTGACTTCGGATATAATAACAACGAAACAGCTCTCATGACGTTGCTTTGGGGGAAGGCTTTTGGGCATTGCCACCAGGAGCAGTAAACAACTACTCATATGTCCAAAGTTGTCTCTGATCCCTGACTTCACTACCGGGATTTTGCAGTGTAAGACAGCACGCACCTCCTGACTAAGGTGCCCCCTCACGATCTTTAAACACTTGAACTCCATATGTTCACCAGATGATGAGAAAGGGAAAATGTAACTGAAAAATTTGAAACCTTTTTAGTACTGACCATGTGACATTATAGCCTGTAGCTTGCATTATAAACTGCCAGGTATTTAAAACAACTGGTTCTGAATTCAGGCGCAGTGTTCATACAGATTTTTTTTGTGGATCTCATTCATCCAGTACATGGATAATCAAAATAGAAGTCCCAAAAATGTATAGCTACTCAGTTTTTAAAATTTAGTCATCAAATGAAGTGATACTTTGATAATTCCTACATTTTTACCATAACTTCATTCTCTGTATTTGAATATGCTCTTACTAGGTACATAATTATTAAAAAATATTATGCTTCTTTGTTTTATTGTTTTATCACAAGACTTATTTAAATTCCTGTCAGCATGCATTTATACCTGGCCAGCCTCCAATTACAAGAATGATAATTGCTTTCTTTTACTCAACTCTTGCGATCCTCATTTCACTCCTGAACTTGTAGTTAGCAATGGGGATTGACTTTACAATTAGATTAAAATAAGCCCACATCTTTCTTAGAACTCTCATCATGCATTGCAGGAGTCAGTGATCTGGAAAGAGAAGCTCCTGTAAACATCACAGTATAAGATTGAATTCTAAATAAGATTTTTTTTGTCCATATAGCATTGCATGATTTACCACTTCAGGTGTCATTTAATTATTGACCTTTTACATACAGGAGGACCTTATGCCTCTCAGAGATCTGCATACACATCTTATATTAATCAGTGACATATCATGGAATGATTTCTCTGCTACAAATACATACTTACATTTTATCTTCTCCTCTGCCACCCTCAACAAGACCTTTTAACCCATATTATCCATATGTCTTCAAGGATCTCAAAGTATTATGAACTAGTAGTTGAACTACCAGCTTCCACATAAAAGAAGATAACTTTTAATTCTGTCATGGACACTTTTAGTCATGATAGATAGTCATGTAGATATTAAACATAAATGCATATAGTAGTTAGTTATGCTTCATGGTGGATTATACGCCAGAGTAACTTATCATACCAGAAACACATTTATTCTGAGTGGATTGATCTATAAATTTCCGGAAAGCTCCTAACATTTGCAATATCTGCTTATACTATGTGGTGTTATTAAAACCACACTACTCATATAACTTTTTGTCTCCATTTAACATGCATGCCAGGAAAAGCTTCCAACATATCTAATAAACAGAGAATATGACAAATGCCTAATAGTGGCATCCATCACCCACGGTCTATAATGGAAAATAAGGTTTTCAACAGCTTTTTATTACGTATCCATTCAAAAGATGTCATATCCTGTGGGTCGTGCATTATTAGGCATCTGTCATAGTCTACATTTAATGGATACCTCAAGGATCAAGAGATTTTTCTATCATTTAAAGGGTTTTCTGGAATCTAGATACTGATAACCTACCCTCAGGATAGGTCATCAATATCAGGTCTATAGGGATCCTCATCCAAAACTATGTAGTTTCCGACGATGGTGTACTACAACTCAGCTCTTATTCAAGTAGCCAATTACTGCAACTACACAGTGGATAGAGCAGCTTCTGACTCCATCACTGTATAGTTTCTAGTGTTGGTGGCTGCCCAAAATGGCTGATTGGTGGGGGTGCTGGACCCCCACCAATCTGAATTTGATGACCTATCCTGAGAAAAAACCCTTAACTGTTGTGAAGCAATATTTTTTTTAATTAATTATTTTAAATTGTTATAGTTAGCATTACACTGGACCATAAGGAACTCCTAAACAAAGAAATATTTTTCAATGTTTTGAATCAAAACTATTTTGAGAATCCCCAGAAGCCCCGAAACTCATTGAAGCCTACTGTAGGTCTATTTATCATAGTTCCTTTACACAAAACATTTTACAGCTAAAAACCATATAGGAGGTTATAAATTCTGAACATCCCATTTCAAACTCCACGGGGGAGTTCTCTTTACAGCAAGAAGCCTGCTCTAGTAAAATATTTCCTTACACAATAGCATCATCTGAAATATTGTAAACTGATATTAGCAAATAGTGGAAAACCTATGACTATAGGTGGGAAAATAACTTGTTTATATGCTAATTTGAAACCTTTGTTAAAGGGCATCTGTCAGCAGATTTGTACCCGTGAAACTTCCTGACCTGTTGCATGTGCTCATGGCAGCTAAAGGGATCTGTGTTGGTCCTATGTTCATATGTGCCTGCATTGCTAAGAAAAATTATGTTTTAACATATGCCCATAAGCAAAATATTGTATTGAGGCTAAAACCTAAAATTGCTTATTTTCCATACTAATGATTACCACAATCTATACAACAGCTTAATCCATGATTGGATATTAATATGTTCTTGCTATCTTGTCTATCCAGCAGTATCTTGGGCTGTGTAAACTGTTCATGTTGCTGCTTTAATCTCACATAGTCTGATACTTCTCATCACAAGGCATAAAATCTATGTAGATGCACTGTGGCAAACATAACAAGATTAGTTGCAGATGGAGGCAAGGGAGAAATCTAAAAACAGCTCTTTTGAGTCCAGAATGCTATTTACAGTGCCTCAAAAAAGTATTCAACTCCCTTGGTGTTTCCTGTTTTGCTGCATTACAACCTGGAATTAAATGGACCTGACAAAATAGTCCGGATTGTTAAAGTGGGATGAAAAAATTCCTTGTTCAAAAAACAAATATAAACTAAAAAGTTATGAGTGCATATGTATTCACCTCCTTTGTTTTGACACCCCTACATAAGGTCTGGCCTCTGGTCACATGATCTTTCAAAATCTGTGAATATAAAGTAATATACAACTTGCAATGCTCATATATCCATGAAGATAATTCAAAACAGGCAAGGGCAGATTCCTACAGGGAATATTCCTGGTTCGGACGATGCTGGGGGCCACCCGAGCTCTCCTCACTGCCACTGTACAGGTACATATTGATCCAAAGCTCTCTGTGGTAATTAACACTGGGAGCATCGGGTACTTCTGTACCTTCCTGGGGGCCATGGACACCTTCCTGAGCTCAATTGTATTTCTGTCCAACGGTGATACTGTTGAATATTGCAGCGGAGCCATGCCCTGCTGTTCACCCTCATAGGCCACAGGTAGTGTAAGGCAGTGTACAACTGGTGCAGATACACAGAAAAATCATGTAGGCTGCATCAGAAGGGGCGACTTGGAACAGGACTTAGGGATTTTATTTGTTTATTCTTTTCTTGACCACTTATGGAGCATTCTACTTGGTGCACTATAGGAGTCATTATTTGGTGAAGTCCAGGCAGCATACAGAAGTTAGGCCTGACTTGGTGCTGTGGCCCACATCTCACCTAAGGAGGACAGAATTTGGCAGCCATTGATGGCCACCACAGAAGGACAGCTTCTGGGGAGATATTTTGTATTGCAGGCTGGTATTGCTGACTCTGCCTACTTGTGTTACATAGTTAATATGGTTGAAAAATACATAAGTGCATCAAGTTCAACCAAGGGATAGGTAGGGATGCATATTTTAAAAAAGGGAGTAAGATTGCTAAACTTTTTTAAAGCATTAATGTCATTTACATTTAAGAATTCATCCTTTTTAAGACTGTCCTCTGTTCCTGCTGTGACCGTGTCCTGAAGTAGACTGGCGATAGTGGTAACAAGTTACCAAGTGTGACATGACCCAGCAGTGATGAGTTTCCCTCAACAAGTCCCATTGGGTGTGGGGTGATTTAAGTTGAAAAATTCCTTTAAGTGGTAGTAGGTAGCACAGCTGTCGAGTTTATTTGTGGGTATGGTTCCCTTTATCTTGTCACTGGTTTTCTTTTTTATAGCATCTTATTGTCATTTTGCATTTAGTAAGCATTGTATTTTTTTATATTAAAGCTGAAAAAGATACACTGTTGTATGCTATAAAGAATCCTTAGCCTTTCTTAGGGTATGTTACATAGTTACATAGTTTATATGGATGAAAAAAGAAGACATGTCCATCAAGTTTAACCAAGGGATAGGAGGGGATGTGAATTTTAGAAAAAGTAGGTTGACCAAAGTGTTTTAAAACTGCAATCCGAAAGTGGCTCTGCTACCGAGGTACCAGTCGGTAAAATACTTTTCAAGTTGTACAATCAAAGTCTGAAGTTCTTAACGAATTTCACCTTGGTGCAGCTCATACATTTGAATGCCGCATGGAGACAGGTCTCCATACAGCATTCACATTTTTTTTTTGAACAAAGCAACTTTGGATCTATGATCCGAAGCGTGCTTCACTCAACCCTAAGAAAAAGGGGAGTGAGACCCAGATTTCTACACAATTTCATAAGCACTAATGTCATTTATTTTTTAAGAATTCATCTAAACTCTTTTTAAAATCCTGAGGTAAACTATTCCACCGATATACAATTCTTACAGCAAAGAATTCTTAATGCCTCTGGAGACTGAACTTTTTCTTCTCCACATGAAGGAAGTGTCCGCTTATCTTTTGAGGGGATTTGACATGGCACATTTGCCATATTTTTTGTATGGTCCATTTATATATTTGTATCGGTTAATCATGGTCTCTCTTAGAAGTCTCTTCTCAAGACTAAATCAATGTAGTTCTTTTCATCTTTCCTCATAACTAAGATGCCCCTTATTAGTTTCGCCGCTCTCCCTTGTACTTTTTCAAGCTCCATAGCATCCTTTCCATGGATTGGTGCCCAGAATTGAGCTGAATATTCCAGATGAAGCTGCATCACAGTTTTGTAAAGTGGTAACATTACATCCATGTCCCATGACTCCATGCCTTTTTTAATACATCTGATATGCTCAAAAAGTCTAAGATGAGATAACCCCATTAATGCACCTTCTGCTCTAGAAAAATGCCTGATAAATTGGTTTTAGTTAGCTAGTTTCCTGTGAAGGTGCACTTTTGTCTTGTTTGCCTGTCCATGTACCCAATTCTGCTTGCTTCAGGGTTTGATCCATCACTTCCTGACCAGATCAGTTCCTATTCTTTTCTCTAACCCTATGCTGCCTGAACTCACCATTGGACTGTATACTGGATTGTTCATACACTACCTGGCCTGACCTGGCTGTCTTTCCTGATTATGATTACGACTGATCCTTTAGGGCCCTGTATCAGTGTTTCTTGCTCCCTGTGGGTCATTCACTGAACTAAGACCAATCTAGGAGGTAGCAGTGTGGTGATTCCAATGCAGTGGAGTACAGCTCTCTGTATACGGGTTAAAGGGTGAAGAACAGGGAGCTGTCACGATAATGCCCTTAGGAGTAGCCCCAAGATAAAAAAAATGGTCAGTGACACAATGGATCCACATCTACTTCCAGAGCATTACTTACTCATAATCAATCAGAATCAGCATATTGGACATTATAGAGAAGTACTGAACAGTATAGATGTGAATAAAGCAATTGGGGTGAGATAGTAAACTTAATATTGCTAAATCATTCCTGTTCCAGTAGCCTGTTCCAGCAGGGAAGCTGGTCTGCCTGGTCAGTGTACACTTCCTGCATCCTCCTCCCATCTTCATAGACTTTAATGGAATGAGGTAATCTGATCTTTCAGGGAGCAGACAGCCTGTCTTGATCTTGCAAGATGATTTACTTATAACTTTCAAAGAGAATTAAAGTTTAGAAAGGGGACCAAGGGCAAGAAAAAGCTGGCAACTCTAGAAAATTGAATTTCTTCAACATTTCTTGTAATAATCTGAACTATTGATGTATGTAAAGTTGTTTGAAAGTACAGTGATCATTTAAATTCACCTAATGGAACTAAGCTGTTAGAAAAAGTAAAAAATAAAATAATAATGCAAAAGAAAAACATAGGAACTACATTTTTCATCCCCATAACAACCAGTACAATAAAGGTAATGTATTGCTTAAGATAAAAAGAAATGCTGTAAAATAGTGCATCGCAAAAAATGGCAGAATTGTTTTTAAATCCACCTTGAATGAAAATGAATATGAATAATTTGCTACATTCAAAAATATATTTTTGAAACCAACCTGTCCCACAAACAAAAAGGCCTAACAGAGGCCTGTGTGGAGTGCATCCATGGGCTAAGTGGAAAACAACAGGATTAATTAACATGTTGCAAGTTACATGACATATACATCCAGAGAGCGTGGTTGTCTGCTTTATTTATATTGATGACCTATCCTCAGGATAGGTCATCAATATCAGAACCGCGAGTGTCCGACCCCCGCAATCCCCGCCGATCAGCTGTTTGAAGAGAAGGCAGCGCTTATATGAGCGCAGCCTTCCCTTCATTGCTTACTTGCTTACCATCGCAACCGCAGCGATGAGCAAGTGTATTTACACCTAAGCCTTCCATTCACTTCTATGGGACGGCTCCTTCCTGTTCATGTGAATAGCCGTCCCATAGAAAGAGCCATCTTATAGGGGTTTTGAGTGCAGAATGATGGGGAAAACTGTATTTTATTTTTTATTATTTTAGCCCAAGGCCACAACATAAAAAATGTGAAAATGTGAAAGGGTCTGAAGACTTTCTGAATGATCCGTAACTGTCACATATACAGTAAGGGCATAGATGAATTACACTGGACGTACTGGTATCACTATGTGGAATGGGATAGAATTATATACTTAAGTATATTAAAAAATGGTAGGGATCTCCACAGTATTTATAAGGCTAGCTTCACATCTCCATATTTCATTCCGGCAGGCTGTTCCGTAAGAGAACAGCCTGCCAGAATGAACCGAATTTGGCACTGCCTCATGTAAACGGAATGTCCACCGGCACTATTAAATAATAATTATTATTTAATAGGGCTGGTGGATATTCCGTTCACATCTGGCTGACAAGCAAAGAACTTACTGGACACACACTGCTGCTTGCTGCGGTTTGTGTCCAGATGATCCTCTGCTTGCCTGCTGGAACAGGCTACCGAAACACTGCTACCGCAGAATTGAAGGTAAACTTAATTAAATAAAATCATGTTGTAAAAAATCAGAATACTTAAGGACAAAATGATATGATGTAATAAGAAATCTATGACTATTACCTTTATGTAGCACTCTGAATTTCCCAATGATTTTGCCAGTAAACCGGACTTCATCCTGCTTGAAGAATTGTCTGCAGGTGACTGGTAATTGCCATACTCATGCTTATAAAGTATGGAGCGGTAGCCAAATACAGCATTGAATGTCTCTCTCCCTTCACTACTATGGGTGTTAAGGAAATGTCATTTCCATTATTTCTTCACCTGGATATGGTGGGAATTGTTAATTTCATGAGAGGTCATAAGGCTGACTCCTTTTCTTAATACAGGGGTTGGTCTCCAAGGTGGGACCTACATTAATCAGACATCTATGGATGATGGGAATACTTCTTAAAAAATAATATTGTGTAGACGTAAAGCAAATAATTATACTGTATGAAGGCAGGCTGCTGAAGTTAACATGCTGAATGCACAGGATAATTACAATTAAATGTTTAATTAGAAAGACGGCCCAGGGTGAAAGCAATGCTTAGTAAGCATGTAATACATAAAAAATGGAAAAGGTACTGAGAAGACTGTTTTGAGTAGAAATGTGCTTAATAAAATAATCAACATATTCCAATACTTGTTTGCATGCTGTTATATTCACAGACTGGGTTGAATTAATATAACTATAAATACACTAATTTTGATGCATTAACAGATTTGCCTTATGTGCGTTGTAGTATGACATGATGGCACTGTTTTATCAGTGGGTTCCACTGGTTCTTTCATTATGCAGTGTTGGTCCCAGTAGGTCATTAGGAATGTAATTGTCTCAAAAATGACAATAAAGAATCAAACTTGATCTCAGTCTTGGTAACATATTCATTTGAAAGTAGATTGATCAGTTTTTGATAGAAAATTCAAATATTGGCAGTCAATTAAATTATAAGAATGTTTTAAATACACATCACAAACAACAAAATAAAATGTAGGATTACCTCAATTGAACACAATCGCTTTTGAAGGCTATAGATACACAGTTATTAAGTGTTCTTGCATGGCAAGACCACTTACTGTTATCTCATATATATATTCTTATTATTATAGCCAAATATACCACCCTAACTCCTCCCACAGTTTTTACACTACATAGACAGTAATATACCGAAATGTGCGGATTTTTCCCGATTGGTGTGCTATTACTTTGTGGAACATTTCGCAGAATGGCTCACGAAATACAAACCGGATTCCAAAAAAGTTGGGACACTAAACAAATTGTGAATAAAAACTGAATGCAATGATGTGGAGATGGCAAATGTCAATATTTTATTTGTAATAGAACGTAGATGACAGATAAAACATTTAATCCGAGTAAATGTATAATTTTAAAGGAAAAATACGTTGATTCAAATTTTCACAGTGTCAACAAATCCCCCAAAAGTTGGGACAAGTAGCAATAAGAGTATGGAAAAAGTAAATTTGAGCATAACGAAGAGCTGGAAGACCAATTGACACTAATTGGGTCAATTGGCAACATGATTGGGTATACAGTTGTGTTCAAAATTATTCAACCCCGAATGCTGTAAAGAGTTTTAGGGAATTTAGTGTACATTTGTAATAGTGTTCAGAATGAAAAGGACTTTTTAAAGAACCAAATGCAACTTAAATGACATCAATTGTTTTTGTAATACAGTATTAATTTTTTTTTTTGTGATTTCTTCATTGACACAATTATTCAACCCCTTAAAGACTACCACTCTTAAGAACAGAGGTTCATTCAAGTGTTTTCGATCAGGTATTGAAAACACCTGTGGATGTCAATGAGCAGCAATCAAGCATAATAAGCACCAATTAGGCAGATTTAAAAGGACTGTGATATTCAGCTCCTTCTAGACATTTATTGGTGTGTTTACAAACATGGTGAAGTCAAGAGAATGGTCCAGGAAGACAAGAGAAAAGGTGATTTCTCTTCACAGGAAGGGCAATGGCTATAAGAAAATTGCAAAGATGTTAAACATACCAAGAGACACCATAGGAAGCATCATTCGCAAATTCAAGGCAAAGGGCACTGTTGAAATGCTACCTGGTCATGGGAGAAAGAAGATGCTGACTTCGACTGCTGTGCGCTACCTGAAGCGCAAAGTGGAGAAAAGTCCCTGTGTGACTGCTGAGGACCTGAAAAAATATTTGTCAGATGTGGGTACTGAAGTTTCAGCTCAGACAATAAGGCGCACACTGCGTAATGAAGGCCTCCATGCCAGAACTCCCAGGCGCACCCCCTTGCTGTCTCCAAAGAATAAGAAGAGTCGACTGCAGTATGCCAAAAGTCATGTGGACAAACCACAAAAGTTTTGGGATAGTGTTCTGTAGCCTGATGAAACAAAATTAGAACTGTTTGGGCCCATGGATCAACGCTATGTTTGGAGGAGGAAGAACAAGGCCTATGAAGAAAAGAACACCTTGCCTACTGTGAAGCATGGCGGGGGGGTCAATCATGCTTTGGGGCTGTTTTGCTTCTACAGGTACAGGGAAGCTTCAGCGTGTGCAAGGTACCATGAATTCTCTTCAGTACCAGGAGATATTGGATGAAAATGTGATGCAGTCCGTCACAAACCTGAGGCTTGGGAGACGTTGGACCTTTCAACAGGACAATGATCCCAAGCATACCTCCAAGTCCACTAGAGCATGGTTGCAGATTAAAGGCTGGAACATTTTGAAGTGGCCATCGCAGTCACCAGACTTAAATCCGATTGAGAACCTCTGGTGGGACTTAAAGAAAGCAGTTGCAGTGCGCAAGCCTAAGAATGTGACTGAACTGGAGGCTTTTGCCCATGAAGAATGGGCGAAGATACCCATAGATCGCTGCAAGACACTTGTGTCAAGCTATGCTTCATGTTTAAAAGCTGTTATAACTGGAAAAGGATGTTGTACTAAGTACTAAGATTGAATGTCACTTGCGGGTTGAATAAAACTGATAATGATGTGAGCACAGAAAAGACATTTGTGGTTATTTCATTATAAATGTTATGCTATATTTGTCTGACTTACAAGTGCCTCTTTGATTTAATTGTAAACAAGATGACTGAAATGATCAAAATCAATGTCAAACTGGCCAAAACACTCAATTTCAGTGGGGGTTGAATAATTTTGAACACAACTGTAAAAAGAGCTTCTCAGAGTGGTAGTGTCTCTCAGAAGCCAAGATGGGTAGAGGATCACCAATTCCCACAATGTTGCGCAGAAAGATAGTGGAGCAATATCAGAAAGGTGTTACCCAGCGTAAAATTGCAAAGACTTTGCATCTATCAACATCAACTGTGCATAACATCATCGGAAGATTCCGAGAATCTGGAACAATCTCTGTGCGTAAGGGTCAAGGCCGTAAAACCATACTGGATGCCCGTGATCTCCGGGCCCTTAAACGACACTGCACCACAAACAGGAATGCTACTGTAAAGGAAATCACAGAATGGGCTCAGGAATACTTCCAGAAACCATTGTCAGTGAACACAATCCACCGTGCCATCCGCCGTTGCCATCTGAAACTCTACAGTGCAAAGAAGAAGCCATTTCTAAGCAAGATCCACAAGCTCAGGCGGTTTCACTGGGCCAGGGATCATTTAAAATGGAGTGTGGCAAAATGGAAGACTGTTCTGTGGTCAGACGAGTCACGATTCGAAGTTCTTTTTGGAAATCTGGGACGCCATGTCATCCGGACCAAAGAGGACAAGGACAACCCAAGTTGTTATCAACGCTCAGTTCAGAAGCCTGCATCTCTGATGGTATGGGGTTGCATGAGTGCGTGTGGCATGGGCAGCTTGCATGTCTGGAAAGGCACCATCAATGCAGAAAAATATATTCAGGTTCTAGAACAACATATGCTCCCATCCAGACGTCATCTCTTTCAGGGAAGACCCTGCATTTTTCAACAAGATAATGCCAGACCACATTCTGCATCAATCACAACATCATGGCTGCGTAGAAGAAGGATCCGGGTACTGAAATGGCCAGTCTGCAGTCCAGATCTTTCACCTATAGAGCACATAATAAAGAGGAAGGTGCAACAAAGAAGGCCCAAGACGATTGAACAGTTAGAGGCCTGTATTAGACAAGAATGGGAGAGCATTCCTATTTCTAAACTTGAGAAACTCCTCGGTCTCCAGACGTCTGTTGAGTGTTGCAAGAAGAAGGGGAGATGCCACACAGTGGTGAAAATGGCCTTGTCCCAACTTTTTTGGGATTTGTTGACAACATGAAATTCTGATTCAACATATTTTTCCCTTAAAAATGGTACATTTTCTCAGTTTAAACTTTTGTTCCGTGATTTATGTTCTATTCTGAATAAAATATTAGAAGTTGGCACCTCCACATCATTGCATTCAGTTTTTATTCACGATTTGTATAGTGTCCCAGCTTTTTGGGAATCCGGTTTGTATGTGTTTTTGTGGCAAAACTGGTCCCATAGGATTAAATGGCAGAATGTTCAAAACTAGAATGGGAGCTGACAAAAGCTAAAGTGGGAGCTGAAAAATCAGTACATGATTTCTAAACTGCCACCACTCCCTCATTTTCAAGCCCACCTACACACATCTTATATCAAAACGTTTAGTTATCCCATAGCGTTCAGCTAAGCCATAGTCCTGATAGCTTTTACAATATGACCTTTGTTTGCAACTCTTGCCTATTGAAATTATTGAAACTCCACTCTAGCCACCTCAAATTTGAAGGGTAATTTCTAAACTGCGACTGTGCCTTTATTTTTCAGAGACATACTATGCATCAAAATGTAGGTCTGGTGTAGGATTTATAATTCACTTTGGTGTAGAATTTATAATTTTTTTAATTACAACCGTTTGAAGATTGCAACCACCAGTGAAGTGAGCAAGTTGGGGCAATTTGTTTTTAACCACTCTTCTCTGCCCTTGCTGTACAGTGAGTTGCCATAGGAACCCAGGTGTGTGAGCAGCCAGCAAAGTGACAAAAGCTAGAGTGTGAGCTGAAAAATAAGGACATGATTTCTAAAATGCCACCACTCCCTCATTTTCAAGCACACCTACACAAATCGGCTGCTAATGTTTTTATAAATGTATGTTTTAATGTACCTGTGAAGCACTTTGGGCAACAACATTGCAATTAAATATGCTATATAAATAAATAAAATTTTAAATGAATTTCTCACTCTATCAAGCTTGCCATGTGCACTTTTTAAATTTGATCAATCAAATGGTGAGTGTTATGTTTACTATCTTTACTCACTCCAAACACTCCACACAGTTACACCGCCCACTCCATAAAGTTACTCTGCCCAGTCCAACCTTTCCACAGTTACTCCAGCCACTCCAACCACACAACAGTTACTCAAGCCACTCTACCCAGTTACTCCGCCCACTCCAGTTATAGACTACTGGTGGAGGCAAGAACACTTCACACAATTTCCCCAGAAATTGTAGCTTTTCTAGTTATTATTATTCTTTTTGGGGGCACTATTGTTTAATAAGAGTGCCTAAAGGAGAACTTTTACTATTTTGGAGCTTACATAAGGGCACTTATATTGTTCACTAAGGGAACACTATTATTGATATTGCATGGATGGTACAAGTACTGTGTATAGTGTAAAAGTTGGATATTTTTATTAAATAGGCAATAGAGGAGAAGTCTCCGATGAATTCTTCATGCAGGTCTGTGTCGAAAAGGGAAAGTGAACTCCAATTACAAGACCTATAACTCAATGCCACCACCGACCAAATTCCGGGTCGATAAGTACCTAACATAGGGGTGAGAGATATGGCCTAAAATCTATATTGTGCTTTGTGCACACAACAGCAGGGAGCTGACCATGGCAGCAAGCCTCTGATCAGCCCCCCAGCCTCTGATGTGCCCCCCAGCTTCTGATGTGCCCTCCAGCCTCTGATCTGCCCTCCAGCCTCTGATCTGCCCTCCAGCCTCTGATCCGCCCTCCAGCCTCTGATGTGCCCCCCAGCCTCTGATCCATCCTTCAGCCTCTGATGTAGCCCCCCAACCTCTCATGTAGCCCCCCAGCCTCTGATGTAGCCCCCAGTCTCTCATGTGCCCCCCAGCCTCTCCCTCTTATCAGCCCCCTCTGCTAACTCAAACCCACCCCCCTCCCCAGTATTAAACATTGGTGGCAGTGGCCACAGGGTCCCCCTCCTCCCCACCATCATTGGTGGCGGTGGGCCCCCTCCCTCCCCAGTATTGATCATTGGTGACAGGGGCCCCCTTCCCCCCCACATCATTGGTGGCAGCAGCAGTTCCGATCGGAGTCCCAGCAGTGTAATGCTGGGGCTCCGATCGGTTCCCATGGCAGCAGGACGCTACTGAAGTCCTAGCTGCCATTGTATGTCAGTGAGCAGCATTATACTCACGTGCGCGGTGGCCGCCGGGCGCTCCTTTTTCTGTCTGTGCGGCGCATTGCTAATGCGTATAGCTCACGTGCGCGGTGGCCGCCGGGCGCTCCTTCTTCTGTCTGTGCGGCGCATTGCTAATGCTCATAGCATTAGCAATGCACCGCACAGACCTATGAGAAGAAGAAGCGCCCGGCGGCACGGAGCACGTGAGCTATAAGTATTAGCAATGCGCCGCACAGACAGAAGGAGTGCCCGGCGGCCACCGTGCACGTGAGTATAATGCCGCTCACTGACATACCATGGTCACTCCGTGGTCATATCGCAGTCCGGTGATATAAGCCAGTGACTGGTGCAAGGCAAAGGTGGTGCCAGTAAGCATAACTTCGGTTCAAGGAAAAAAGTTTGAAGACTCTTAAGGGACTTTAGACACACTCACAGAGCCAGAAGTGCGCATTGGGGAGCAGGTAAGTATGCTTAGCTTTCAGGGCTCCAGATGGCGACCAAAATGGTCGCCAATGCGACTAAGAATTTACAAATGGCGACAAGACTTTTTAGTCTTGTCGCCATTTGCGACTAGACCCTCCGCGGCAGCTCTGCAGCTGAACAGCGGCGGGCACAGGAGCTGATAATTCTCTGCCCCGCCGCCGATGTTCTTCTCAGTCTGAGTCAGCTCGGTCACAGCACACAACAGCAGAGACGCTGGCAGCAGGGAGGGGAGGGGCTGGGGAGGAGTGTAATCTGATCCTAGAGTGGAAGCTTCTGCTGCTGCCAGCCCCTCCCCTCCCCGCCCACCAACCAATCAGAGCTGAGGCAATGCAAGCACTAGCAGCTCTGAGTCACTGACAAGTACAGGGAGAAAGAATTGAATGAGTCACAGGTGAAAAGAACTAAAGATCCGACTTAGTTAGTGACTCATTCGATTCTCTCCCTGTACAGTGTGCCCCCCAACACCTCAGTATCAGAAACATTGGTGGCACAGTGTGCCCCCAACACCCCAGTATAAGAAACATTGGTGGCACAGTGTGCCCCCCCTCCCCCCACACAGTATAAGAAACATTGGTGGCACAGTGGGAAGTGCCAATGAGGGTTAAAGAATAATTTAAAAAAATTAACTCACCTCCTCCAGTTGGTCTCCTGTTCTTGCTTCAGGACCTGTGGTGATGTCACTGAGCTCATCACATGGTCCATTACCATGGTGATGAATCATGTGATGAGCACAGTGATGTCACCACAGGTCCTTTGACAGGTCATGAAGAAAGAACAGGAGACGATCAATTGGAGGAGGTGAGTTAATTATTATTTTATTTTTTTAACCCTCATTGGCACTGCCCACTGCGCCACCAATGTTCATTATATTGAGGGGGGGCGCACTGCGCCCCCAATGTTTATTATATTGAGGGGGGCACACTGCACCACCAATGTTGATTATACTGAGGTGTTGGGGGGGGGTGCACACTGCACCACCAATGTTTATTATATTGGGGGGGCGCACTGCGCCACCAATGTTTATTATACTGGGGTGTTGGGGGGGTGCGCACTGCGCCACCAATGTTTATTATATTGAGGGGGGCACACTGCGCCACCAATGTTTATTATACTGGGGTGTTGGGGGGGGGTGCGCACTGCGCCACCAATATTTCTTATATTGGGGGGGCGCACTGCGCCACCAATGTTTATCAAACTGGGGTGGGGGGGGGGGGGCGCACTACGCCACCAATGTTTATTATATTGAGGGCGCACACTGCGCCACCAATGTTTATCATACTGGGGTGATGGGGGGGTGCACTGCGCCACCAATGTTTATTATATTGGGGGCGCACACTGCGCCACCAATGTTTATCATACTGGGGTGATGGGGGGGGGCGCACTGCGCCACCAATGTTTATTATATTGACCTTCTACTAAGCATTCTGTATTAAAGAATGCTATTATTTTCCCTTAGAACCATGTTATAAGGTAAAATAATACAGTGAATAGACTTTCATCCTAGCAACCATGTGTGAAAATCGCACCGCATCCGCACTTGCTTGCGATTTTCACACAGCCCCATTCACTTCTATGGGGCCTGCGTTGCATGAAAAAAGCACAACATAGAACATGCTGTGATTTTCACGCAATGCACAAGTGATGTGTGAAAATCACCGCTCATGTGCACAGCCCCATAGAAGTTAATGGGTCCGGATTTAGTGCGGGTGCATTCCGGTATTTTGAATGCCAGATCCGGCACTGATACATTCCTATGGGAAAAAATGCTGGATCCGGCATTCAGGCAAATCTTCAGGTTTTTTTCGCCGGAGATATAACCGTAGCATGCTGCAGTTTTCTCTTTTGCCTGATCAGTCAAAATGACTGAACTGAAGACATCCTGATGCATTCTGAACGGATTTCTCTCCATTCAGAATGCATGGGGATATGCCTGATCAGTTCTTTTCCGGTTTAGAGCCCCTGTGACGGAACTCTATGCCGAAAAAGAAAACCGCTAGTGTGAAAGTACCCTAAAATATTACGTTTAAATCCCCCCTTTCCCAATTTTACATATAAAATATATAAAGAATAAATAAACATATAACATAGCGCTGTCCAAACTATTAAATTATTAAAAAATATCTCCTATGCGGTGAGCATTCGCCATTTTTTAGTCACCTTGTCACCCCAAAAAATAGGATAGGACTGTTCTATTATGGGCCGAACATTTCATAATATGCAAAATGCACGCGGCTTTTTTTGGTGTTTTTTTTTTTTTGCGCGGTATTGAGTATCGCAATACCTTATGGTGACGAAAGCGAATCAAAATTTTGGTATCAAAACAACCCTATGCCAATCTGATCGGAGTAGCGTTGTCACGATACCAAAATTTTGATTCGGTTTCGATTTGGCGACTAAAAACTAGATTTGGCTCCTAAATTTTTCAGTTCAGGAGCCAATGGCTACCAGGTATTTTTTTAGTCTGGAGCACTGGCTTTACAGATCCTACTGGGTGAGGCGTAATAAAAAGCTAAACAAAAAACACTGAAGTTGGAAAATCCATTTAAGGCATTATAAGCTTAGCATTTTATTTTTACAATGACATTCCTGAAGCATCTTGCTACTTAGGTTGAATATTCTTGTTATACATTGTCAATGCGTTAAATGGACAGTGTTCTAGGCTACTTATATAGGCAGCACAGTCCAATATGGAGTTTCTGTTATATCAGTACAAGTATGGACTCAGATGATGGTTTTTCCTTTGACATGGCCTTACTTTTTCATATAGTGTGCGGCATCATAGGACAGACACACGCATGTACAGTAACTATAGCAACTGCCTTCCTATGTGAGTGCTTATCTTATATTGCATGCATATATTTGAACACTGTTGTGTTTGTTTTTGTATCTATGAATGTCCGGTTTCACATAATTTGTATTACATGATCTGTATCACATGATCTGTATCACATGATCTTGTAAATGAATTGACTTCACTTCCTGTTGGGTATATATATATATCACAGTATGCACTTGTTCTTTGCTTGAGAAAGGCTTTAGTTCAGAGCCGAAACGTTGCATCACATGAGTGAATAAAGAAAAACCTTTTTTGTGGATCCCAGGAGTGCTGTTCGTTTTTCTATTTATATACCAAGGGGTAAGCAGCTCATTCCCCAGTGAACGTGCACCCAAACTTTCTAACTATTTTTTGTCAGTGCTGCCATTCTTCTATACTATATATATATATATATATATATATATATATATATATATATATTATACTATATATATATATGCCATAATATATTTACACATATTATTATATATTTAGAATTTATAATATATTATAATATCTGTAAATATATTATGGCTGAAACATTAACTGGCTATTATAGCTGAGTGGTTAAGTGCCTTGTCTCTAATGCAGAAGGTTGTGAGTTTGAATCCCAGCAGAAACATTTCTGAAATACAGTCTAAATTAAATTTAAATACACTGGGGTGTCCCCAAGCACTGACTCCATATATGGACATAGCTATATATGGAGTCAGAGCAGGGACTCCTAAGCTGAACTAGAGTCCCGACACCCGCCCCTCTTCAGAGCAGGGGGTGCCTGGCGTACTTCCATTGTGCTCGGTAGAACACGAGCACTTTGGTGCTCAATCAACACTAATATATATATTTATATATATATATATATATAGTGGTCACAGTTTGCTAGTCAATTGGTGAATGCCACACATTGGACATACTGTATGATCCTACAGGTATCCTAAATGAATATTACGGTCTCGGATTACCATGGGCCTGTGACCATACCGATTTGATTGCTTGTATTTGTTAACTCTTCCTGTACTGTGCTCCGTTGACATTAAGGTATGGCTACTTGGTGATTATAGTAAAGCATAAAAAAAAACTCTGACAGAACTACTATAATTTGGTCACCTTGTTTAATAGATAATGGAATAAAAAGTGATTAAAAAGCCATATATACCCCACAATGGCACCAATAAAACTACAGCTCACCCCACAAAACACACTCTCACACAACTCCACCACTGAAAAAATAAGTATGTTTTGGGTCTCAGAATATGGTGACACACAAAATAAATTTAAGAAAAGGTGATTTTTATGGTACAAAAGTAATAAAACAAACTATATAAATTTTGTTTCAAGACTGGATCTATTGGGGTTGTTTCTTATGATTTTGTACTTCAAGGCCACTGCAAACCTGAAATTGCTCCTGAAAAACATCCAATGGAGGCTCAAAAATCCAGAAGGTACACCTTAATTTCTGAGGTATTTCTAATATTTCTAAAAACTTAAAAAACATGGTAATAATTATTGTTTTAATTCTCTATCAATTGCTGTAATTAAAAATTGAAAGGCTATAAAAAATGAAATTCTTAAATTTCACCTCCATTTTGCATTCATTCCTGTAAAATATCTTAAAAAGATCATAGAAAAATGATGCCAATATAAAGTAGACACATGGAAAATGATAACTGTTGTGTCAGTTATGACTGTCTTAAAAGCAGAGATATTTAACTGTTTAAATATGCCATTTTTTAAACTTTTATATTTAAGATTATTATTTTTTTATAAAAGCAAAACATATGACCTAAAATGCAGCAATAATAGCATTGAGATTTGGAATTCAATATGAATGTCCAGGAAAATTTAATTTGCCACGAAGCCGAATTTCCTAGTGCTTTGTGGTAATGAATTGATTTTACCTGAAATGGGGTAAAAAAAATATATATATTCTTACCTCATCCGTTTGAGCGCAAAAAGCTAGCCACGGCTATCTTGATGGAAGATCTCACACAAAATCCCATGCGCGGTGATGTATAAAGTCATCACGCTGGCCGACGCGATTTTGTGCGTGATCTTCAATAAAGATGGTGGTGGCTGGCTCTTCACCATCAAATGGATAAGGTAAATATGATTTTATGATTTTTTTATTTTACACTGTATGAACGCGGAATCTGAGGGGTAAATGACAGGGGGCAGCCCAATCACAGCTCTCTGTCATTGCACCCACAAATTACAAAGAAATGTGCTTTGTGACAAAGTAATTCTTCACAAAGCAAATTTTTTTTTACATTTGGAGAAGCAGCCGAATCTAATTTTGACAATACTTCGCTCATCTCTAACCACTAACATAAAAGTATGATGTGTCACGAAAAATTATTTCAGAATTACTTGATAAGTGCAAGCATTCCAAAGATATTAAAACATAAAGTGAAACATGTCAGATTTGAAGAATGATTTTGCATCCTGAAGGAAAAATAGGTCTTTGGTGGTTAAGGTCCTTACGGTGTTAAACTACAAAACACGTTTTTGTGAAGTTCTGTTTACTGTTACTTTTCTGTCACCTTTCAAAAGTCAAATGCAAATGTAATGATTCATTTAGTGGGAAATAACTGTCCCAAGTCGTGTTTTCTGATTGCAAATAAAATTATAATGCTTATTATAAGAAAAAAACATCTATGCAAGACTGACCCACAACAGATAAGTAAGGCTAGTTTCAGATATGCATTGTCAGTCCTTGTTTTCTGTTCCCTTATAGGAGCACAAAAACGGAAAATGACGCAGTTCAGGATCCGCCACAAGATAAATGCCAACAGCTGTTGATGAACCGACTAACCTATATAAAGCCTCATTCACACGTCAGTATTCTCCACGAACAGCACACGTCCACATTCATTTTAAGGTATGTATTCAGACAGTTTTTTACCACGGTCCATGGGTTTTAGCACAGATACATGCTCTGTTTTGTCCGTCACACCCATTATAGTCTATGGGTCCATGAAAACCACGGATGCCATCCGTGTTCCATTCGTGTTTCAAGGATCATTAGGAAGAGATGCTTTGAAAATTATTTTTCAGCTGTGCAGTGTCAGTGAAACACAGATGGCACATGGACAGCAAAAAATAGACACACGGACTAAACACAGAGCCATCACTGACCACCTTCTCACAGATTTGAGCATGGACACGGACGTGTGAATGGTGCTTAAGGCTGTCTTTGGTTCACTTATGGTGTCGGAATGTCAGAATTTGCAACTGAGGCTGTTACGCATATGTGAACTTAGCCCACATTTGAGGCTTGGAATGTATCTACAACATATTACATTTCCTAACATTATTAGACATATAAAAAGGCAAAATGAAAAAAAAAATTGCTCCCTTTAATATGTATCTTTTTATGACAATGAAACCCAGAAATGTAAGTTATCTGCATGTTCACCTAAACTTATCATGCATCACTTTTAATTGTACTTCGTATCTTTTTGGCTATTTCTCAAAAACATATTTCAGCATTCATCAAAGCTTTCAATATATGTGAAGTTTAGAATCATATTCTATTTTTGCTGCCTGTAAGCTTGATGAATCCGTCATGCACGGTCCTGAAGAGATATAGAACAGCAAAGCCTTGCAATGACTCAGATGTTTTTTGCTCCAGGGTCCCAGCCTGTTTTCCCAGCTTTTTCACCATGACAAATATCTTAAAGAATATTTGTCCTCCATTTCCAAAATATATTTATAATGTAGTATATGAAATAAATCACCCTCACCCTCATAATATTACCACACATTATGTTTTATTTTATTTTATTACCCAACAGTCTATTACCTCTTGTTAAATAAGTAATACTACTTGTGCTGATGCATCTAGTTCTTGCTGCTCTGGTAAAAGGCCTAAATGTAGCCAATTTGATAATCTGAACATATCAGCACAGTGCAGCCCAATTATAAAGGATAGAATACAGAGGATAAACAATCATAGAGATTTGTCCTTTATTATAACAAAAGATGGATTTTTTTATATGAACAGTCTCTATGATATTTGTTATTTCAGCTTCTGCTTGCTGAGATTATCATTTTCTCATTTAAAATAAAAAAGTTTACGTTATTTGACCCTTTCTGGACCTGCGATTTTCCATATTTGTTTTTTACTCCCTGCCTTACCGAAGCCAGTTAGGGATTTTTTTTTGCAGGACAAGTTGTACTTTTTAGTGGCACCATTTATTATTACATACCATGTAGTAGGAAGCTGGAAAACAATTACAAATGCGGTGGAATTGGAAAAAAATTAAACAATTCCACCACAGACTTATGGGTTTTGTTTTTAAAGAGTTAACTATGTGGTAAAACTGACCTGTATTCTCTGGGTCAGTATGGTTACAATGATACCATATTTATATAGGTTTTCTTGTGTTTTAATACAAAAAAAAACTTTGGAAAAAAAGTTTTTTTCTTTTCATTGCCATATTCTGAGCCTCTGATTTTTTTTATAGTTATGTTTACAGAATAGTATCAGGGATAATTTTTTCGCAGGACTATCTTGATATTTTGAAGTGTGCATGATGTTTAATCACTTTTAGTCAATTTTTTGGAAGGTAAAGTGATGAAAAAATGGTGACTCGGCCATTTTTTTTCCATTCCGCCTTTTGCTCTGTGGAAATAGTATTTTTATACTTTAATAGTTGTGGCCATTTTGGATGCAGAAATGTCCAGAATGTTAAATTTTTCATTATTGTTTATTTATTTATTTTTTATTCATGTTCAGTAGATTCCAATACAGTGCCAACATTCAAATACACTAGTAATCAGCCTGGAATTCTTGTACAGACTGAGGCCTATTACTGCTACAGAGTGCCTTCCCTGATCTAAGCCAGGGGAAAGCATTCCGGGCTGGTAAACGCAAGGCATTACTTCTGCTGTTTAAAACTGGACATGTATGGCATTGTCTGGAAGGGTTTAACTAGCATGGTCAATCAAATCCCCTCGTTATTTATATATCTTTTGCCAAAAAAAGTGTCATAAAGAATTTAATATTGCAGCAAGCTAGCAAAACCCTTGACTTCAATTCACAGCACAATCACTAAGTGGCAATAACAACAGCATACCCTTTAAGTTATTACTCAGTCTTTCAAACATACTTATTTAGGAAAATAGCTAAGCCAGCCTTACATCTGCAACTAGCTCTTTCAGGACAAAAGACCTTTATCAGAGCAAATAAAATAAAATCAGCTTTTCTAGTTGCAAGGCCTTGGGAGGACCTCTGGATGGGCACTATTTCTATTATGGAGACCAGTTAAAAAACATGATGACTACTGTATGCTAGGAAACATTGCTCTGGTTTTTCTAGGAAAAATCTATGAAAATTAGCACATCTTACATCTGCTAGCATCAGATAGGCTTAGGAAAGCTAATTTGGATAGCTTTCCGAGAAACCCAAAGGGGCATTGCCTGGTCTAAAATACTATACTACTACTATTACTACTATTACTCCACTACATACGTACTACACATATTAGGCACTCTCCGTAATGTGAAAGTGTACCCCCTCCCCCAGAAAACACCTATATATAGCCAAAAAAAACACAGCAACATAGTGGGCTTTCTGGGATGCTTTCTGAACCGCGAGAAAAGATTTCTTCATCCTTAATTTTCATGACTGTAGAGGCAAAATGCCCCTATAAGACACAAGGCCACAGTGGTCACATGTGGTACACAGAACATTATTGGGAGAATTAAAGCAGTGCTGATGGAGTGTAAGCATTGGAACAGAGAGTGTAATTATTTTTATTATTTTAATATCTTTTCTTGCAGATTACAAAAAAGTCTCACAGAGAAAAAAAAAAGATCACAACCTAAACTTAAGCCTTTCTTTTATACACCATAAAAATCTAAACCATAGTCAAAGGACATAAATCATAAATTATATAACCCCTGCCCCCTGTATGCATTTTAGGCTTTAGTGAACAAGCAATATTTTTTTTTTCATTGTTGCATTCCAACAGCTTTAACTTTTTTTTATTTTTCTGTCAATATATCTGTATGAGAGTTGGCTTTTTGTGAGTTGTAGTTTTTAATTGCAACATTTTGAGGTACACATGATTCATTAACTAACTTTTTGAACTCTTTATGTAGGAAGGAAAAAAACAGCAATACCACCACTGAATTTTTACATTATAAATTTTGCAACATTCACGTAAATAACTTGATCATGTTATTATCTGGGTAAGTACCATTGCAGCAATAACAAATACTTATTGGCTTTTTTTGTTATTGTTTTAATACTTTTTCACAATAATAACTCTTAAAAAAAAGGAAATTGGTTTTGCATCACCGCATCTCAAGAGATCAAGTGATCCCAAACTCGGATATTTCGAGGAGCTCTTTTCAGCACCATTCCTTGATTTGGCCCTCTCACCAAGCACGATTGAAGAGGGACAGATCTTGAGCATGATTCCCAAACTCTTGAGCATCCACAATCACAAGAAGATGACGGTGGGGAAAGGCAATTACTGTTTAATGAGGTGGATGATGATGAGACACAGTTGCCAAAAACGCAATGGCAAATACTGTCTCAAGAGGTTGATGAAGAGGATGAGACACAGTTGTCAATCACTGAGGTGGTGGTTAGGTCAAAAAGTCAGGAGGATGAACAGAGTGAGGAAGTGGAAGATGAGGTGGTGGACGATGAAGTCACTGACCTAACCTGGGAAGGTAGAAAGCTGAGCAGGGACAGCAGTACAGAGGGGGAGGGATGTGCTTCACCGCATCAGACTGGAAGAGGCAGTAGGGTGGCAAAAGGGAAAAGGTGGGCCACACCAAACAGGCCCGCAACTGTTCCCCGGAGCATAATTTTGCGGAAATCTCCCTTGCCAAGAAGTAGGTGTTCCGCATTCTAGCGATTTTTTGAGGAAAGGGCGGATGATAAAAGAATTGTAATGTGCCATACAAAAATAAGTAGGGGCCTGAACATTAGCAACCTCAACACCACCAGCATGATCCGCCACATGGCATCAAAGCACCGTAATAGGTGGGTCGAACGCCTGGGTCCTTAATCTGTGTCTGCGGGTCATACCACTGCCCCCTCTTCCCATGTGCTATGTGCTAGCCAATCCCATGTCCAAGACGCAGGCCCGGATGCCTCCCGCCATGCACCTGCAAGCATCATCAGCGACCACATCCTCTTCCGTGTCCCAACGCAGCATACAAATGTCCTTACCCCAGGCATTTGAACGTAAGCACAAATACCCTGCCACCCACACACAGGCCATAGCACTAAATGTGCAGCTTTCCTAATTACTGGCCCTGGAGTTGTTGCCATTTAGGCTTGTGGACACTGAGGCCTTCCACAGCCTCATGTAGGCAGCCGTCCTGCATTATGCAGTCCCCAGCTGCCACTATTTTTCAAGGTGTACCCTGGCAGCCTTACACCAACATGCGTCTCGTAACATCACACGTGCCCTGACCAACACAGTTACTGGAAATATCTACTTAACAACGGACACATGGACAAGTGCATTTAGCCATGGACTCTACATTTCCCTGACGGCACACTGGGTGAATGTTGTGGAGGCCATGAGCGAGTCGTACCCTGGGATGGCACAGGTGCTACTGATGGCAAAAATTGAGGGCCCTACGTCGATCAGGGTTTCCGCCAGCACCTACGTTAGGGACTCCAAACCCCACTTCTCCTCCTCCGCCTCCTACTTCACTTCCATCTTTGAATTATTCGCGTGCAGCACCAGTCAGTCATCAGTCGGTAGCTGGAAGCAGTGTAGCACTGCAGTGGGGAAGCGGCAACAGGCCATACTGAAGCTGATATGCTTAGGGGACAAACAGCACACCGCTGCAGAGCAGTGGCAGGGGATAAGAGACCAGACTGAGCTGTTGAGCTGTGGCTCTCGCCACTCAACCTAGAACCAGGCATGGTTGTGTCTGACAATGTCCGTAACTTGGTGGGGGCTTTGAAGCTCGGCAAGCTCAGACGCATTCCCATGCCTAGCCCACGTCTTAAACTTAGTGGTTCAGCTGTTTCTCAAAGCCTACCCCAATTTACCTGAGCTATTTGTGAAGTCATCAACAGCTTCCACCGGTCTGTCAACGCTGCAGCAGTGCTTGAATTGGCCAGCTTACTGGCTGTTGTGCGACGTGAGCACATGCTAGAACTCGACGTTCCACATGTTGGCCAGGCTTTGTGAGAAGCAGAGGGCAGTAGTAGAATACCAGCTGCAACATGGTCGTCGCCTTTCCAGTCAGCTTCCACTATTCACAAGCGAGGAGTGGGCACGGATGTCTGACTTCTGTGAGATTTTAAGAAACTTTGAGGAATCAACACAGATGTGAGTGACGATAACGCTATTATCAGTGTAACCATCCCACTTCTGCGTCTACTCAAAAGCTTGCTACTCACAATTAAGAATGACACTTTGCATGTGTAAGAGGTGGAAATGGGGGAAGACATTACACAGGGTGATAGCCAGACCACCCTCAGTTCGTATTCTCAGAGCGAATTGAACAACGAAGAGGAGGAGGAGCAGGAGACGGTTGCCTCAGCTACAGAGGGTAGTACTCACAGAAGTTTAATTCCATCTGTTCAGCGTAGGTGGGCAGAAGATAATAAGGAGATTGAGAGTGATCCTCCTGATGACGAAAGCGAAGTCTTGCCTTTTAGTACTCTGGCACACATGCCTCTCCAAACTCTCCAAAGACTGTGACAGTTTCATGACACTCGCCAGCACTCTCACCCTGATGCGCAGCCTAGTGTCACAAGGAGGAAATTTTTGGGGAAGATGGTGAAGGAGTACGTAACAGACCGTGTCAGCGTCCTCAATAATCCCTTAGTGCCTTACAACTACTCGGTGTCCAGGCTGGACACGTGGCATGAACTGGCGCTCTACGCCTTGGAGGTGCTGGCCTGGCCTGCCCTGCCTCCAGAGTTTTGTCTGAGCGGGTATTTAGTGCTACTGATGGCATAACAGATAAGCGTATCCGCCTGTCAACTGAAAATGCTGACAGGTTAACTTTTATAAAAATAAACAAGGCCTGGATTGACCATGACTTCTCGACTCCACCAGAGGAAAGCTGATGAACATAAATGTGTTGTTTATAATGTACTGAATTCACTGTATTCCCATGCACCCCTTGTACCACAAACAAGCGTATATGGTTAAATCTTCCTTTTCTCTTCCTCCTTATCCTCTTTCCTCATATCAACATGATTATTCGTTGCATATAATGTCCTCGCATATATGCCCTTCGCATATAATATTTTACAGGGTCAGCTCAGCTGCAGGCCCTCGTATATAATTTTTCAAATGGTCAGCTCACCAGCAGGCTCTCACATATAATTTTTTTAGAGGGTCATCTCACCGGCAGGCCCTAGCATATAATGTTTTAGAGGGTCAGCTCACTAGCGGGCCCTAGCATATAATTTTTTAGAGGGTCAGGTCACCAGCAGGCCCTCGCATGTAATGTTTAACAGGGCCAGCTCACCAGCAGGCCCTCGCATATAATGCTTTACAGGGTCAACTCACCAGCAGGCCCTTTCATATAATTTTTTGCAGGGTCAGCTCACCAGCAGGCCCTTGCATATAATCTTTTACAGGGTCAGCTCACCTGAAGACCCTCACCTACAACCTTTTAGAGGGTCAGCTCACCAGCAGGCCCGCGCATATAATTTTTTACAGGGTCAGTTCACCAGCAGGCCCTCACCTACATTCTTTTACAGGGTCAGGTCACCAGCAGGCCCTCGTATATAATTTTTATAGGATCAGCTCACCTTCAGGCCCGCACCTAAAATCTTTTACACGGTTAGCTCACCAGCAGGCCCTCGCATATAATGCTTTACAGGGTCAGCTCACCAGCAGGCCATCACATAATTTTTTAGAGGATCAGCTGGCCAGCAGGCCTTCACCTACAATCTTTTACAGGGTCAGCTCACCTGAAGGCCCTCGCATATAATGTTTTAGAGGTTCAGCTCACCTGCAGGCCCTCACGTACAACATTTTAGAGGGTCAGCTCACCAGCAGGCCCTCGCATATAAGTTTCTACAGGGTTAGGTCACCAGCAGGCCCTCACCTACAATCTTTTACAGGGTCAGCTCACCAGCAGGCCCTCACATATAACGTTTTACAGGGTCAGCTCAATAGCAGGCCCTCACCTACAATGTTTTACAAGGTTAGCTAACCAGTAGGCCCTCGCATATAATGTTTTACAGGGTCAGCTCACTAGCAGGTCTTCACCTACAATCTTTTACAGGGTCAACTCACCTGAAGGCCCTCGCATATAATTTTTAGAGGGTCAGCTTACCAGCAGGCCCTCACCTACAATGTTTTACAGGGTAAGCTCACCAGAAGGCCCTCACATATAATGTTTTACAGGGTTAGCTTACCAGCAGACCTTCACCTACAATCTTTTACAGGGTGAGCTCACCAGCAGGCCCTCGCATATATTTTTTTAGAGGGTCAGCTCACCAGCAGGCCCACACCTAAAATCTTTTACAGGGTCAGCTGACCTGCAGGCCCTCACCTAATTATACCTAATAGGTAATTTGCGCACATGCTGCCTTGCTTGGATGTGGTACCCGTAGCCATTTCTGAGGCTCCCTCTCCAGAATTGAATCATGATTCCCCATGGTCACCAAGGTTTGCGCTGAAAATAACATTGAAAATTGATAAGGCAAACCTCCGAATGAATCGTCGCCGTCACCGGGACGTGCGATCGGCCCCAGGTTATCTAGAGTTACCAAAGTGGCAGCAGGCCCTCGCTCATAATGTGTAGCTTGTCAGATCAGCAGACCCTTGCTCCAAATGTTTTTTAATTGGTTCACCAGCAGGCCATCAATCATAATTTCTCAAGGCTGTGTATGATGCCCTCCATTATGTGTAACAAAGGGTGTATTTTAGTGCCTGTTCCTTGTAATTTTATGCAGCCCTTTCACTTAGTGCATAGACTTTATGAGTGTAGGAGTCAAACTACATGAACAATTGTACCACAATGTGAATGAGGCCCACCTTTATGTGATATACAGGTTGTATCGGAGTGTCTCTTCCTATTAATTTTTGTCAGCACTTGCATTTTATATACAAGTAAATACACAGAAAAGCATCTAAAATCGATTTTATCTTCGGTTTGGTGCTTATTATTGTCAGTCTGTAAAAGTGGCGTACTATTCGGACAACATCATTCCCAGCAGTGACTGGGAGTCCAAGATGCATCCAGACATCCTCCCTATGCTTTTTTCTAGTTATTACACATTTATTTTGTGCCATACATTTTTTTACAATTATAAAAAAAATATATAAATCGAATTTAACCTCTATTTCTGAAAGAGTTTATGACAGGATTTGAACACACAGCTTCTACACCATAGGCCAGAACTTTAACCACTACACTATATAGACAGTCACTTAAAAATGTAAAAAAAAATATGAGACTTCTACCGTATAACGTATTTTTCCAGCTCACCATATATTTTCACATGCACGGAACAGACCGGTCCAGTCCTTGTTTGTAACATGAAGAAAGAGAAGTTCCAGAATTCATGATAAAACCTAGATGTTTTCTTTATTCATAATGGTCATAATTCATATACATGGACAGCTTCTCCCTCCACCACTAGGTTGACATGTTTTGGACTTGTTAGTCCTTACTCATAACTTAGAGGTTACGAGTAAGGACTAACAAGTCCGAAACATGTCAACCTAGTGGTGGAGGAAGAAGCTGTCCATGTATGTGAATTGTGACCATTATGAATAAAGAAAACATCTAGGTTTTATCCTGAATGCTGGAACTTCTCTTTCTTCGTTCTATCGTATAGGTCTCAGTTGAAATACAGTACAGTAGAAGTCTCATAATTTTTGTATTTTTTTTTTATTATTATTAAGTGGCTCTGCAGCTATTATAGCTGATTGGTTAAGTGCCTTGCCTCTTATGCAAAAGTTTGCGAGTTCAAATACTTCTTCTCTGAAATACAGGCTAAATTTGATTTAAATACACTGTGGTGTCCCCAAGCACTGACTCCATATATGGATATAGCTATATATGGAGTCAGAGCAGGGACCCCTAAGCCGTGGACTCACACTGAGGGATTCCCTCACTGTACAGTGATCTTCTGCATAGAAATAGAGGCAAAATTAGATTTCTATACACTGACTTGAGCATCACGTTTGAGCAAATGTGGAGTTCGGCTGAACTCCGCAATGTGCCAAGCATAGCGATGCTCGAGCCAAACTAGTGTTTGGCCAAGCATGCTCGCTCAACACTAGTGTTTAGTAAATGATGTGCAATACCTTTTATAAGACACAAAAAGTGAAGATTATTAAATATTTTTTTTCCCTCTTTTACAAGCAGATAATTGTAAGGTGTGAACCCATCCTTAAAGGATAACTGTCACACTTAGACCCTAATTTAAATTTTCATATATGTAGTTACTAATAACATTTCAGAATCAGATACTATTAGACTGACTTACCCCATATTTAATAAGATTCAGCCCTTAGCAACCAGTCTGCATAAAACTGCAATTTCACTATTCAGTTAAGATGGCCGCCACTGCCCTCACCCTGAGGCTAATCCCGCCTGCCCTCACTAGCCAGTAACAATAGCCCCCCAAAAGTGTCAGTAACCAGAGCCCTCCCCCTAAAGGGTTAATCTCCTGCAGCAGAAAGGGGTCCTCTTACCACATGTTGCTTTCATTTATACACTGAGCAGACGGCAGATCTCCCTTCCCTGGTCTGCGATGCTTCTACTCTGTATTCTCCAGCTCTGCTGAGTGAGGGAGCATCTGCCAAGCGCAGGGACAGGGAGAAGTGCACACAGCCCAGGCACTGTTATCAGCTGCTGGGGAGGACCTGGCTTTAATCATCTACTTACAGTCCCTGGCTGTCTGTAATCTGACCTTGCACGCTGCGTGCTTCTGCGTCCTCCGTCCTTCAACACAGAGGACGGACCTGCATAGCAACCTGATTTTAAGCACAGGTAAAAATAGGCAGTACAGGGAACCAAACGGTGGAATTAAGGGGTAATTGAGTACACAGTGAAAAGTTGAAATAGGGCCACCTAGGAGATATTTAAACAGAGACAAAATGTTTCTAATTTTTGTTCTGTACATTACCACAATGGATTTTGAACAAAACAATTCAGATGCAGTTGAAGTTCAGACTTTCAGCTTAAATTCAGTGGGTTGAACAAAATGATTGCATAAAAATGTGAGGAACTAAAGTGTTTTTTAAACTCAATCCGTTGATTTCAGGGGCTCAAAAATAAAATGTAAATAAAATGTCTAATACTAGGTTGAAAACTCTTTGTTGGCAATGACTGCCTGAAGTCTTGAACTAATGGACATCACCAGATGCTGTGTTTCCTCCTTTTAATACTCTGCCAGGCCTTTACTGCAGTGGTTTTCAGTTGTTGCTTGCTTGTGGGCCTTTCTGTCTGAAGTTTAGTCTTTAAAAAGTGAAATGCATGCCCTATTGGGTTCAGATAAGGGGACCGACTTGGCTATTCAAGAATATTCCGCTTCTTTGCTTTAATAAACTCCTGGGTTGCTTTGGCTTTATGTTTTGGGTCATTGTCCATCTGTATTTTGAAACGCCGACCAATCAGTTTGGCTGCATTTGGCTGGATTTGAGCACAGAGTATGTCTCTGAAAACCACAGAATTCATCCAGCTGCTTCTGTCCTGTGTCACATCATCAATAAACACTAGGGACCCGGTGCCACTGGCAGCCATGCATGCCCAAGCCATCACACTGCCTCCACCGTGTTTTACAGACGATGTGGTATGCCTTGGATCATGAGCTGTCCTGTGCATTCGCCATACTTTTTTCTTTCCACCATTCTGGTAGAGGTTGATCTTGGTTTCATCTATCCAAAGAATGTTCTTTCAGAAGTGTGCTGGTCTTTTAAGATTTTTTTTTAGCAAAGTTTAATCTAGCCTTCTTATTCTTGAGGCTTGCACTGTGCAGTGAACCCTCTGTATTTACAGTCTTCTCTTACGGTAGATTTGGATATTGATATGCCTATATCCTGGAAAGTATTGCCCACACCTGCCCATGAAACAGCCTTTGAGTCAATTGTCTAATTACTTTTGGTACCTTTAAAAACAGGGTGCCACATGTAAAGGATCTGAAACTCCTAAACCCTTCATCAAATTTTAATGTGGATACACTCAAATGAAAGCTTAAAGTCTTGACTTTATGTCTATGTCTATTATATAACTATAACTTGAATATGTCTTAGAAAACAGGTAATAAAAACAAAATTTGTGTCAGTGTCTAAATATATATGGACCTAACTGTATGTGCATCACCAATTGAGTAAGACCACGCGGCATAAAAAATGATTTGGTTTTAACAAAAATTGTTTGTCTTGTTACAAGCATTTGATTGATTACAGAGAGAAGACCAGAAGACGTTGGCAAGTAATGGCATAAATAGGCAATACAGATCATCGGCAATTCTGGGTGTGTGCATATGTGTTTACAGGAAAGCTGTATAGCCGAGAGCAGATAAATCATTTATTGGAATGTGAATGGGTGTGGCTTTGAGTTTTGGATGTGTGAAGTTGTAGCGGAGAATTTAATGGATGCTCAGCAAAGCTCTGTGTGCAGTCTGTACTCCAAGAATAAGGTTACAGTTATGAGCTGTGTGTGTGGATAAATGATGCTGCAGCAGGGAATGGAAATGTGTATAAAATAAGAAAGTGGAGAACAATATATATATATATTTTTTATAATACTTCTTGGGGATTTGACGTTTTTTTTTCTTCTGTTTTTTATTGGTGCACAAAATTTTTGATTGAGCTTAAATTTTTTATTGAATTCAAGAAACAAATGTGATGGAAACGTTTCCTATGGACCCTTCATTTTTTCATGCCTGTATTGTAAGTTTTTATGGTTGTGGTTATGTGTTATATGTTAACTGTTCAAATAACACACACCAGAGACTGTCTTCATGAATGGTTAAGAGTAGAATGACTAGAAGAGGGAGGATTGCACTGTCCAACCAGAAGGGGGTGGACATAGATGATATAGGGGGAGGGATGAGGATATGGTGGACATCAGAGACAAAAAGACAGCCTTTTTGCCCATCCCCTAATTACAGGTAACTCCTATCAAATAAGAGAAGTTCTGTGTTCTGGTGTATGACTTCATGAAAAAAGTAAATTTCTTTCTACATTAAGAAAAGCTGGGTACATCTTCAAACCAAGATGCCAAAGAGTTTTAAATGCAGAGTTAACCACAAAGCAACATTGGGTATCTTAGAAGGTTCATGATTAAATGTGATATTAATGGTGTTGTGTTTTATTATAGACAATTGAAGCAGGACATATTACAACAAATGTATGTTTTTTGTTTCACACCACAATGTGACATGAACATGCAAATGAAACATGCCTGAAAGATGATCAAAATTAGGGTTATTCACTTTAGAAAAAAGACGACTGAGGGGAGATCTAATTACTATGTATAAATATATCAGGGGTCAGTACAGAGATCTATCTCGTCATCTTTTTATCCCCAGGACGGTGACTGTGACGAGGGGACATCCTCTGTGTCTGGAGGAAAGAAGGTTTGTACACAAACATAGAAGAGGATTCTTTACGGTAAGAGCAGTGAGACTATGGAACTCTCTGTCTGAGGAGGTGGTGATGGTGAGTACAATAAAGGAATTCAAGAGGGGCCCTGGACGTATTTCTGGAGTGTAATAATATTACAGGATATAGCTACTAGAGAGGGTTTGTTGATCCAGGGAGTTATTCTGATTGCCTGATTAGAGTCGGGAAGGAATTTTTACCCCTTAAGTGGCCAATAAGATAATGGGTTGCATAAAAAGGGGCATAGATGCCTGTGATGAGAACATAGTCCTGCCACTTTACAAATCACTAGTCAGACGGAAGATGGAGTACTATGTACAGTTCTGGGCTCCTGTGAACAAGGCAGACATAGCAGAGCTGGAGAGGGTTTAGAGGTGGGCAACTAAAGTAATAACTGGAATGGGGGGACTACAGTACCCTGAAAAAGTATCAAAATTAGGGTTATTCACTTTAGAAAAAAGACAACTGAGGGGAGATAATAACTATGTTTAAATATATCAGGGGTCAGTACAGAGATCTATCCCATCATCTGTTTATCCCCAGGACTGTGACGAGGGGACATCCTCTGCGTCTGGAGGAAAGAAGGTTTGTACACAAACATAGAAGAGGATTCTTTACGGTAAGAGCAGTGAGACTATGGAACTCTCTGCCTGAGGAGGTGGTGATGTTGAGCACAATAAAGGAATTCAAGAGGGGCCTGGATGTATTTCTGGAGTGTAATAATATTGCAGGCTATAGCTACTAGAGAGATATCGTTGATCCAGGGAGTTATTCTGATTGCCTGATTGGAGTCGGTAAGGAATTTTTTATTCCCCTAAAGTGGGGAAAATTGGCTTCTACCGCACAGTTTTTTGTTTTTTTTTGCCTTCCTCTGGATCAACTTGCAGAATAACAGGCCGAACTGGATGGGTAAATGTCTTTTTTCGGCCTTATGTACAATGTTACTATATTACTATGATACAGTGTTATTTTGTAACGACGAGGTATATTAATTAAGGCTACTTTCACACCAGCGTTTTGGCTTTCTGTTTGTGATATCCGTTCAGGGCTCTCACAAGTGGTCCAAAACAGATCGGTTTTACCCTAATACATTCTGAATGGAAAAGGATCCGCTCAGAATGCATCAGTTTTCCTCCGATCAGTCTCCATTCCGCTCTGGAGACGGACACCAAAACACTGCCTGCAGCGTTTTGCTGTTCGCCTGACGAAGCGGAGCCACAATCTGGAATAATCTGGAACAATATAAAACGGATCCATCCCCCATTGACTTTCAATGGTGTTCAAGACGGATCAGTCATGGCTATAGAAGACATAATACAACCGGATCCGTTCATGACGGATGCATGCGGTTGTATTATTGTAATGGAAACGTTTTTGCAGATCCATGACGGATCCGCAATAAACGCTAGTGTGAAAGTAGCCTAACAATGTTTATTTTGCTTTGGCAGAGGACCTCTATAGTACCATTGGAAAGTTCTTATTTAAATATAGTGTTGAATCAAGAAACGTTGTTTGATACATTTGATGCAGGGATGGAGAGAAAACCAAATTCACTCCATCAGCAGCTCATCTTGCCGTATGCTGAGTTATCCAGGACTGCGTTTAAAACTATGGACTGAGTTTTTTTATTTAATTTTGAAACTGAATGACATCTGCTACAATATGTGGAACTGTTCAAGTATCTCTTTCCTAAGTGCAGGCTGTATCAGCTGTTTAACAGAGCCAGGACTGGAAACCACTGGCAATGATCAGGGGCTGTCCAAGTTAATGACCAGGTGTGGTGAGACACAGTTTTCAGTGACCTGACTGCCATCCAACAAAAAGAGACTTCAACCACCATTCTGCCATGCTGAGCAAGGTCTTACTGTTCATACTACGGCTGTCCAGGGGTGGACCTCAATGGTAATATTCTGCCTAAGACTTCCTGAACAACCAGCAGGGCTGATGCAACGACCTGCAGACCAGTGAATGGAGGAGGTCTGTAAATCTTTCTTAAATGGGTTGTAAACTTTTATTTGGCTGCAACAGTGACCTTCTCGCCCTGCATCATGTCAAATGGTCATGTGATACGAGGGGAGCAGGTCACTGCTGCAGCCAATAATTGGTTGCAGAGGTAGTTTACATCCTGGGGCGCAGCAGAGCAGAGACTGGGGAGAAAAGGAGTTGGGAGACAGTGCCAGAAAGCAGGTAAGTATGCTTCCTTTTGCAGGTTGCCCAAGAAGCAGATATGCCACCCCCACCCCCCCCCCCCCCAAAGGGGCACAAAACCTTTAAACATAACAGGAATTTTTTACCATCATCAATAAGTCATTAATGTAGCATCTACTTTAGGACTCTTGTAACAGCTTTTAAAGTTAAGGATTTAAAACATACAGTGCAACTTACCTTGATCAAATGGTCTGCCAGGGCTCCATGTACGAAAGTAATCATCCTAAAGGATAGACAACACAGACTTAATAAAGATATAGCAAAAAAAGACAATATGTAATATAAGGTAGATTACAGCATGCAGTAAATTTAGAGGGGAAAAGGATACAAACCTCCACTTCCTGAGTGGGTCAGCAAGTAAAATAAATAAGAAAGTAAATAACAGTGAGAATAATGCATTGTAAATGCCCTTTAGAGTTTTTTTTTTGTCTTGATTTGGTTAATATGCTATTAGCCACATAGAATTTCAAATGGTTTCAATCTGTATTTTGATAGGTTGGTGATAGAAAGAAAATAACACATAATAACACACTTAAATAAGATATCATTGATTATTCCTTGCTTCATAGAGGAGAATTTCGAACAATGGAATAGCACAAGAAAACATTCAACAATACAGCCAACAAGCTACAGGAGGCTGTGATTAAACGAGCAAGGTATGTAATTTTGCTGGTGCCGCTTTAATGATTCTAGCCACAGTTGCTCCCACACCCGCAGAGTATAGAAATGATTGCTTCTATCGCACAAAGACACATTAGAAGTTGTACAAAGCATATCTGGAAATGCCTGCCTTTTATATATTTCACTTAAATACCCATTCAGGTCACCTGATCTATTTAATATTAATGTAGTGTTAATTTAGGAAACTGGTTATTATTTTTGTAGGGATTTTCCTTTTGAGTTGTACAAGCCTTAAAGGGCTTCTGTCACCCCCCAAACAGCAATTTTCAGTTTTGGACTTAATATATTTGCTAATGTACGCAGATTCCATATATACCCCTCTTACCTCCGGCTGTGCTGTAATTTCAGTAAAAATCATACTTTTGTTATATGCAAATTTCTTCTCTACCAGCAAGTTGGGTGGACTTGCTGGTAGCCACCGCATCCTCGGTCTGAAAAAACGCCCCCTCCTCCACTTGACTCTCTTCCGGGTGTAGGGCTGATGTCATCGGCGCAGGCGCATTGAGGAAGGAGCAGTCAAGCGAGCGTCCTTCTCTCAGAGCGCCTGCGCCGAATGAGGACCGGTACGGCGCAGGCACGGGATTTGAGCTGCAGGCAGGGCCAGCTGGAGGATGAGAGCACTCGCTGGCCCTGTCAATCGAGTGGAGGAGGGGGCGTTTTTTCAGACCGATGATGCAGCGGCTACCAGCAAGTCCACCCTACTTGCTGGTAGTGAAGAAATTTGCATATCACAAAAGTACGATTTTTACTGAAATTACAGCACAGCCAGAGGTAAGAGGGGTATATATGGAATCTGCGTACGTTAGCAAATACACTCACCTAAAGAATTATTAGGAACACCTGTTCTATTTCTCATTAATGCGATTATCTAGTCAACCAATCACATGGCAGTTGCTTCAATGCAAGTAGGGTTGTGGTCCTGGTCAAGACAATCTCCTGAACTCCAAACTTAATGTCAGAATGGGAAAGAAAGGTGATTTAAGCAATTTTGAGCGTGTCATGGTTGTTGGTGCCAGACGGGCCGGTCTGAGTATTTCACAATCTGCTCAGTTACTGGGATTTTCACGCACAACCATTTCTAGGGTTTACAAAGAATGGTGTGAAAAGGGAAAAACATCCAGTATGCGACAGTCCTGTGGGCGAAAAATGCCTTGTTGATGCTAGAGGTCAGAGGAGAATGGGCCGACTGATTCAAGCTGATAGAAGAGCAACGTTGACTGAAATGACCACTCGTTACAACCGAGGTATGCAGCAAAGCATTTGTGAAGCCACAACACGCACAAACTTGAGGCGGATGGGCTACAACAGCAGAAGACCCCACCGGCTACCACTCATCTCCACTACAAATAGGAAAAAGAGGCTACAATTTGCAGGAGCTCACCAAAATTGGACTGTTGAAGACTGGAAAAATTTGGTCTGGTCTGATGAGTCTCAATTTCTGTTGAGACATTCAAATGGTAGAGTCCAAATTTGGCGTAAACAGAATGAAAACATGTATCCATCATGCCTTGTTACCACTGTGCAGGCTGGTGGTGATGGTGTAATGGTGTGGGGGATGTTTTCTGGGCACACTTTAGGCCCCTTAGTGCCAATTAGCCATCGTTTAAATGCCACGGGCTACCTGAGCATTGTTTCTGACCATGTCCATCCCTTCATGACCACCATGTATTGATGGCTACTTCCAGCAGGATAATGCACCATGTCACAAAGCTTGAATCAGTTCAAATTGGTTTCTTGAACATGACAATGAGTTCACTGTACTAAAATGGCCCCCACAGTCACCAGATCTCAACCCAATAGAGCATCTTTGGGATGTGGTGGAACGGGAGCTTCGTGCCCTAGATGTGCATCCCTCAAATCTCCATCAACTGCAAGATGCTATCCTATCAATATGGGCCAACATTTCTAAAGAATGCTATCAGCACCTTGTTGAATCAATGACACGTAGAATTAAGGCAATTCTGAAGGCAAAAGGGGGTCCAACACCGTATTAGTATGGTGTTCCTAATAATTCTTTAGGTGAGTGTATATTAAGTCCAAAACTGAAAATTGCTGTTTGGGGGGTGACAGAAGCCCTTTAAACAAAACATTAAAACTGTTCCAATAAGTATTTGCATAAATGAGTCATATTGTAGATTACTATAATGAACAGCCTGTCGGATCTGTCCTGACACTAGTTCATGTGTGCCCCCGGACTGCATGCAATACTTTTAGTCCGGTTGCCTCTCACCGTGTGCTGCCTTGCTGCCACCGTAACTCCTCCCCCGCCCCCATTATAGTCAATGGGGATGGAGCGGCAGTCTGGGGGCACACGTGAACTAGCGGCAGGACGGATCCGACAGGCTGTTCACCCGCCGGAACAGTCTACCGGACGCCCCCTGCCGCTAATGTGAAAGTACCCTAAGTGGGTCATTTATTAACGTTTTACGTCACTTTTTGATGCACTTATGTTAAATTTTGCCGCAAAGATGTTTTGCGGCAAATTCTGCGATTTTTCCCTGCTCACACCACTTTTGCAATGTGGCGACAATAGGGAACGTGGCGTGGGCAGGGAAGAAGGCGAGCTGGAAGGTCCGTCACAAACACCCGTTTTTGGCATGGAAATTTATCTTAAACTATGCCAGCAAGGGAGCTGGTGTAGATTAAAGCTTGTCACACAGCCAGCGTAAGTAAGCGCAAAAGTTATGTAGAGGCCGCTCTTCAACATAACTTTGGAGCATCTACGGGCAGCGCACAGGGATTACGACCAGCATCTCAATCACTGGTCTTAATAAATGTCTCCCTAATATTTTATTAATATATTATACATAAGAAAGCATTACTGCTGACTTACAGTGGACTGGTACATTAGAAAAAAGGAGTAAGGCTGGTTTCACACGGGCGTGGCAGAAAAAGATGCGAGTGCGTTGCGGGAACATGCACGATTTTTCTGAGCTAGTGCGAAACATTGTAATGCGTTTGGAAGCACGTGAGTGAGAAAAATCGGCATGTTTGGTACCCAAACCCGTTTGGGTTAGGTGTTGTGTAGACTGTATTATTTTCCGTAATAACATGGTTATAAGGGAAAATAATATCAATCTTAATACAGAATGCATAGTACAATAGGACTGGAGGGGTTCAAAAATTTTTTAAATAATTTAACTCACCTTTATCCACTTGCTCGAGCAGCCCAGCTTCTCTTCTGTCTTCTTCTTTGAGGAACAGGACCTTTGATGACATCACTGCGCTCATCACATGGTCTATCACATGATCCATCACCATGGCGATGGATCATGTGATGAGCACAGTGACATCAACCCAGGTCTTTTTCCTGTGCACAGCAAAGATGAAGACAGTAGATAAGCCGGGCTGCACGAGCAAGTGGATTAAGGTGAGTTAATTTTTTATTTATTTATTTTTTTACCCCTCCAGCCCTATTGTACTATGCATTCTGTATTAAGAATGCTATTATTTTCCCCTATAACCATGTTATAAGGGAAAATAATAATGATCGGGTCTCCATCCCGATCGTCTCATAGCAACTGTGCGTGAAAATCGCACCACTTCCGCACTTGCTTGCGGATGCTTGCGATTTTCACCCAGCCCCATTCACTTCTATGGGGCCTGCGTTGCGTGAAAAACGCAGAATATGGAACATGCTGCGATTTTCACGCAACGCACAAGTGATGCATTAAAAAAACTACGCTCATGTGCATAGACCCATAGAAATAAATGGGTCCGGTTTCAGTGCGAGTATAATGCGTTCACCTCACGCATTGCACCCGCGCGGAAATCTCGCCCGTGTGAAAGGGGCCTAAGTCATTCGGAGTTTCATAGAGGTGAGTTAACTCAAGAATGACACCACGAATGGTGATTTATGCAGCCACAATCATTATGTCCAAGACTCCTGATGAATCCAGATTAGTTGAAACAGTGAATCATGTTGGGGAAATATGATTCTGTGTTTTACCCAGTCTACTCACAGACAATCTGTGGGGGAAACTGACTGACTTTTTAAATCTGATTTATTAAAGTTTCGTTGTCAGTTATTTTACTGTGTTTCAGTCCAATCAGAAAATACACCACTTTATTTTCCTATACATGATTTATCTAAATTGTAAATATATATATATATATATATATATATATATATATATACAGTACAGACCAAAAGTTTGGACACACCTTCTCATTCAAAGAGTTTTCTTTATTTTCATGACTATGGAAATTGTAGATTCACACTGAAGGCATCAAAACTATGAATTAACACATGTGGAATTATATACATAACGAAATAGTGTGAAACAACTGAAAATTTGTCATATTCTAGGTTCTTCAAAATAGCCACCTTTTGCTTTGATTACTGCTTTGCACACTCTTGGCATTCTCTTGATGAGCTTCAAGAGGTAGTCATCTGAAATGGTCTTCCAACAGTCTTGAAGGAGTTCCCAGAGATGCTTAGCACTTGTTGGCCCTTTTGTCTTCACTCTGCGGTCCAGCTCACCCCAAAGCATCTCGATTGGGTTCAGGTCCGGTGACTGTGGAGGCCAGGTCATCTGGCGCAGCATCCCATCACTCTCCTTCATGGTCAAATAGCCCTTACACAGCCTGGAGGTGTGTTTGGGGTCATTGTCCTGTTGAAAAATAAATGATGGTCCAACTAAACGCAAACCAGATGGAATAGCATGCCGCTGCAAGATGCTGTGGTAGCCATGCTGGTTTAATATGCCTTCAATTTTGAATAAATCCCCAACAGTGTCACCAGCAAAGCACCCCCACACCATCACACCTCCTCCTCCATGCTTCACGGTGGGAACCAGGCATGTAGAGTCCACCCGTTCACCTTTTCTGCGTAGCACAAAGACATGGTGGTTGGAACCAAAGATTTCAAATTTGGACTCATCAGGCCAAAGCACAGATTTCCACTGGTTTAATGTCTATTCCTTGTGTTCTTTAGCCCAAACAAGTCTCTTCTGCTTGTTGCCTGTCCTTAGCAGTGGTTTCCTAGCAGATATTCTACCATGAAGGCCTGATTCACACAGTCTCCTCTTAACAGTTGTTCTAGAGATGTGTCTGCTGCTAGCACTCTGTGTGGCATTGACCTGGTCTCTAATCTTAACCTGCGATTTCTGAGGCTGGTGACTCGGATGAACTTATCCTCCGCAGCAGAGGTGACTCTTGGTCTTCCTTTACTGGGGCGGTCCGCATGTGAGCCAGTTTCTTTGTAGCACTTGATAGTTTTTGTGACTGCACTTGAGGACGCTTTTTTCTTGCCATAATACAAATTCTAACAGTCTATTCAGTAGGACAATTAGCTGTGTATCCACCTGACTTCTCCACAACACAACTGATGATCCCAACCCTATTTATAAGGCAAGAAATCCCACCTATTAAACCTGACAGGGCACACCTGTAAAGTGAAAACCATTTCAGGTGACTACCTCTTGAAGCTCATCAAGAGAATGCCAAGAGTGTGCAAAGCAAAGTTCTTTGAAGAACCTAGAATATTACATATTTTCAGTTGTTTCACACTTTTTTGTTATGTATATAATTCCACATGTGTTAATTCATAGTTTTGATGCCTTCAGTGTGAATCTACCATTTTCATGGTCTGTACTGTAGATAATAAGTATCTTGTAGTTAGATAAAGAATTTATCTTTAAGATAAAATGAAAACCATAATGTAGTGTAATAAATTATAGTGTTCTCAAATTTGTATAAATTTAAAGAATGAAAATCAGAAATCATATAGTACATGATAGTCTCTTTACAACAAAGCAAGAACCAGCCCTGTACCACACATGGATCCAGAGTTCTCCCCATTCATTGCCACAATGAGAAGGTGTGTCCAAAGTTTTGGTCTGTACGCTATACATATATATATATATATATATATATAATAGAGTGTTGTCCTATTTTCTGATAGATATAGAAACTTGGATATTTTTAATTATACATAAGAATACCCTCCATATTTGTCTACTTTACAGAATTGAACAAGCCACTTTTTTTGTTAAGACAATTACATTACAGATATATGGTAGCAATTGTAGTCAGAATTCAGAACAGATGTAACTTAAAACTCATCAAATTCCCTTAAGAAATAGATGTAAAGTATTTTGAACATTTGCATAAATATTTAATTAGGAATGGTAAAAAATATCAAAGCAACAAACTACCTATAAAAATCTGACTAAGCAAAATTAGTTATGACCTACATATCTTTCTGTAACCATTAAAGGGTTTTTCTCAGTTCACAAGAGATCTTTGCTTAACACTGATTATTAATTACCTTTATTTTCCTAACAAATAGACTTTTCTACTGTAAGTAATATTTTTAAAAGCCAGAGATACACAATAAACCAGTAGCACAGCAAGTAAATAGTCTGGGTAAATAAAAGTAAAAATGAAGCTAGGCTACATAGAAAAACAAAATAAGCAACTTTGAACATAGGCAATGGATTAAGATATGGGATGGCTGGAAGATCTGATTGATTGCAATATTTTATATATTTTTTTTCTCTCTCTCTCCCCCTGTCTCCTGCCCCTTTCTTTTTCTTGAAGGGGGGTCGGGGAGGGTGGACGCATCACAGGCCCGGGGGGAGGGGGAGGGGGGTTGGGTTGGGGGAAGAGGGAGAAGGAAAAATGTATTAATTATGCTGAGTGTTTACTCAAAATTCTCTCTTTGTGTAATTCTTTTATATATTAATAAACATATTGAAAAGAAAAAAAAAACATAGGCAATAAATAGGAATTTGCATACCTTGCTCCTGAACTAATCTGTTATTAGAGGAGTTGTCTGGCCTTGGTACTAGCAATCCCTGTGGTCATAACGTGTGCCCCATCAAAAAGGCCATACTCACCTGTCCACGGCTCAACCGTTCCCATACAGCTGCCATGTTGTGCCAACACTGCTGCTCTTTTCCTGTCCACTTCCTGATATAACAGGACCACTGTGGCCAATGACAGGCCTCACATCAGGACATGGAAGCAGATAGGAATGGGTCCCAGTAGGTACTGGGACAAGTGAGTGTGTTTTCTTGTAACGAGAACACAATAGGACGATAGGTGATGATGGCTAATAGGCTGGACTACCCCTTTAAGCTGCCCTTGCTAATAAAGTAGCTGTTATGTTAATGAACCTTTCACATTTTATGTAAAAAACATTTTTGTCTGCCCTATTTGGCAAAATCTATAGTGGATGCCCCTCACTGAGGGGATGTGGACAAAGGAAAGGGGACTGAGAAAAATATATCCTGAAGAAAAAATGCATCCATACTCAATATACTAGAAATACATATAAAATACAATAATATATTGCTTTACATGGAGTCTGCCACCAGGAAATGCACTGTTATAGAGGACCTGTCACCTCTCCTGACATGCATTCCCTATGTAATAACAATTCTGGAACATCTATTCTTATGGCTCTATGTTGTGCCATTCCTTTACTATTTCTGCTAGAAGCTATGAATGAATTACTAGCAGTCTGCAGTAAGGGTACAGAGGGGTGGTAACAAGTAGTGGGGATGTGTACCTGCACAGACTCACTCTATCCAATCAGTGCTGCCAATTTTAGACTGTGCAGGTACACACCCCCAATTAGTTACCGCCCCTCTCTACCCTTACTGCAGACTGCTAGCAATTCATTCATAACTTATAACTTCTAGCAGAAATAGTAAAGGAATGGCACAACATAGAGCCATAAGAATAGATGCTCCAGAATTATTACATGGGGAATGCATGTAGCTATTGAAACAGGCTTGTCAGGAGAGTTGACAGGTCCTTTTTAAACCAGGCAAAAAGTCTTAAAGGGCTAGCTCAGCTGAATGTAATTATACATTTGACTTAGTGGTCCATTGCTTCATTCTGGAGATAAATTATTCTTAAGTCACATGCAAATGAGCAGTTAAGTGCACCGAGGGTGAACCCAAGCACCCTTGCCCCTCCTGCTTCTTCTGCCAGCTCCTCCCTCTCAGTTTTGATTGACAAGACAGGGTCCTGCACAGTTATTTTGCATGACCCTCTCAATCAGCGTACTCTTTCAGGGATGGGTTCACACTTTAATTGTTTTAAGGGTTCCATTACATAGAAGAACATAAGAAATAGGCTAATGGGAACTATACTGTACCAAAATGTATCCCTCTATAGACAGATTATTTTGTATTCTTTTATGCATTTATACATATTCATACAAGTTAGGGAATAAATCAGATTGTTCTAATATTAAGATGCCAATGATCAATAACATAAAATTAGCCAGTATGCACATGGCAATATCATACTCATTAACCATGCAGTGGAACATGGAGTCTCTACTGGCTAGTGCTATTGATACAGCACACGTTTCTGAAAGCTCCATGTTTATATGTCATATTGGAAACACGTGAAAATACAGTATGGACTCATAGAGCTTTACAGCGGGTCTGCCTTGAGTTATGCTGTCCATACACATTCAATAACTGTCAGCCAAATGATTGCTTAGCTGACAGCTATCTCTCCCAACCCCCTCCCAGCTTCCTCATACACATTCAGGTTGGCCTATGGGGAAAGCGGAGAAAGCCAATGCATGACACTTCTGGCGTCGGCTTACCTCCCGGAAGAAATAAAAGATTGAGCGAAAATATTAATTTTACCCAATCCTTGTCTCCCCTGACACTATCTGTTGGGGAATATTCCCCATACACATTAGTGTGTCAGCCAAACCTGCTTTTCTTGACCAGCAAAAGACTGATGTGCATGGCAAGCTCGAGAGATCCATTTTGCCACTATTTGGTTTATGTATGAAAAAAAATTTTGGTGCTCAAAGTTCATAAGTAGGGATGAGCGAACTCGAACTGTATAGTTCGGGTTCGTACCGAATTTTGGGGTGTCCGTGACACGGACCCGAACCCGGACATTTTCGTAAAAGTCCGGGTTCGGGTTCGGTGTTCGTCGCTTTCTTGGCGCTTTTGTGACGCTTTCTTGGCGCTTTTTGAAAGGCTGCAAAGCAGCCAATCAACAAGCGTCATACTACTTGCCCCAAGAGGCCATCACAGCCATGCCTACTATTGGCATGGCTGTGATTGGCCAGAGCACCATGTGACCCAGCCTTTATTTAAGCTGGAGTCACATAGCGCCGCCCGTCACTCTGCTCTGATTAGCGTAGGGAGAGGTTGCGGCTGCGACAGTAGGGCGAGATTAGGCAGATTAACTCCTCCAAAGTACTTGATTATTGATCGATCTGCAGCTGTGGATCATTGAGCTGCTGATACTCAATTGCTCACTGTTTTTAGGCTGCCCAGACCGTTTGTCAGTCACATTTTTCTGGGGTGATCGGCGGCCATTTTGTGTCTTGTGGTGCGCCAGCACAAGCTGCGACCAAGTGCATTTAACCCTCAATGGTGTGGTTGTTTTTTGGCTAAAGCCTACATCAGGGTGAAGCTGTTACACCAAGTGCATTTAACCAGCAATAGTCTGTTTATTTTTTGGCCATATACTACATCAGGGGCAAGCTGCGCCTGTCACCAAGTGCATTTAACCCTCAATGGAGTGGTTGTTTTTTGGCTAAAGCCTACATCAGGGTGAAGCTGTCACACCAAGTGCATTTAACCAGCAATAGTCTGTTTATTTTTTGGCCATATACTACATCAGGGGCAAGCTGCGCCCGTCACCAAGTGCATTTAACCCTCAGTAGTGTGGTTGGTCAAGCTATCACACCAAGTGCATTTAACAAGCAATAGTCTGTTCATTTTTTGGCCATATACTAAATCAGGGGCAAGCTGCACCCGTCACCAAGTGCATTTAACCAGCAATAGTCTGTTCATTTTTTGGCCATATACTACATCAGGGGCAAGCTGCGCCCGTCACCAAGTGCATTTAACCCTCAGTAGTGTGGTTGGTCAAGCTGTGACACCAAGTGCATTTAACCAGCAATAGTCTGTTCATTTTTTGGCCATATACTACATCAGGGGCAAGCTGCGCCCGTCACCAAGTGCATTTAACCCTCAGTAGTGTGGTTCGTCAAGCTGTGACACCAAGTGCATTTAACCAGCAATAGTCTGTTCATTTTTTGGCCATATACTACATCAGGGGCAAGCTGCGCCCGTCACCAAGTGCATTTAACCAGCAATAGTGTGGTTATTTTTTGGCCATATCCCAGTCTAATTCTGTCACTAAATCCATACCGGTCACCCAGCGCCTAAATACTAGGCCTCAAATTTATATCCCGCTAAATCTCTCGTTACCGCTGTCCTGTTGTGGCTGGGAAAGTTATTTAGTGTCCGTCAAAGCACATTTTTTGTTCTGGGTTGAAATACAATTCCCAATTTAGCAATTTCATAATTTAGTGGTTTCTGCTATATCAGAGCTATTTGAAATCTATCCCTAAAAGGGTATATAATATTCAAGGTGCACATAGGGTCATTCAGAATAACTTCACACACACACGCTACTGTGCATTTCCAAGTCCAAATCTGTTAGTAAATCCATACCGGTCACCCAGCGCCTAAATACTAGGCCTCAAATTTATATCCCGCTAAATCTCTCGTTACCGCTGTCCTGTTGTGGCTGGGAAAGTTATTTAGTGTCCGTCAAAGCACATTTTTTGTTCTGGGTTGAAATACAATTCCCAATTTAGCAATTTCATAATTTAGTGGTTTCTGCTATATCAGAGCTATTTGAAATCTATCCCTAAAAGGGTATATAATATTCAAGGTGCACATAGGGTCATTCAGAATAACTTCACACACACACGCTACTGTGCATTTCCAAGTCCAATTCTGTTAGTAAATCCATACCGGTCACCCAGCGCCTAAATACTAGGCCTCAAATTTATATCCCGCTAAATCTCTCGTTACCGCTGTCCTGTTGTGGCTGGGAAAGTTATTTAGTGTCCGTCAAAGCACATTTTTTGTTTTGGGTTGAAATACAATTCCCAATTTAGCAATTTCATAATTTAGTGGTTTCTGCTATATCAGAGCTATTTGAAATCTATCCCTAAAAGGGTGTATAATATTCAAGGTGCACATAGGGTCATTCAGAATAACTTCACACACACACACTACTGTGCATATCCCAGTCTAATTCTGTCACTAAATCCATACCGGTCACCCAGCGCCTAAATACTAGGCCTCAAATTTATATCCCGCTAAATCTCTCGTTACCGCTGTCCTGTTGTGGCTGGGAAAGTTATTTAGTGTCCGTCAAAGCACATTTTTTGTTCTGGGTTGAAATACAATTCCCAATTTAGCAATTTCATAATTTAGTGGTTTCTGCTATATCAGAGCTATTTGAAATCTATCCCTAAAAGGGTATATAATATTCAAGGTGCACATAGGGTCATTCAGAATAACTTCACACACACACACTACTGTGCATATCCCAGTCTAATTCTGTCACTAAATCCATACCGGTCACCCAGCGCCTAAATACTAGGCCTCAAATTTATATCCCGCTAAATCTCTCGTTACCGCTGTCCTGTTGTGGCTGGGAAAGTTATTTAGTGTCCGTCAAAGCACATTTTTTGTTCTGGGTTGAAATACAATTCCCAATTTAGCAATTTCATAATTTAGTGGTTTCTGCTATATCAGAGCTATTTGAAATCTATCCCTAAAAGGGTATATAATATTCAAGGTGCACATAGGGTCATTCAGAATAACTTCACACACACACGCTACTGTGCATTTCCAAGTCCAATTCTGTTAGTAAATCCATACCGGTCACCCAGCGCCTAAATACTAGGCCTCAAATTTATATCCCGCTAAATCTCTCGTTACCGCTGTCCTGTTGTGGCTGGGAAAGTTATTTAGTGTCCGTCAAAGCACATTTTTTGTTCTGGGTTGAAATACAATTCCCAATTTAGCAATTTCATAATTTAGTGGTTTCTGCTGTATCAGAGCTATTTGAAATCTATCCCTAAAAGGGTATATAATATTCAAGGTGCACATAGGGTCATTCAGAATAACTTCACACACACACACTACTGTGCATATCCCAGTCTAATTCTGTCAGTAAATCCATACCGGTCACCCAGCGCCTAAATACTAGGCCTCAAATTTATATCCCGCTGAATTTGAATACAATACATTGGGCCAAATAATATTTTTGTTGTTGTGGTGAACCATAACAATGAGGAAAACATCTAGTAAGGGACGCGGACGTGGACTTGGTCGTGGTGGTGTTAGTGGACCCTCTGGTGCTGGGAGAGGACGTGGCCGTTCTGCCACATCCACACGTCCTAGTGTACCAACTACCTCAGGTCCCAGTAGCCGCCAGAATTTACAGCGATATATGGTGGGGCCCAATGCCGTTCTAAGGATGGTAAGGCCTGAGCAGGTACAGGCATTAGTCAATTGGGTGGCCGACAGTGGATCCAGCACGTTCACATTATCTCCCACCCAGTCTTCTGCAGAAAGCGCACAGATGGCGCCTGAAAACCAACCCCATCAGTCTGTCACATCACCCCCATGCATACCAGGGAAACTGTCTCAGCCTCAAGTTATGCAGCAGTCTCTTATGCTGTTTGAAGACTCCGCTGGCAGGGTTTCCCAAGGGCATCCACCTAGCCCTTCCCCAGCGGTGAAAGACATAGAATGCACTGACGCACAACCACTTTTGTTTCCTGATGATGAGGACATGGGAATACCACCTCAGCATGTCTCTGATGATGACGAAACACAGGTGCCAACTGCTGCGTCTTTCTGCAGTGTGCAGACTGAACAGGAGGTCAGGGATCAAGACTGGGTGGAAGACGATGCAGGGGACGATAAGGTCCTAGACCCCACATGGAATGAAGGTCGTGCCACTGACTTTCACAGTTTGGAAGAAGAGGCAGTGGTGAGACCGAGCCAACAGCGTAGCAAAAGAGGGAGCAGTGGGCAAAAGCAGAACACCCGCCGCCAAGAGACTCCGCCTGCTACTGACCGCCGCCATCTGGGACCGAGCACCCCAAAGGCAGCTTCAAGGAGTTCCCTGGCATGGCACTTCTTCAAACAATGTGCTGACGACAAGACCCGAGTGGTTTGCACGCTGTGCCATCAGAGCCTGAAGCGAGGCATTAACGTTCTGAACCTGAGCACAACCTGCATGACCAGGCACCTGCATGCAAAGCATGAACTGCAGTGGAGTAAACACCTTAAAACCAAGGAAGTCACTCAGGCTCCCCCTGCTACCTCTTCTGCTGCTGCCGCCTCGACCTCTTCTGCTGCTGCCGCCTCGGCCTATTCTGCTGCTGCCGCCTCGGCCTCTTCCTCCGCCTCTGGAGGAACGTTGGCACCTGCCGCCCAGCAAACAGGGGATGTACCACCAACACCACCACCACCACCTCCGTCACCAAGCGTCTCAACCATGTCACACGGCAGCGTTCAGCTCTCCATCTCACAAACATTTGAGAGAAAGCGTAAATTCCCACCTAGCCACCCTCGATCCCTGGCCCTGAATGCCAGCATTTCTAAACTACTGGCCTATGAAATGCTGTCATTTAGGCTGGTGGACACAGACAGCTTCAAACAGCTCATGTCGCTTGCTGTCCCACAGTATGTTGTTCCCAGCCGCCACTACTTCTCCAAGAGAGCCGTGCCTTCCCTGCACAACCAAGTATCCGATAAAATCAAGTGTGCACTGCGCAACGCCATCTGTAGCAAGGTCCACCTAACCACAGATACGTGGACCAGTAAGCACGGCCAGGGACGCTATATCTCCCTAACTGCACACTGGGTAAATGTAGTGGCAGCTGGGCCCCAGGCGGAGAGCTGTTTGGCGCACGTCCTTCCGCCGCCAAGGATCGCAGGGCAACATTCTTTGCCTCCTGTTGCCACCTCCTCCTTCTCGGCTTCCTCCTCCTCTTCTTCCACCTGCTCATCCAGTCAGCCACACACCTTCACCACCAACTTCAGCACAGCCCGGAGTAAACGTCAGCAGGCCATTCTGAAACTCATATGTTTGGGGGACAGGCCCCACACCGCACAGGAGTTGTGGCGGGGTATAGAACAACAGACCGACGAGTGGTTGCTGCCGGTGAGCCTCAAGCCCGGCCTGGTGGTGTGTGATAATGGGCGAAATCTCGTTGCAGCTCTGGGACTAGCCAATTTGACGCACATCCCTTGCTTGGCGCATGTGCTGAATTTGGTGGTGCAGAAGTTCATACACAACTACCCCGACATGTCAGAGCTGCTGCATAAAGTGCGGGCCGTCTGTTCGCGCTTCCGGCGTTCACATCCTGCTGCTGCTCGCCTGTCTGAGCTACAGCGTAACTTCGGCCTTCCCGCTCACCGCCTCATATGCGACGTGCCCACCAGGTGGAACTCCACCTTGCACATGCTGGACAGACTGTGCGAGCAGCAGCAGGCCATAGTGGAGTTTCAGCTGCAGCACGCACGGGTCAGTCGCACTACAGAACAGCACCACTTCACCACCAATGACTGGGCCTCCATGCGAGACCTGTGTGCCCTGTTGCGCTGTTTCGAGTACTCCACCAACATGGCCAGTGGCGATGACGCCGTTATCAGCGTTACAATACCACTTCTATGTCTCCTTGAGAAAACACTTAGGGCGATGATGGAAGAGGAGGTGGCCCAGGAGGAGGAGGAGGAGGAGGAGGAAGAGGGGTCATTTTTAGCACTTTCAGGCCAGTCTCTTCGAAGTGACTCAGAGGGAGGTTTTTGGCAACAGCAGAGGCCAGGTACAAATGTGGCCAGCCAGGGCCCACTACTGGAGGACGAGGAGGACGAGGATGAGGAGGAGGTGGAGGAGGATGAGGATGAAGCATGGTCACAGCGGGGTGGCACCCAACGCAGCTCGGGTCCATCACTGGTGCGTGGCTGGGGGGAAAGGCAGGACGATGACGATACGCCTCCCACAGAGGACAGCTTGTTCTTACCCCTGGGCAGCCTGGCACACATGAGCGACTACATGCTGCAGTGCCTGCGCAACGACAGCAGAGTTGCCCACATTTTAACCTGTGCAGACTACTGGGTTGCCACCCTGCTGGATCCACGCTACAAAGACAATGTGCCCACCTTACTTCCTGCACTGGAGCGTGATAGGAAGATGCGCGAGTACAAGCGCACGTTGGTAGACGCGCTACTGAGAGCATTCCCAAATGTCACAGGGGAACAAGTGGAAGCCCAAGGCCAAGGCAGAAGAGGTCGCCAAGGCAGCTGTGTCAATGCCAGCTCCTCTGAGGGCAGGGTTAGCATGGCAGAGATGTGGAAAACTTTTGTCAACACGCCACAGCTAACTGCACCACCACCTGATACGCAACGTGTTAGCAGGAGGCAACATTTCACTAACATGGTGGAACAGTACATGTGCACACCCCTCCACGTACTGACTGATGGTTCGGCCCCATTCAACTTCTGGGTCTCTAAATTGTCCACGTGGCCAGAGCTAGCCTTTTATGCCTTGGAGGTGCTGGCCTGCCCGGCGGCCAGCGTTTTGTCTGAACGTGTATTCAGCACGGCAGGGGGCGTCATTACAGACAAACGCAGCCGCCTGTCTACAGCCAATGTGGACAAGCTGACGTTCATAAAAATGAACCAGGCATGGATCCCACAGGATCTGTCCGTCCCTTGTCCAGATTAGACATTAACTACCTCCCCTTAACCATATATTATTGGACTCCAGGGCACTTCCTCATTCAATCCTATTTTTATTTTCATTTTACCATTATATTGCGAGGCTACCCAAAGTTGAATGAACCTCTCCTCTGTCTGGGTGCCGGGGCCTAAATATATGCCAATGGACTGTTCCAATGTTGGGTGACGTGAAGCCTGATTCTCTGCTATGACATGCAGACTGATTCTCTGCTGACATGAAGCCAGATCCTCTGTTACGGGACCTCTCTCCTCTGCCTGGGTGCTGGGCCTAAATTTATGAAAATGGACTCTTACAGTGGTGGGTGACATGAAGCCTGATTCTCTGCTATGACATGAAGACTGATTCTCTGCTGACATGAAGCCAGATTGTCTGTTACGGGACCTCTCTCCTCTGCCTGGGTGCTGGGCCTAAATATATGCCAATGGACTGTTGCAGTGGTGGCTGACGTGAAGCCTCATTCTCTGCTATGACATGCAGACTAATTCTCTGCTGACATGAAGCCAGATTGTCTGTTACGGGACCTCTCTCCTCTGCCTGTGTGCTGGGCCTAAATATATGCCAATGGACTGTTGCAGTGGTGGCTGACGTGAAGCCTCATTCTCTACTATGACATGCAGACTAATTCTCTGCTGACATGAAGCCAGATTGTCTGTTACGGGACCTCTCTCCTCTGCCTGTGTGCTGGGCCTAAATATATGCCAATGGACTGTTGCAGTGGTGGCTGTTGTGAAGCCTCATTCTCTGCTATGACATGCAGACTAATTCTCAGACTGATTCTCTACTGACATGAAGCCAGATTGTCTGTTACGGGACCTCTCTCCTCTGCCTGGGTGCTGGGCCTAAATATATGCCAATGGACTGTTGCAGTGGTGGCTGACGTGAAGCCTCATTCTCTGCTATGACATGCAGACTAATTCTCTGCTGACATGAAGCCAGATCCTCTGTTACGGGACCTCTCTCCTCTGCCTGGGTGCTGGGCCTAAATTTATGAAAATGGACTCTTACAGTGGTGGGTGACGTGAAGCCTGATTCTCTGCTATGACATGAAGACTGATTCTCTGCTGACATGAAGCCAGATTGTCTGTTACGGGACCTCTCTCCTCTGCCTGGGTGCTGGGCCTAAATTTATGAAAATGGACTCTTACAGTGGTGGGTGACGTGAAGCCTGATTCTCTGCTATGATATGAAGACTGATTCTCTGCTGACATGAAGCCAGATTGTCTGTTACGGGACCTCTCTCCTCTGCCTGTGTGCTGGGCCTAAATATATGCCAATGGACTGTTGCAGTGGTGGCTGACGTGAAGCCTCATTCTCTGCTATGACATGCAGACTAATTCTCTGCTGACATGAAGCCAGATTGTCTGTTACGGGACCTCTCTCCTCTGCCTGGGTGCTTGGCCTAAACTTATGAAAATGGACTGTTGCAGTGGTGGGTGACGTGAAGCCTGATTCTCTACTATGACATGCAGACTGATTCTCTACTGACATGAAGCCAGATTGTCTGTTACGGGACCTCTCTCCTCTGCCTGGGTGCTTGGCCTAAACTTATGAAAATGGACTGTTGCAGTGGTGGGTGACGTGAAGCCTGATTCTCTGCTATGACATGCAGACTGATTCTCTACTGACATGAAGCCAGATTGTCTGTTACGGGACCTCTCTCCTCTGCCTGGGTGCTTGGCCTAAACTTATGAAAATGGACTGTTGCAGTGGTGGGTGACGTGAAGCCTGATTCTCTGCTATGACATGCAGACTGATTCTCTACTGAAATGAAGCCAGATTGTCTGTTACGGGACCTCTCTCCTATGCCTGTGTGCTGGGCCTAAATATATGCCAATGGACTGTTGCAGTGGTGGCTGACGTGAAGCCTCATTCTCTGCTATGACATGCAGACTAATTCTCTGCTGACATGAAGCCAGATTGTCTGTTACGGGACCTCTCTCCTCTGCCTGTGTGCTGGGCCTAAATATATGCCAATGGACTGTTGCAGTGGTGGCTGACGTGAAGCCTCATTCTCTGCTATGACATGCAGACTAATTCTCTGCTGACATGAAGCCAGATTGTCTGTTACGGGACCTCTCTCCTCTGCCTGTGTGCTGGGCCTAAATATATGCCAATGGACTGTTGCAGTGGTGGCTGACGTGAAGCCTCATTCTCTGCTATGACATGCAGACTAATTCTCTGCTGACATGAAGCCAGATTGTCTGTTACGGGACCTCTCTCCTCTGCCTGTGTGCTGGGCCTAAATATATGCCAATGGACTGTTGCAGTGGTGGCTGACGTGAAGCCTCATTCTCTGCTATGACATGCAGACTAATTCTCCGCTGACATGAAGCCAGATTGTCTGTTACGGGACCTCTCTCTTCTGCCTGGGTGCTGGGCCTAAATATATGCCAATGGACTGTTGCAGTGGTGGCTGACGTGAAGCCTCATTCTCTGCTATGACATGCAGACTAATTCTCTGCTGACATGAAGCCAGATTGTCTGTTACGGGACCTCTCTCCTCTGCCTGTGTGCTGGGCCTAAATATATGCCAATGGACTGTTGCAGTGGTGGCTGACGTGAAGCCTCATTCTCTGCTATGACATGCAGACTAATTCTCTGCTGACATGAAGCCAGATTGTCTGTTACGGGACCTCTCTCCTCTGCCTGTGTGCTGGGCCTAAATATATGCCAATGGACTGTTGCAGTGGTGGCTGACGTGAAGCCTCATTCTCTGCTATGACATGCAGACTAATTCTCTGCTGACATGAAGCCAGATTGTCTGTTACGGGACCTCTCTCCTCTGCCTGTGTGCTGGACCTAAATATATGCCAATGGACTGTTGCAGTGGTGGCTGACGTGAAGCCTCATTCTCTGCTATGACATGCAGACTAATTCTCTGCTGACATGAAGCCAGATTGTCTGTTACGGGACCTCTCTCCTCTGCCTGGGTGCTGGGCCTAAATATATGCCAATGGACTGTTGCAGAGGTGGCTGACGTGAAGCCTCATTCTCTGCTATGACATGCAGACTAATTCTCTGCTGACATGAAGCCAGATTGTCTGTTACGGGACCTCTCTCCTCTGCCTGTGTGCTGGGCCTAAATTTATGAAAATTGACTCTTACAGTGGTGGGTGACGTGAAGCCTGATTCTCTGCTATGACATGAAGATTGATTCTCTGCTGACATGAAGCCAGATTGTCTGTTACGGGACCTCTCTCCTCTGCCTGGGTGCTGGGCCTAAATTTATGAAAATGGACTCTTACAGTGGTGGGTGACGTGAAGCCTGATTCTCTGCTATGATATGAAGACTGATTCTCTGCTGACATGAAGCCAGATTGTCTGTTACGGGACCTCTCTCCTCTGCCTGGGTGCTTGGCCTAAATTTATGACAATGGACTGTTGCAGTGGTGGCTGACGTGAAGCCTGATTCTCTGCTATGACATGCAGACTGATTCTCTGCTGACATGAAGCCAGATTCTCTGTTACGGGACCTCTCTCCTCTGCCTGGGTTCCGGGGCCTAAATATCTGAGAATGGACTGTTCCAGTGGTGGGTGACGGGAAGCCAGATTCTCTGCTATGGGACCTCTCTCCAATTGATTTTGGTTAATTTTTATTTATTTAATTTTTATTTTAATTCATTTCCCTATCCACATTTGTTTGCAGGGGATTTACCTACATGTTGCTGCCTTTTGCAGCCCTCTAGCCCTTTCCTGGGCTGTTTTACAGCCTTTTTAGTGCCGAAAAGTTTGGGTCCCCATTGACTTCAATGGGGTTCGGGTTCGGGACGAAGTTCGGATCGGGTTCGGATCCCGAACCCGAACATTTTCGGGAAGTTCGGCCGAACTTCTCGAACCCGAACATCCAGGTGTTCGCTCAACTCTATTCATAAGGTACAAAGGTACAAACTGCATTACAAAGTATATCAGGGTATTGGTGGGTAGGGGTACATTGGACTACATGAGACTATTAACTGTGTATAGGCCTATGGGTGGCAACACCAGATCAACCACACCTGGGGCACTCTAGAGAAACTATGATGATATGAAACAGTATGTATGGAGTAAGGTCACATAACTGACCACCAATCTGACCAACTGATCAAGACTTTCAAGAACCGAGATGATTAAAAAACATAAAAAAATGAAAAAGAGGAATGGCAATTTAATGAAACCACTGAAGCATATAAAATACCTTATGTTGTTCCCCTGAATTATGCTTCCGCTTTGTTTGATATAAAATGCGGTGCTAGGAGCACACAGTTCTTCTATATCTTCTCATTATTCATACAAATTAAAGCAATTACATTCAGAATAAAATAAGTAAAATCTGCTGGAATGGAATATTACAGTTGCAACAGTGAAATCAAATTTCAATTGCGTATCCATGAGCATATGTACATTTTTGCTAATTATACTTCAGCGCAGGTGTGCCCTAGCAACTTGCCAGATTTGCTTATTCTTTTGATGTTTTACATAGTAATGGATTACATTATTTTAGTTACTGAAGAAGAAAGCATCATTTGTGTGTAGTCTTGTCAGAACAGCTCAGTTTACTACTGCTGAACACAGTAACAGCAATTCCACACTATTAGTTTCATAGTATTTCTTTTACATTGGGATTTTTATATATATTTCCATTCCAACTGTAAATTAATTCAAATAATTTGAAATTAACCCGCATTTTGAAAACTACACCCCTCTGGAAGTTTTGGCCATTTTGACTCCTAGTTCTAGTTAATAGAACTAGGTAGTGAAAATAAAATATACATACAGTATATATTAAAATCTACTTACATTCCTGCTCAAAAACACTCACTACATCACACTCATCCATTACTTACAGACCTTACTTGGAAAATCCATTAACTTATACACTGCGAGAAAGGTGGAAGAGATGTACAGCAAGTATAGCTAAGCTACCAGCTTTTATTTTACATCCCTACATACCGCTTACCTTCAGGTAGAGATACATGCTATCAGATCCAAGTTTAACACATAAATAAAGTGCCAGAACCAAAATCACTATATAAATACAGCACCAAAACCAGGCTTATAACAGAAATACAGCATCAGAACCAAGATTTGTGTATAAATACAGCACCAAAACAGATCTCAGTATATAAATCCAGCATGAGAACTAAGCTCATAACATAAATACAGCTCAATACCCAAGATCATAACATAAATACAACACCAGAACCAAGATTGGAACATAAATATAGCACCCAAATCAAGCTACCATATTTTTCGCCATGTAAGACACACTTTGTTCCCCCAATGTAGGGGAAAATGTCAGTGCATCTTATGTGGTAAATGCTAATGAGTAGTGTTGGGTGAGAAGTGTATTTAAATCTAATTTAGCCTCTCTTTCTGAAAGGTTTTTGGTGAGATTTGAACTCACAACCTTCTACATTACAGCCAAGAATGTTAGCCACTACACTATAGAGCTGCATGGCCAATTACTTAAAAAAATTAAAAAAAAATCTTGGCTGTAAGCACTGACTCCATATATGGTCATAGCTATATATGGAGTTAGAGCAGGGACTCCTAAGCCGAACTAGAGTCCCGACAGCCTCCCCTGTTCAGAGCAGGGGGTGTCTGATTTAATGCTCGGCTTCTCCCACTGACTTCCATTTTGCTTGGGTTCTCTGCAGCGCACTCGAGCATCAGGAAGTGTTCTACTCGAGCACATGAGCACTTTGGTGCTTGACCAACATTACTAATGAGCGCTTCCATTATGGAAGTTCTCATTAGTACAGGAGGACAGGGAAGCGGTTAATGCAGAACTCCCTGGGCTCTGGACTTACCGCTTCCTGGTCTTCCACAGCCACTCACTATGTTGTGACTGCATACAGCATGAGGACATCGGTTCTCTGTGACCTTATGCTGTGCAGCGTCAGGTCGCAGAACATGGCAGGAAGAACTAGAAGAGAGCTGATGACAGGAGTGGCGGCGGTGTCTAGAGAAGATTCAAGTTGATATTTTTTTCTCTCTGATCTGAGCATGGGGGTCTGAACTAAGGTCTGAATGGGGGTCATTCACATTGGGCTCTCATCTGAGGGCTTATTGGGGGACTTATTAATATGGAGGTCTGATCTAAAGTCTGATTGGGGGACTTATTAACATTGGGGCTCTGAGCTGAGGATTGATTAACATTGGGGTTTGATTAGGGCTCTGAGCTGAGGTCTGATTACCATTGGGGTCTGATTAACATCGGGGGTCTGATTGGGGGTCTGATTGGGGGTCTGAGTTGAGGTCTGATGAAAATGTTTATTTTTCTTATTTTCCTCCTTTAAAACCTATGTGTGTCTTATTGGCAGGTGCGTCTTATAAAGTGAAAAATATGGTAATATAAATCCAACACAGAACCAAGTTCACTATATAAATACAACCCATAGAAACTACTTTATCTCATATCCTTAACACAGCACCAGAAGCAAATCAGTACATACATAAAGCACCAAAATCAAGCTGACTGCATAAATACACTCCCAGAACCAATTTGTAAACTAAATATAGCACCAGAACCATGTAAGGTGCAAATATGAATTGCAGAGTCAGGCTAAACCTTCTATATGCTTCTAGCAAGTACAAAAGAGTAAGGTATGACTAGCACCACACATCACTGCCTCACAACTCAAGTTGTCTGTTGATGTCTTTGGCTTCTTACTTTTGCAGCACACCCCTATGCATTACTTGATAATGCTACAAAATCATCAATGTGCCACACACTGTTATTCTGAACATAATAATACTACATAACCATTCCCCTGAATATAATAGTGATCCCCATACCATGCCCCTGGATATAAAAGTGCTACACACCATGCCACTGAATATAACAGTGCAATACAACATGCCATAAATTTCTTCATGTCTTCATTTACAGCAAGAATCTGGTGTAAATTAAAGGGGTTATCCCATCTTAGACAATGGGGGCATATCGCCCCCTCTGTCTGATAGGTGCAGGTCCCACCTCTGGGACCCACACCTACAAGGAGAACGGAGCCGGGGAGAGTTGTGGCTGGAGGATCCTGGGTTTCCCGGGGTCAGTCCACCACCAGGTGCAGCTCCCCGCCTCTCCCATTGAAGTGAATGGGAGCGCACCGCACATGTGCGGCCACCGCTTCCATTAATTTCTATGGTGCCGACGGAAATAGCCAAGCCAGCGCTTGGGTATTTTCGGCGGCTCTATAGAAATAAATGGAGGGTGGCTGAGCATGCGTGGTGCGCCCTCCTCAACTTTCTCCACTCCATTCTCCTTGTAGGCGCGGTTCCCACATCTGGAGTGCCCCATTGTCTAAGACGGGATAACCCCTTTAAGATAAATGTGCCAGGTCCCCTCACCCTGCCCCCTCCTACAATGACTTCTTTATAAAAAGTGTCATAATCGGCATCAAAATGTCACCTGTGACAGTGTTTGTGACTTTTTAATGCCAGAAAACTGGCATAGAAGGAATGAGAAATTCCCCCTGATGCGCCCTCGAAATATAATAGTGCTACACACACTGTGCCCCCTGAATATAACAGTGCTACATGCATCCTGGTCTCTGAAAATAATGCTGCTATACACACTGTGTTCCCTGATTATAATGGAGGTACATGCCATGCCTCCCTAATATGATATCACACGCTGTGCCTTCTGAATATCAGGGTAGCACACATAATGCCAACCATAGAATTGGTGCCACTCACATTGCCCCCCCCCAAAAAAAAATTATAATAATAATAATATCTCAATGCCACACATAGTCAGTGCCATAGATACCTCTCATCCTGGAAAGTTGCCACAAAATGCCAGTGCCCCACCAAAAACAAACTCATAACCACAATTATGTCAGATAGGGCCCTCAAAATACTATAATAATGCAAGAGAAAAAACACATACTCACTTGTCCCTGCTCACATGCTGCCCTCCAATGATGCTTACCAGGTCTGCCCTCTTCTGGACACACCTGGCCCTTGCAGAATGGCACTAGCAGCTCGATTTACAACTAGTCCAAAGGTAACAAATGGGGTAGCAGGGAGTGTTCATCTCTAGTGCACAAGCCCAGTATGTAAAGCCAATTTCTTCTAAACCATTTTCATGTCCCCAAAGACACAGATAAGTTTGTCAACTTCCTGAGCCAAAAATACCAGTGAAGTCTATACTGGTAAAAAAGGAGGTGTGGTTTTGGGGGTGTGGAATAACATGAGGTGCTATTTGACATCAATAGTTTGTTCATACTTAGTTTTAAGGCCTTTTTTAGTTAAAAAATATTTTCATTTTTCCATTTTTTAAATAACATGCAGACAAAAATGATGCAAAGGCATCATTGTGTAAACAGGTTTTACTGAATGAGCTTTTATGGAGAAGCATACAACTATAAAGCAGGAAAAACACATCCTTTACATACATTCTCTGATTCTGTCTGTTACAGCAGGCGTTCAGAAGTCCGTCAATGCTGGGCTCCCCTTTGTAATCATGAACACTGGTACAGCTCCCCATCACCACGCGGTACACCTATGCCACATTACAGGAACGCTCTACTGCAGTGCCACACATGTATAGTGGATGTCAGGAAAGGCTACACAGCGGGTCACAGTACAGATATTAATACAAATTGTACTGAAAATAAAAAATAAAATAAAGAACTCTAGTGAATAGATTCCCTTATGCTGCTACCTCTCAAAATGGGCCAGCTCACCTCAAGGCACCACATCTCAGTTTATAGTTTGCCAGCTGCTGCAGCCTTCTTTCTCCATTCTCTCTGGCCCATCAACATGCAATCTGGAGTATAAGAACAATGAATGATCTCTTCTAGCACTGCACATTAGGTCCGATATCAAGTCCCAATAACCTTATTAGCTGCAAAAATGATCATTGTGTTACGAGACCACACTGTTCTCTTCTTTAGGATATTACCATCTGACAAGTACAGTCTTGTAATGTATTGGTAAGTCTTGTACCTTATAAAGTTATTGGAACTTAACATTAGATTTTTAGAGGCTGACCTACAAAAAATATTCTACAGTTTTCAGACCAGCACCTGGATCTGAATACTATGGTAATTTCAGGCAATTAAAAATGTTATATAGTTATTCGATTAAATCTATCTGTACAGCGCCACCTGCTGTCTGATCTTTTTCTAATTTCTCTGTCCTGCTCACTGAGACAGAAGCACATGCTGGTTCCATCCTTCAACTGCCACCTGCTGCAACAGAAAGGACACGTCCCCTAAGGTGACAGCTGGAAATAAATCTAGTGGAGCAACTTATGCAATGAATGTGGAAATCTCTGGATCCATGTGAGGGACAGGGCTGGTTCTAGCTTTGTTGGAATGAGGATGTCCTGTACTAGATCATGAATGATTTTCATTTTTTTATATTAATCATGAGATAACCCCTTAAATGGGGTCTTTCATCTAACAGCACTGCCAAAATATGGTTGTCACCAATAATGTATTAGCTTTCATAGAAATCAGAAGCCTCCTTTCCTCTGTCTTACCCTAGTGCAGTTCCCTTGGCTGACATGTGTTTCTCCTCTGGGTGTTACCCCTGACCTTATCATATACCCTCTGACACTTATAAGTCCTCTCCTGCCCCTTTGTTTCCTTCTCTTTCTTTCTTTCTTTCTTTCTTTCTTATTGTATTTCACAACATCTCTGGCCTTTTATGTCTTCTGTAGAGTTGAGCGAACACCTGGATGTTCGGGTTCGAGAAGTTCGGCCGAACATCCCGGAAATGTTCGGGTTCGGGATCCGAACCCGATCCGAACTTCGTCCCGAACCCGAACCCCATTGAAGTCAATGGGGACCCGAACTTTTCGGCACTAAAAAGGCTGTAAAACAGCCCAGGAAAGAGCTAGAGGGCTGCAAAAGGCAGCAACATGTAGGTAAATCCCCTGCAAACAAATGTGGATAGGGAAATGAATTAAAATAAAAATTAAATAAATAAAAATTAACCAAAATCAATTGGAGAGAGGTTCCATAGCAGAGAATCTGGCTTCCCGTCACCCACCACTGGAACAGTCCATTCTCAGATATTTAGGCCCCGGCACCCAGGCAGAGGAGAGAGGTCCCGTAACAGAGAATCTGTCTTCATGTCAGCAGAGAATTAGTCTGCATGTCATAGCAGAGAATGAGGCTTCACGTCAGCCACCACTGCAACAGTCCATTGGCATATATTTAGGCCCAGCACACACACAGGCAGAGGAGAGAGGTCCCGTAACAGAGGATCTGGCTTCATGTCAGCAGAGAATCAGTCTGCATGTCATAGCAGAGAATGAGGCTTCACGTCAGCCACCACTGCAACAGTCCATTGTCATAAATTTAGGCCCAGCACTAGTGTTGAGCGGCATGTCCCATATTCGAATTCGCGAAATTTTGTGAATATTCAAAAGAATATTCGTAAAATATTCGCGATTATTCAAATTCGTTATTATTTCGCATATGCGATAATTCGAATTATCGCATAATACATATGCTATGCAAAATTCACATGTGCGCTAATGAAATCGCCTTACGAAGATTCGCAACTCAATTCAATCACTAATGTATGAATGCAATGCCCTTTGCCTCTGTTCTGGGACAAGTGTAGATATTCGCATGTGCGCTAATAAAATCGCCTTACGAAGATTCGCACCTCAATCACTTTCTAGGGAATGTGAGACTTTTGGGAATCAATCGAGATACAGTGGGGGGTGATGACAGTAGTTGACAGAGTACAGATCAATGTAATCTGTAAGGTGGAAAGTAAAATAAAAAATACGAATATTCGTAAATCGAATTTTACGAAGTTCTACGTATTCGCGAATATGGTGCTATACTATATGAATGCACAGGCCTTTGCCTCTCTGTTCTGGGGACAAGTGTAGATATTTGCATTTGCGTTAATAAAATCGCCTTACGAAGATTCGCAGCTCAATTCAATCACTAATGTATGAATGCAAAGCCCTTTGCCTCTGTTCTGGGACAAGTGTAGATATTCGCATGTGCGCTAATAAAATCGCCTTACGAAGATTCGCAACTCAATTCACTAATGTATGAATGCAAAGCCCTTTGCCTCTGTTCTGGGACGTGCCGATATTCGCATGTGCGCTAATAAAATCGCCTTACGAAGATTCGCAACTCAATTCACTAATGTATGAATGCAAAGCCCTTTGCCTCTGTTCTGGGACGTGCCGATATTCGCATGTGCGCTAATAAACTCGCCTTACGAAGATTCGCAACTCAATTCACTAATGTATGAATGCAAAGCCCTTTGCCTCTGTTCTGGGACGTGCCGATATTCGCATGTGCGCTAATAAAATCGCCTTACGAAGATTCGCAACTCAATTCACTAATGTATGAATGCAAAGCCCTTTGCCTCTGTTCTGGGACGTGCCGATATTCGCATGTGCGCTAATAACATCGCCTTACGAAGATTCGCGCCTCAATCACTTTCTAGGCAATGTGAGTAAGATCTGAGCTGTTGGACCTTTGGGAAACAATCAATTATATGTGTACTGTAATTTTGTGGGGGGGGGAAAAAACAAAAAACAAATATTCGTTTTTACGAATATATAGCACTATATTCAAAATATTCGCGAAATCGCGAAGTTGCGATATTCGCGAAAAAAATTTGCTTTTCGAATATTCGCGCTCAACACTACCCAGCACCCAGGCAGAGGAGAGAGGTCCCGTAACAGACAATCTGGCTTCATGTCAGCAGAGAATCAGTCTGCATGTCATAGCAGAGAATGAGGCTTCACGTCAGCCACCACTGCAACAGTCCATTGGCATATATTTAGGCCCAGCACCCAGGCAGAGGAGAGAGGTCCCGTAACAGACAATCTGGCTTCATGTCAGCAGAGAATCAGTCTTCATATCATAGCAGAGAATCAGGCTTCACGTCACCCACCACTGTAAGAGTCCATTTTCATAAATTTAGGCCCAGCACACAGGCAGAGGAGAGAGGTCCCGTAACAGAGGATCTGGCTTCATGTCAGCAGAGAATCAGTCTGCATGTTATAGCAGAGAATCAGGCTTCACGTCACCCAACATTGGAACAGTCCATTGGCATATATTTAGGCCCCGGCACCCAGACAGAGGAGAGGTTCATTCAACTTTGGGTAGCCTCGCAATATAATGGTAAAATGAAAATAAAAATAGGATTGAATGAGGAAGTGCCCTGGAGTCCAATAATATATGGTTAAGGGGAGGTAGTTAATGTCTAATCTGGACAAGGGACGGACAGATCCTGTGGGATCCATGCCTGGTTCATTTTTATGAACGTCAGCTTGTCCACATTGGCTGTAGACAGGCGGCTGCGTTTGAGGCCTAGTATTTAGGCGCTGGGTGACCGGTATGGATTTAGTGACAGAATTAGACTTGGAAATGCACAGTAGCGTGTGTGTGAAGTTATTCTGAATGACCCTATGTGCACCTTCAATATTATATACCCTTTTAGGGATAGATTTCAAATAGCTCTGATATAGCAGAAACCACTAAATTATGAAATTGCTAAATTGGGAATTGTATTTCAACCCAGAACAAGAAATGTGCTTGAACGGACACTAAATAACTCGCCCAGCTACAGCACTAACGACAGATTTAGCTGGATATGAATTTGAGGCCTAGTATTTAGGCGCTGGGTGACAGGCAGGGGCGTAGCTATAGGGGGTGCAGAGGTAGCAGTCGCTACCGGGCCCAGGAGCGAGCCTGAGGGGCCCAAAGCCCCTTGTGCCACATAGGAAGACACTGGTTTTATAGAAAGTGTATGCAAGTTACACCTCTGGCTGGACAAAAGGGGTTAGGTTAAGAATTTGGTATGGAGGTGGGGGGGGGGGTGCAGTTTAAATTTTTGCTTTATGCAGCACGAAGGTTTGAGGGAAGGGGGGCCCAAGCTGAACTCTTGCACCAGGGCCCATGAGCCTTTAGCTACGCCCCTGGTGACAGGTATGGGTTTAGTGACAGAATTAGACTTGGAAATGCACAGTAGCGGGTGTGTGAAGTTATTCTGAATGACCCTATGTGCACCTTGAATATTATATACCCTTTTAGGGATAGATTTCAAATAGCTCTGATACAGCAGAAACCACTAAATTTTTAAATTGCTAAATTGGGAATTGTATTTCAACCCAGAACAAAAAATGTGCTTTGACGGACACTAAATAACTTTCCCAGCCACAACAGGACAGCGTTAACGAGAGATTTAGCAGGATATAAATTTGAGGCCTAGTATTTAGGCGCTGGGTGACAGGTATGGGTTTAGTGACAGAATTAGACTTGGAAATACACAGTAGCGGGTGTGTGTGAAGTTATTCTGAATGACCCTATGTGCACCTTGAATATTATATACCCTTTTAGGGATAGATTTCAAATAGCTCTGATATAGCAGAAACCACTAAATTATGAAATTGCTAAATTGGGAATTGTACTTCAACCCAGAACAAAAAATGTGCTTTGACGGACACTAAATATCTTGCCCAGCAACAACAGTACAGCGGTGGGTAACGAGAGATTTAGAGGGAATTAAATTTGAGGCCTAGTATTTAGGCGCTGGGTCACCGGTATGGATTTAGTGACAGAATTAGACTTGGAAATACACAGTAGCGGGTGTGTGTGAAGTTATTCTGAATGACCCTATGTGCACCTTCAATATTATATACCCTTTTTGGGATAGATTTCAAATAGCTCTGATATAGCAGGAACCACTAAATTATGAAATTGCTAAATTGGGAATTGTATTTCAACCCAGAACAAGAAATGTGCTTGAACGGACACTAAATAACTCGCCCAGCTACAGCACTAAGGACAGATTTAGCTGGATATAAATTTGAGGCCTAGTATTTAGGCGCTGGGTGACAGGTATGGGTTTAGTGACAGAATTAGACTTGGAAATGCACAGAAGCGTGTGTGTGAAGTTATTCTGAATGACCCTATGTGCACCTTCAATATTATATACCCTTTTAGGGATAGATTTCAAATAGCTCTGATACAGCAGAAACCACTAAATTTTTAAATTGCTAAATTGGGAATTGTATTTCAACCCAGAACAAAAAATGTGCTTTGACGGACACTAAATAACTTTCCCAGCCACAACAGGACAGCGTTAACGAGAGATTTAGCAGGATATAAATTTGAGGCCTAGTATTTAGGCGCTGGGTGACAGGTATGGGTTTAGTGACAGAATTAGACTTGGAAATACACAGTAGCGGGTGTGTGTGAAGTTATTCTGAATGACCCTATGTGCACCTTGAATATTATATACCCTTTTAGGGATAGATTTCAAATAGCTCTGATATAGCAGAAACCACTAAATTATGAAATTGCTAAATTGGGAATTGTACTTCAACCCAGAACAAAAAATGTGCTTTGACGGACACTAAATATCTTGCCCAGCAACAACAGTACAGCGGTGGGTAACGAGAGATTTAGAGGGAATTAAATTTGAGGCCTAGTATTTAGGCGCTGGGTCACCGGTATGGATTTAGTGACAGAATTAGACTTGGAAATACACAGTAGCGGGTGTGTGTGAAGTTATTCTGAATGACCCTATGTGCACCTTCAATATTATATACCCTTTTTGGGATAGATTTCAAATAGCTCTGATATAGCAGGAACCACTAAATTATGAAATTGCTAAATTGGGAATTGTACTTCAACCCAGAACAAAAAATGTGCTTTGACGGGCACTAAATAACTTTCCCAGCTACAACAGGACAACGGTAACGAGAGATTTAGAGGGATTTAAATTTGAGGCCTAGTATTTAGGCGCTGGGTGACAGGTATGGGTTTAGTGACAGAATTAGACTTGGAAATACACAGTAGCGGGTGTGTGTGAAGTTATTCTGAATGACCCTATGTGCACCTTCAATATTATATACCCTTTTTGGGATAGATTTCAAATAGCTCTGATATAGCAGGAACCACTAAATTATGAAATTGCTAAATTGGGAATTGTACTTCAACCCAGAACAAAAAATGTGCTTTGACGGGCACTAAATAACTTTCCCAGCTACAACAGGACAACGGTAACGAGAGATTTAGAGGGATTTAAATTTGAGGCCTAGTATTTAGGCGCTGGGTGACAGGTATGGGTTTAGTGACAGAATTAGACTTGGAAATACACAGTAGCGGGTGTGTGTGAAGTTATTCTGAATGACCCTATGTGCACCTTCAATATTATATACCCTTTTTGGGATAGATTTCAAATAGCTCTGATATAGCAGGAACCACTAAATTATGAAATTGCTAAATTGGGAATTGTATTTCAACCCAGAACAAGAAATGTGCTTGAACGGACACTAAATAACTCGCCCAGCTACAGCACTAGGGACAGATTTAGCTGGATATAAATTTGAGGCCTAGTATTTAGGCGCTGGGTGACCGGTATGGATTTAGTGACAGAATTAGACTGGGATATGGCCAAAAAATGAACAGACTATTGCTGGTTAAATGCACTTGGTGTGACAGCTTCACCCTGATGTAGGCTTTAGCCAAAAAACAACCACACCATTGAGGGTTAAATGCACTTGGTGACAGGCGCAGCTTGCCCCTGATTTTGTATATGGCCAAAAAATGAACAGACTATTGCTGGTTAAATGCACTTGGTGTGACAGCTTCACCCTGATGTAGGCTTTAGCCAAAAAACAACCACACCATTGAGGGTTAAATGCACTTGGTGACAGGCGCAGCTTGCCCCTGATTTTGTATATGGCCAAAAAATGAACAGACTATTGCTGGTTAAATGCACTTGGTGTGACAGCTTCACCCTGATGTAGGCTTTAGCCAAAAAACAACCACACCATTGAGGGTTAAATGCACTTGGTGACAGGCGCAGCTTGCCCCTGATTTTGTATATGGCCAAAAAATGAACAGACTATTGCTGGTTAAATGCACTTGGTGTGACAGCTTCACCCTGATGTAGGCTTTAGCCAAAAAACAACCACACCATTGAGGGTTAAATGCACTTGGTCGCAGCTTGTGCTGGCGCACCACAAGACACAAAATGGCCGCCGATCACCCCAGAAAAATGAGACTGACAAACGGTCTGTGCAGCCTAAAAACAGTGAGCAATTGAGTATCAGCAGCTCAATGGTCCACAGCTGCAGATCGATCAGTTAATCAAGTCCTTTGGAGGAGTTAATCTGCCTAATCTCGCCCTACTGTCGCAGCCGCAACCTCTCCCTACGCTAATCAGAGCAGAGTGACGGGCGGCGCTATGTGACTCCAGCTTAAATAGAGGCTGGGTCACATGGTGCTCTGGCCAATCACAGCCATGCCAATAGTAGGCATGGCTGTGATGGCCTCTTGGGGCAAGTAGTATGACGCTTGTTGATTGGCTGCTTTGCAGCCTTTCAAAAAGCGCCAAGAAAGCGTCACAAAAGCGCGAAGAAAGCGACGAACACCGAACCCGAACCCGGACTTTTACGAAAATGTCCGGGTTCGGGTCCGTGTCACGGACACCCCAAAATTCGGTACGAACCCGAACTATACAGTTCGAGTTCGCTCATCCCTAGTCTTCTGCTTTGGTGGAGTAAAATACATATACAGGCCTAATCACACCTTCTGTATAATACAGATTTCCTAATATTTTAGGAATTTTTGACTTATTGTTAGCCTCATTAGTCTCCATGCTGTTTCTTGTATTACTATAACCAATACATGCTTAGTCTGTGGATTTTCGTACAAGTTTTATTATAAACCCTTTATCTCTCTATGAAAAATACTGTTAAAAACATTCAATACTCTGTGAGAATGGTGGGTTCACACATAACATACAAAATGTGTTACAGAAATAGTCTTAGGGTGAAAATCTGCAGCTCACCTTTAATCCACTACAGATTTTGTAAGCTGTTTGAAAAGGTTTAACTAACCTTTGCAATACTTGAACATCCCAGGTACTTTCACCTGCACCACCCCAAATGTAGTCTATTTGATTGTATGTACCAAATGTGCTACTGGAGGTCTCTATGCTGGTGAAACTGGTCAAAAGCTGAGAACAAGAATGAACTCTCATTGGCACACAATGAAAGAAGAAAGGAAAGATTAGCTTGTACCGAAACACTTTTGCAGCCATGACCACAACATTACAGACATGAAAGTATTGATATTAAAATGAAACTTCAAATCTCAGAAAGACAGGAGAATCTGGAAATACAAGCTCAGGAATGAAATTGTCCTATAGATTTATGTCCTTCTAAAACTGTTAAGGAATGTGTCCCTCAGACCACTTGGGTTCATCACTGAATATCTATAAGAGGACAATAAAACTTTCACTCTTCTTATGTATATCCTTATCTATAACTGATACAACAATTTATTGCTACACTTGTTTGTTTTCTCATATTGATCTGCTTTGAATCACTTGTATCAGTTACCTCATTATTCCTATGTACTTTAGTGTATAAATATGTGAATCTTTAGATACTGTATTAAGTCTTAACCACTTGGCGCCGCGCTAACGCCGAAAGGCGTCATTGCGGCGGCTCTCCCAGGCTACGCTAACGCCAATTGGCGTCATCTCGCGCGAGCCGAGATTTCCTGTGAACGCGCGCACGCAGGCGCGCGCGCTCACAGGAACGGAAGGTAAGCGAATGGATCTCCAGCCTGCCAGCGGCGATCGTTCGCTGGCAGGCTGGAGATGTGATTTTTTTAACCCCCTAACAGGTATATTAGACGCTGTTTTGATAACAGCGTCTAATATACCTGCTACCTGGTCCTCTGGTGGTCCCTTTTGTTAGGATCGACCACCAGAGGACTCAGGTAGGTCAGTACAGTCGCACCAAACACCACACTACACTACACCCCCCCCCCCCCGTCACTTATTAACCCCTTATAAACCCCTGATCACCCATGATCACCCCATATAAACTCCCTGATCACCCCCCTGTCATTGATCACCGCCCTGTCATTGATCACCCCCCTGTCAGGCTCCGTTCAGACGTCCGTATGATTTTTACGGATCCACGGATACATGGATCGGATCCGCAAAACGCATACGGACGTCTAAATGGAGCCTTACGGGGGGGTGATCAATGACAGGCGGGTGATCACCCATATACACTCCCTGATCACCCCCTGTCATTGATCACCCCCCTGTCATTGATCACCCCCCTGTAAGGCTCCATTCAGACGTCCGCATGATTTTTACGGATCCATGGATACATGGATCGGATCCGCAAAACACATGCGGACGTCTGAATGGAGCCTTACAGGGGGTGATCAATGACAGGGGGTGATCACCCATATACACTCCCTGATCACCTCCCTGTCATTGATCACCCCCCTGTAAGGCTCCATTCAGATGTCCGTATGTGTTTTACGGATCCACGCATCTATGAATCGGATCCGCAAAACGCATACGGACGTCTGAATGGAGCCTTACAGAGGGGTGATCAGTGACAGGGGGGTGATCACCCCATATAGACTTCCTGATCACCACCCTGTCATTGATCACCCCCCTGTAAGGCTCCATTCAGACGTCTGCATGTGTTTTACGGATCCACGCATCCATAGATCGGATCCGTAAAACGCATACGGACGTCTGAATGGAGCCTTACAGGGGGGTGATCAGGGAGTCTATATGGGATGATCACCCCCGTGTAAGGCTCCATTCAGACGTCTGCATGTGTTTTACGGATTCACGCATCCATGGATCGGATCCGCAAAACGCATACGGACGTCTGAATGGAGCCTTACAGGGGGGTGATCAGTGACAGGGGGGTGATCACCTCATATACACTCCCTGATCACCGCCTGTCATTGATCACCCGCCTGTCATTGATCACCCGCCTGTCATTGATCACCCCCCTGTAAGGCTCCATTCAGACGTCTGCATGTGTTTTACGGATCCACGCATCCATGGATCGGATCCACAAAACGCATACGGACGTCTGAATGTGTTTTACGGATTCACGCATCCATGGATCGGATCCGCAAAACGCATACGGACGTCTGAATGGAGCCTTACAGGGGGGTGATCAGTGACAGGGGGGTGATCACCTCATATACACTCCCTGATCACCCCCTGTCATTGATCACCCCCATGTAAGGCTCCATTCAGACGTCCGTATGTGTTTTGCGGTCCCGATCTATGTATCCGTGGATCCGTAAAAAACATATGGACGTCTGAATGGAGCCTTACAGGGGGGTGATCAATGACAGAGGGGTGATCAGTGACAGGGGGGTGATCACCCCATATACACTCCCTGATCACCCCCCTGTCATTGATCGCCCCCCTGTAAGGCTCCATTCAGACATTTTTTTGGCCCAAGTTAGCGGAAATATATATATTTTTTTGTTTGTTTTTTCTTACAAAGTCTCATATTCCACTAACTTGTGTCAAAAAATAAAATCTCACATGAACTCGCCATACCCCTCACGGAATCCAAATGCGTAACATTTTTTAGACATTTATATTCCAGACTTCTTCTCACGCTTTAGGGCCCCTAAAAAGCCAGGGCAGTATAAATACCCCACATGTGACCCCATTTCGGAAAGAAGACACCCCAAGGTATTCCGTGAGGGGCATATTGAGTCCATAAAAGATTGACATTTTTGTCCCAAGTTAGCGGAAAGGGAGACTTTGAGAAAAAAATAAAAATAAAAATTTCCGCTAACTTGTGCCCAAAAAAAAAATTTAGATAAACTCGCCATGCCCCTCATTGAATACCTTGGGGTGTCTTCTTTCCAAAATGGGGTCACATGTGGGGTATTTATACTGCCCTGGCATTTTAGGGGCCTGAAACCGTGAGAAGAAGTCTGGGATCCAAATGTCTAAAAATGCCCTCCTAAAAGGAATTTGGGCCCCTTTGCGCATCTAGGCTGCAAAAAAGTGTCACACATCTGGTATCGCCATACTCAGGAGAAGTTGGGGAATGTGTTTTGGGGTGTCATTTTACATATACCCATGCTGGGTGAGAGAAATATCTTGGTCAAATGCCAACTTTGTATAAAAAAATGGGAAGAGTTGTCTTTTGCCAAGATATTTCTCTCACCCAGCATGGTTATATGTAAAATGACACCCCAAAACACATTCCCCAACTTCTCCTGAGTACGGCGATACCAGATGTGTGTCACTTTTTTGCCGCCTAGGTGGGCAAAGGGGCACACATTCCAAAGTGCACCTTTCGGATTTCACAGGCCATTTTTTACACATTTTGATTGCAAAGTACTTCTCACACATTTGGGCCCCTAAATTGCCAGGGCAGTATAACTACCCCACAAGTGACCCCATTTTGGAAAGAAGACACCCCAAGGTATTTCGTGATGGGCATAGTGAGTTCATGGAAGTTTTTATTTTTTGTCACAAGTTAGTGGAATATGAGACTTTGTAAGAAAAAAATAAATAAATAAATAAATCATCATTTTCCGCTAACTTGTGACAAAAAATAAAAAGTTCTATGAACTCACTATGCCCATCAGTGAATACCTTAGGGTGTCTACTTTCCGAAATGGGGTCATTTGTGGGCGGTTTCTACTGTCTGGGCATTGTAGAACCTCAGGAAACATGACAGGTGCTCAGAAAGTCAGAGCTGCTTCAAAAAGCGGAAATTCACATTTTTGTACCATAGTTTGTAAACGCTATAACTTTTACCCAAACCATTTTTTTTTTTTACCCAAACATTTTTTTTAAATCAAAGACATGTAGAACAATAAATTTTGCAAAAAATTTATATATGGATGTCGTTTTTTTTGCAAAATTTTACAACTGAAAGTGAAAAATTTCATTTTTTTGCAAAAAAATCGTTAAATTTTGATTAATAACAAAAAAAGTAAAAATGTCAGCAGCAATGAAATACCACCAAATGAAAGCTCTATTAGTGAGAAGAAAAGGAGGTAAAATTAATTTGGGTGGTATGTTGCATGACCGAGCAATAAACCGCTAAAGTTGTGGAGTGCCGATTTGTAAAAAAGGGCCTGGTCACTAGGGGGGTATAAACCTGTGGTCCTTAAGTGGTTAAAAGACACCTGACGAAGAGGCCTAAGTAGTTTTGAAAGCTTGCAATTGTGTCATCTTTTCAGTTAGCTATTAAAGGGCATAAACCACTGAGGAATGTACATTTTTATTTTTCTTATCTTTTACAATACTTGCAACTTCTGCAACTGAAATTCCATAACGTGAGCCTTCTGTCAAAGGTAAATTTAGCAGAATTTGCTGAAGTATTCCCTAATGGAAGGCACTGACTTGTGCCACTGTATTAGCAGACAGTGGCCTATTTCAACCATAGGTTTCCATTTTTTTTAAATAAAATAATATATGGTGCATGTTTTTTTTTTGCAGGATGTCTATGTAACTTTCTAAATTATACTATACTTTTGTATTCAATACAAAAATATATACCAATGTATACCAGCCAGAGATCAAAGGGATACTGTTATGGTATCTGTGAAAGACTGAACCGTCACTGGGGCTGCACAGGTGGGTGTTGTCTGCCTGTGAGTGATTACGTTATCCCATTGTGTTGATTAATTGTATCACATGTGTGTGTTTTCTGCCTGTAACTGCATGTGATTGGTTTATGTAAAAACTATCTCAGTCTTCCACAAGGTCTCCATGGGGAGTGACCCTTGCTGGAAGACCTGCATAAAAGGCTGGCATGTAGCCTCAATAAAGTGTCCTGTTCTACCCTTCATCAAGTCTAGGCTCATGTTTGGGGGATTGGAGAGTATAATCCCTAGCACTTGTAAGAGCTGTTTCTGTTCCTGCATCGCTCTCTGAAGGGAAAGAGGTGCACCCACTGGAACCTGGAAGCCTTGTTGTAGGTCCAGGGTGGCTAGAAGTCATCGAGATCCCACCCAAGTTGTGGCGGTTCGTGGGGTCGGCAGTGCTTATGGTGTCAAGTGGAGTGCTTGGAGTCCTCAGGAAGCACTAGGAGCATCTATTGACGGAGGTACCCGGTCAGGGTGCCAGGAGATCCGTTACAGTATTCATCAGGTAAAATGGGCCCTATGGAGGCATATGCATCAGGAGCTTATATGAAAGCGGAGAAACCTTATGAGAACACAGCTTTACAGATGCAATGGGCACAGCAAATGTAACAATATTATATTAAAAGGAGGGTAACCGTTTTTTTACTTGAGTTTTTTTATTTATCCTGGTTGCTCTGTAAATCCCACTATCAAAGGGAAACACAGCTGATCTACCTAATTATGCTTTGGCAAAATAGTTACAGATATCACAGCGCTACAGGGAACACTGTGTTATAACCAACACAAATGTTTCCTCACTTTTTACTAATAAACATAATATCAGCTCTATGTCTGACAGATGTTTTTAACATGAAAAACTAGGAACTGAGGCACTGTTCAGTGGAGTCTATGAAAAATATTTCCTTCTACTGTACATGGCCAAGGTTTTAGTACAGCAGTCTTTGCTCATAGATATACGCTCCAGATAATAAGATTATCTTCATGGGATAATTCACACTTCCAGATTTCAATCAATTTTGGTAAACGCTAAAAATAAACTGAAGAGACGGTAATAATTTGACACCTCAATACACAAGTAACATGAAACAAAACACACCATTGATCTGGTAAATTATATAGTGACAAACCCGATGATCCATAATTCCTACAGTTTCTGCATCTTACAAAGTAATGGTCATGTCAGATCAGAACAAACTACACAGTGGCTCAAAAGTTCATATGTGGATAGAATTATATAATATTTCATGTCAGGTCAGCATCAGAAATCACTGGGGAAAACCTTGTACCTGCCATAAGACATGTTTGCCTGGATATCTCTAAAGTCTGGATATCACTAAAGGAACAGAAAAAATAAAAATGAAATGGAAGCACCGGATATGGCATATGATGGACAGCATTCACTAATGGGGCCTAATAATCCTATTGACTTTAATGGGGTCCATTGTGTGTCTGCTATGGTTTAGTCATTTTGTCTTAAAAAACTCCAGAGGCATGCAGTGCTCTTTTATCCTGCTATTCAGCTGGGATCTGTCACTGAGGCTCCTAACAGAACCTCTACCACAGATGTGAACACAGTCTTGGTGAGGAAAATTCAATGATGATATAGGCTTATTCATTAAGACCCTTCTAGACTTGGTAACTAATTAGAATTCAAAGTTGTACATTTTCAGTTCATATTAGAGAATGAATCCTTTGAAACATTTGGGGGAGGAGGGTAAAGAGCAACATAGAAGGGTGAATCACACTGCGAAAGGTGCACCACAATGATACGCAACTGACAACACTGGCTAATCCCTCAAGCTGATATTAAGAACTGAGACTTTAGCCAATGTATTCCTGTCAGGAACACATCGGAGCCCTTTTGAACCACCGTCAAGGTATCTCAGTGTGGCATGGGTTCCTACCACTAGACTACCTACGGTGTGTGAACAAAAGGGCTCAATGTGTTCCTGACAGGAATACATTGGCTAAAGTATCAGTTCTTAACATCAGCTTGAGGGATTAGCCAGTGTTGTCAGTTGCGTATCATTGTGGTGCACCTTTCGCAGTGATTTATGTATTTTTATATTTGCATCCATGCATTATCCCATCTTGTGTAGGATGCCATTGTGGCGCATATGGTCCACTGCCGACATCCTCCATTGTATGCATTTTGCTGGGGATTGCCGTTAGCAACGCATCACATGCGGAGGAATTGCTACCCCAGTTATAAACTTCCTCCCATTCAGGCCACTTTATTTCAGTTATTTTTTTTGCAACATACAAGGGTGAGTCAAAAAATTACCTGCATTCAGGCTGTAGAATGTATTTTAATCAACTTTTGGAAAAGACAAATGCGTCATTTTTTTACATAACCTCCCTGCTTTTCCAACTGTCAACAAGCTTTCATATTACCTAATAAAAAAAAAAATCTTTTAGGGTTCGGCCACACGGTCAGGCCTCTGTATGCATTTTTGGAGACCAAAATCAGGAGTGGATAATAAAAGGAGAGAAAATATAAAGGACAGACATGACTTCTCTCTTAGGCTGAGCTGCGAACCATGAATGCACCACTATCTTCACCTCATCATCATAAGTGAATCTTCGTCCTCGTAGGGCCACATAAACCACTGTCACTCGTCTATCCAACAGAATCGTGCACAATCAATGTTGGCATCAGTCATGGACATGGACAGGTATTCGGCTCCTTCATGATGGCTGACTCTTGTGCTAATCTCCTTGAACTTCTCTATCCGTTCATACACTCTTCTTTATGACAAAACATTTTCTCCATACTGATAAATATCAGCACCAGACACACTCTCAGACCACAAAAAACTATCATTGCAAGCTGCTCTTCTTTTGTGCATATCACAAGTGGGGTAGGCATTGTTTCTTACACGGCAGTCACTAATGAACTGAAGTAATACATTCAAACCTGCACAGCAGTGACTAGGGAGATGATGTAAAAAAAAGTATTTGTCTTTTCTGAAATTCTACAACCAGAAGGCAGGTCATTTTTTTTACTTACTTTTTTACTTACCCTTGTATGTTGCTTTAGCCTTTTCCCCCAACTTTTTCAAAGGATTCATTCTCTAATATGAACTGAAAACATAAAACTTTGGATTCTAATTAGTTAACATACTACAACCAGAGTGCGGATCATTTTTGACTCACCTTCGTACGTTCAGTGTTATTACAAGGGCCTTATACTATCTAATGCTGCAACTGAGTTACGCTATAACTTTTTCACACCTATAATAAACAAATAGTAAACAGCAATAATTAGTAAAAGCGTTTTGCCCTTTATTTACTAAAAGTCAATTTAATGTGGCTGTTTAGTATAGATAACACCGTTTCATATCCCCAGTAATATATACGCTGTAAGAGTGTATAAGGGACCTTTTGTTCAGGATCCTCATCTCTGCCAAAGTAGAGAGCAGTTACAAATGTAGTGTCTCTTGCTCTGTGGGCCATGACCTGTCTTCAACAGTCAACCTATTGACTTGAATGGGCACTGTGTATTAATGCATAGTTTCTTACTACAGGTAAATCAAACAGTTAATGCCAGGGGATACTTTTTGATTTGCTTAATGTCAATGGATCATGCTAACAAGTAAGGCTTGTCAGAGGTGAAGTGAAGGTATTGCCACAGGTGGCAGGTAGAAACAAGGGGGGTGGGGGGTGGCAGCAGGGCCATGGGCAATGAGTGCTTCCATTGTTCTTTCCAGTGAAAGCGCTCATCTGCATATTCAACTTTATTGTCATCCTCTGGACAGCGATACAGTTGAATGCTGCGCAGGGGCACGGGAGCGATGTCTACCTGACCTACCGTTGTCTTTAGACCAGAAGAGGCCTGTGCATGGAGGTATTTGTGTTTATTATTTTTCTTTTGCAGCATGCTGTTGGGCCACTGTGGGTGGGGAGGGGGCATTATTTATAACCGAGGGGAGCACTATGAGGACACTGTGGGAGCTAAAATGGGGCATTTATTTTACCGACATACATTATAGTGGAGGCACTAAAAGGGGGTACTGGCACAAAGAAGAGGGCATCTTTTTTGTACTTGGCACACATTATAAGGGGGAATTATGGGGACATTGGTCTTACTGGGAGCACTAAAAGGGGCTATTTTTTGTATTGGTACATTTGAAGGATTGTATTTTTTTGTACTGGCACACATTATAAAGGGGTATTTTTTTATATTGGCTCACATTGTAAGGGGGCCTTCTTTCTACTGCCACACAAAAGGGGAATTATTACTACTGGGGGCATTATGGTAGGCTTTATTACTTTCGGGACTATCGGGAACATGATTACTAGTATGAGCACTATGGTGGCATTGCTACTTCTGGGGCACAAGGGGGGCATTATTACTACTTGGGCCACTGTTAACACTAAGTGCACTCTGGCAAAGAATTATTTCTTTTGGTGACACTTTCGGGAGAACTATTACAGTGAGGTGCACCCTGACACATTATCAGTTTAGCACAATTATTTTTTGAGTACACTATGTTTATGGCACTATTTGCTGGGTGCAGTTTTGCTGGGTGCAGTTAGTTTTTAGGGCACTGTGTGACAATAACTATTAAAGGAGGAACTATCTGTATTTTCAGATATTTTCATGGTGGTCTGGTCCGAATAGAGAAGATAAGGAAAGAAAACATCTACCTCTTAGAGGACATCACTTGATGTAAGAGCTGTAACTGTATGTAGTGCTGTAATACCCTGTATATTTTGTAGATTGAGAATTTGGCATGAGGGAGGGGCTGTTTCAATTTTTGCCTCAGGCAGCAGAAAGGCTAGGTGCACCCCTGACAGCCCCTTTAACCACTATTTCAATTATCTATGGGAGAGCTGGATAATAAATAATAAGGGCACTAATATAGCTCTCACAGGGGTTATTTTATACCTCTATCAGATTCATGAATTATACATGTCTACTATATTTTCCGGCGTATAAGACGACTGGGAGCATAAGACGACCCCCCAACTTTTCCATTTAAAATATAGGGTTTGGGCTATACTCGCCATATAAGACTACCCCTGCCTGCCCAGCCCTCCCTGTCTCCAAGACGATCTTCTCCAGTCCAGGGAACTGACCATAGCAGCCAGGGCTTCAGTAGCGTCCTGGCTGCCATGGTAACCTATCTTTTTCTTTTCACATTCCCAGTGTCCCACATAGGAACTACTAGGGGCTGGGAAAAGAAGGTGGGTCCATTGCCATGGGAGATATGTGGATGGCAATGTTATGGAGGGGATCTGTGGATGGCACTGTTATTTGGGGACGGGATCTCTGGATTGCACTGTTATGGGAGGGGGATCAGTGGATGACACTGCTATGGGAAGGGGGATCTGTGGATTACACTGCTATGGCGGATATGGATGAAGCTATATAGCATCTTATGCTATATGTGTCATCCACAGATCTCCCCCATAACAGTGTCCCCCAATACACCGGCCCCGCCGCTCACAGCAGTATAATATCTAAAGACTATTCCTTAACCGGCTGTAACTTGAACTTTAAATCAGCGCTATGATCTTTATTACCTTACAATCAAGCTCCGGTAACAAGCAGAGCGGGCGGCAGTGTAACGCCACTCACTCAGGTGACGCGCCTGCTCCACCTGCTTCATTCATAAAGTGGGCGGAGCAGGCGCGTCACATGAGTGAGTGACACCCACTCTTCCTGTTACCGGAGCTTCATTGTGAGGTAATAAAGATCATAGCGCTGATTTAAAGTTCAAGTTACTGCCGGTTAAGGATTAGTCTTTAGACATTATACTGCTGTGAGTGGCTGATACATCGCTGTGCTGTGAAGCTGTAGCAGCCCTACAGTGAATAAATTAAGAGAGGGGCGGCGTTCGAATGCAGGATTCGGGGCGTGGCAGCACAGGGGGGAGGGAGGGACAGGCAAGTGTCCCAGTCACCATGGGAATGCCTGGGGGTCAGACTATACCATCGGATCTGAGTTTTCACTATCTCACTGAGATCGTGAAATCTCAGATCCGATGGTATATTCTAACCTCCAGGCAAGCTTCCGCGTCACTATGGGAACGCCTGGGTGTTAGAATATACCATAGGATCTGAGTTTATACCTTATACCCGGCGTATAAGATGACCCCCGACTTTTGAAAATAATTTCTAGTGTTAGAAAGTCGTCCTATATGCCGGAAAATAGGGTACCTATACAAGTGATAAATAGAGCAGGTGATGTATCACCGCATAACCAGTGGGGTACATGAAGGAGTCCTGCAGCAAAGATATAAATTAGGCCACTTCAAGGTGTTGCTTAATGTTACTGCAGTTTTAACAACCACATCTAACTGTTTAAAAAATGCTGAATACTTATATATAGACTCATCATGAGAAAAATTGTTGATAGTAATTGTTAACATCTTGAGAGAACCATCAAGGGTCTCCCGAAACTTAATCTTAGTTTATAAAGGAGCTAAACTAAAAAGACATAACTCAAATATTACCTTAAAATGGAGTATCCAAAATGTAATTTTCTACTCTACTGAGTCTGACCTATGTAATTATGTCTCTGTCTCTTAATGTACAGATGCATGTACATAGATACAAATACTGGATTTCTTGCCATTGTCACCATGTGGCCCTAGTATCAAGTTCATGAATCCACCATGTCTTCCTTTTAGATTCCAGTTTGCCACGCTACAAACATTTAAAAAAATGTAATTTACAAAAGAAAGATTAAATAAAAAGGCCCTATAATATTTTAAAATGCACAGCAATGAAACTATTAATGTTCCATAATTAAAATACTAAAATTGAAGTACGGTATTATATGATAAGCAAAGTCTCTCTACATCAGGCTTTGTTTCATTGCTTTGTAGATCTGCCCACTAATATCTCTTCTGAAAGTTAAGAACATTTTGTTTGTATCGGGTTAATGTTCAGTGATATCTTTTATATAGCATTATTGATCTTCCTAAAATTCCGCTTGTTAAAAATCATAAAAAATAAAGAATATGACTTAATAAATCAAGAGTAAAGAAATACAATTTGCAGAAATGTGAGCAATAACTTCATCCTGCTGTCATAATCAATACATTTCTGGTATAGCCTTTAAGAAATCCAGTGGAGGCACTGTTGGCTCACAGTGACAGCAAAGAAATACATCATTGTGAGTCACAGATTTGTCACATGTTAACTCCCTAGGGCTTTTACCATCCTTGCTAGGCTGTCACTCCAAATGATTATTCCTCAAGTGAAAAATATCTTTAAGACTCCTCCATAGATATAGTTTATGTCTTTCCATCAGGATGACTATTCATTTTTCATGTGCTGTAAGGTCATTATATGAAGTGTAAGGCTGTGTCTTGTTTCTAGCCTTGATTTCAGTTAAATATGTTGTTATTTGCATGAATAAATAGGAAACTTATGATATGATATATGATATGGCCACTTGGATCATATATCTGCACTGGGCCACTCCAGACCTGGAGCTATGTAGGAACTGCAATACATTCAGTTGCAATGCTGTACACATCCCATTCTAGGGATTGGTGGTGACCCTATAATCATATACCATTGCTGTATGTCATCTCTTACTAGAGAGGAAACCTCTCCAAAGTGTAATGAATATTCTGTATTAAAGAGGTTTATTGGGAGAGAAATACTGCTGACCTATCTTCGGGATAGGTCATCAGTATCTGATAGGTGGGGGTACGACAACTGACACCACCACAGATCAGTTGTTTGAAGAGGCCATGGTGCTCTGGTAAGCTCAGCAGCCTCTTGACACTAAACCAAACACAACGGCATTCATTGTATAGATGGCATGCTTGGATCATTCACTTGAAAGGGACTGAGCTGCATATAGGCCATGTTGTGAACATGACATTTCTGGCCTAGGAAGAGCCGCAGTCTCTTCAAACAGCTGATCATTATTTCCCACCTTTTTGGCAAAAGCTAAGACAAAAACTAGTGAAAAGGCATATTTCATGTAGATGTTTGTGTCACTGCAATATGAAATAGAGATTGTCATAAACAATGACTTGTATAGTATACTGTCCATTTACACAGAGTCAAAGACATTAAAGGGGCTGTTCAAGAATGGAGGTATTTTGGCAACCATCCCCCAACACTTGGCCAGACTTGTAAAGGGAAGCTTACTTACCTGGTTCCTGGCACTGGCTCCCCATTCCTTCTCCACCTGGCCTGCAGTGCTCCGTTATGCCTGCAGTGCTCCGTTATGCTTCCTCTCTGTAAGCATCTAGTTTGACACTGCCTGCAGCCAGTCACTGGACAGGCCAGTAACCGGATTTCCTGGTGTCATGTGACTATTTGTTATAATGTAAAGGGAGATGATCACCACCGTGGCCATTGATTGCCTGCAGGAAATGTCATACTGGATGTTTTCAGCTAGGGAGCCGAGCAGAGCATTGCAGGCTAGGAGAATGAACAGAGAGCCAGTGCCACTTCCACCCCCCAATCTTTGACAACCCCTTAATTTTTCTCATCTGTGGTTTTATTAGCATTCTCGGAATTTGGAGGGGACTCGTCATAAAAAAGGTGAGTAGGTTTAAGCCCGATTTATAAAATGAAAATTACAGATGGAAAGATGACTTCCCATCTCTATCTCTAATCATCTGCAGAGGAAAAATATAAAACTGGTTATAGTATACTGGAAAATTCGTCAATACTAAATTTTGTGAACTTTCTAAAGCAAGGAGTATTCATGGCTTTAGATAAAGCATACCATATGTAGTGTGCATTTGGTCACACAGGTTTTGATTAAGAAAGCAGGCATAATGGTAGGTGACAAACCTCAGAAACAATAGTTGGTGAGTTTAATTTCATGAACTGCAGTAAATTATTCTTGTTTTATCAGATTAGGGCACAGCCATTACTGGCAGAAAAATTGATTTTTAAGCACATACAGTACAGACCAAAAGTTTGGACACACCTTCTCATTCAAAGAGTTTTCTTTATTTTCATTACTATGAACATTGTAGATTCAAACTGAATGCATAAAAACTATGAATTAACACATGTGGAATTATATACATAACAAAAAAGTGTGAAACAACTGAAAATATGTCATATTCTATGTTCTTCAAAGTTACCACCTTTTGCTTTGATTACTGCTTTGCACACTCTTGGCATTCTCTTGATGAGCTTCAAGAGGTAGTCACCTGAAATGGTCTTGACTTCACAGGTGTGCCCTGCCAGGTTTAATAAGTGGGATTTCTTGCCTTATAAATGGGGTTGGGACCATCAGTTGCGTTGTGGAGAAGTCAGGTGGATACACAGCTGATAGTCCTACTGAATAGACTGTTAGAATTTGTATTATGGCAAGAAAAAAGAAGCTAAGTAAAGAAAAACGAGTGGCCATTATTACTTTAAGAAATTAAGGCCAGTCAGTCCGAAAAATTGGGAAAACTTTGAAAGTGTCCCCAAGTGCAGTCACAAAAACCATCAAGCACTACAAAGAAACTGGCTCACATGCGAACCGCCCCGGGAAAGGAAGACCAAGAGTCACCTCTGCTGCGGAGGATAAGTTCATCCGAGTCACTAGCCTCAGAAATCGCAGGTTAACAGCAGCTCAGATTAGAGACCAGGTCAATGCCACACAGAGTTCTAGCAACAGACACATCTCTAGAACAACTGTTAAGAGGAGACTGTGTGAATCAGGCCTTCATGGTAGAATATCTGCTAGGAAACCACTGCTAAGGACAGGCAACAAGCAGAAGAGACTTGTTTGGGCCAAAGAACACAAGGATCGGACATTAGACCAGTGGAAATCTGTGCTTTAGTCTGATGAGTCCAAATTTGAGATGTTTGGTTCCAACCACCGTGTCTTTGTGCGACGCAGAAAAGGTGAACGGATGGACTCTACATGCCTGGTTCCCACCGTGAAGCATGGAGGAGGAGGTGTGATGGTGTGGGGGTGCTTTGCTGGTGACACTGTTGGGGATTTATTCAAAATTGAAGGCATACTGAACCAGCATGGCTACCACAGCATCTTGCAGCGGCATGCTATTCCATCAGGTTTGCGTTTAGTTGGACCATCATTTATTTTTCAACAGGACAATGACCCCAAACACACCTCCAGGCTGTGTAAGGGCTATTTGACCATGAAGGAGAGTGATGGGGTGCTGCACCAGATGACCTGGCCTCCACAGTCACAGGACCTGAACCCAATCCAGATGGATTGGGGTTAGCTGGACCGCAGAGTGAAGGCAAAAGGGCCAACAAGTGCTAAGCATCTCTGGGAACTCCTTCAAGACTGTTGGAAGACCATTTCAGGTGACTACCTCTTGAAGCTCATCAAGAGAATGCCAACAGTGTGCAAAGCAGTAATCAAAGCAAAAGGTGGCTACTTTGAAGAACCTAGAATATGACATATTTTCAGTTGTTTCACATTTTTTGTTATGTATATAATTCCACATGTGTTAATTCATAGTTTTGATGCCTTCAGTGTGAAGCTACAATTTTCATAGTCATGAAAATAAAGAAAACTCTTTGAATGAGAAGGTGTATCCAAACTTTTGGTCTGTACTGTATGTTAAGTGAAAATGAATATAATTTATTTAATATGAATAAATATGATTATAACTAGAAACCACCACCCTAAAATTCATAAAATATGCCCACTTCTGACACTCATACATACTCATTAATAAATGACTGCCCATTTCAAATAAAATAGGCAGCAGCACATCAGTATAGCACAACTTTATATATAATAACACCCTGCAGGATACATACGGTATTACTGTAAAACGAGGTAAAAGCAGACAGGCCCTACTTATTAGTAGACAATGCACTATGAGTACAATTTCCTTTGGTGGGCACATTAGTCTACGTATCTTTCCCTACTCATCACCAACCATTTACCTACAAAGATACTGCAACACAAAACCTACAAAAATGTATATGGTACTATAACATCACAAATATAAATAATTGCACACCAACACTGGTCCCTGTATCAAGTAACTGCTCCTTGTCGGAATAAAAGTACTCAACTACTACTGCATTATTAACACACAAAAACTGGGCAAACAAAGGCCATATAAGATTACATATGCAGATGCCTGAAATGGCAGAATGCCAACCAGCATGGCTACTAAATGACCACCACGCATCTCGCTGTTGCTCCTTCTGGGGCAATATCCTCAAATGTCTCAACCCCATATAATAGGAGGAGTTCTAAAGTTGAATGTGATCTTCTGATGTTACATGCAATATTGACCCTAACCTCCTACAGATGGAGGAGTTTTAAACTTGTCAAGATGAGGACTGCTTAAATCGGTGAATGGTTTTAGAGAGGGTAGAGGTTGCTATGGAAGTCATGTATGAAATCTTATTAGGTCCTACATAGGGCTAACACTCCAGAGAGTAAAATTCCTAACAGATTGGGATGAAGTCTGCTACTGTAAAAATTGAACCAAATAGGCTGGTTCATGGTGCAGTTTTGGAAGCCAAAATCAGGAATGGATCATAAAAGGAGGGAAAGTATAAAGGACAGATATGACTTTTTTTTTTTTATTTATTCCTGGTTTTGGATTCCAAAACTGCATCAGGAAGCCTGACCATGTGGCCATATTCTATGAGGCACCATCAGAGTAGATCCTCAGCTGCTTTCAACCTTTGTATTGGGAGATGAGAGGTAAGAGGAGTTTTTTATTTTAATTTTATCCAAGTTCTGATGACTCTAGCAAGGAACTCTGATTGGGAGGTCTAACATTGATGGATGATCTGAGGTCTGATGGGGGTTTGACATGGAGAGCTGATATGGTGTCCTGATATGGGGATCTGATGTGATGTCCTGATATTTATGGAGGTCTGATCTGAGGATGTGATATGAGGTCTGATGAAAAATATTTTTTTCTAACTTTCCTCTTCTAAAACCTGGGGTGCGTCTTATCATCGGGTGCGTCTTGTAAAGCGTAAAATACGGTATTTAATTTGTTGTCTTTCTCTACAAATTCAAGCTTTATAATTATATTTCCTGATGATATGATACAAGGACAACAGAAGATTAGTAATTTTAACTTTTTTACAAGGAAATAAAATTACCTCTGTGTTTAAATAATCTTTTCTAAGAAAAAGTCTTAAGAGGCACACTATGGCACAATACTAGAGGAAAATGAAGTATTTTGTATAGTTACAATGTGTGTGCTGCTGCTTGCTTTTGTTCTTATATCTAACTCAAACAGCAAAGATTAGACAGAAGAATGCAGAATGCAAAAAACTGCCTGTGGTAGTATTCGGGCATTATAACGTGTTTTTCTGCCTGCATGTTTTCATAAAAACAACTGATCTTCAACCCATTAATGACACCACTATGTTTTGTGTTTGCTGTTTTTGGAGGGAGCAGAGCACCTCTGTGAGCATTCTGCTGCACAAATGAACTGTAACTAACATCTTCGGTTGTTAGAGCAGCCTTTTGCTCTACAGCCAGGATTGGAAGTAACCTTGTTACTGCCACAGTCTGTGACTGCAGCACAATCAAAGGGAGTTTCCTCCTATCTTATTGGAGGTTAAATAGGCCCTCTGCAGTCAGCCCTAGTAACCTAAAAAGGACCCCAAGTTGCATGCGGTATATGCAAAGACATTAAATTAAGACAGTAAATCTTTAAAGGAATTATAAAAAAAATGGAATGAAACATCTTTAAATTAAAAGATGTAAAAATACCTTTTATTGTGCATACTTTACTAAAAGCTAAACAAATACACTATTTAGGTATCCACATGACCAAAACACCTCCCCTGTGTACAGTTATCAATGACTAACAACTATCTCTGTATATACACTTACACAGAGAATGCTATCAATCACTGATAACACCTCGCCTGTGTACAGTTATCAGTGACAAACAGCTATCTCTATATATACACTTACACAGAGAATGCTATCAATAATTGATAACACATCCCCTGTGTACAGCGATCAGTGAATGACAGCTATGTATACACCCTCACACAGAGAATGCTATCAATCACTGATAACACCTCCCTCATGTACATGTACAACTATCAGTGACTGACAGCTACTTCTGTTAACACACTTACACAGAGAATGCTATGAATCACTGATAACACCTCCCCTGTGTACAGTTATCAAAGACTGACAGCTGTATCCGTATACACACAGAATAGTATCCATCACTGATAACACCTCCCCCGTGTACAGTTATCAATGACTGAAAGGAATCTTGTATACCCACTTACATAGAGAACACTGTTAATCACCGATAACACCTCCCACCGTGTACAATTATCAGTGACTGACAGCTATCTCTGTATACACACTTAAACAGAAAATACTATCAATCACTGTTAACACCTCTCCTGTGTACAACTATTAGTGACTGACAGCTATCTATATATACACAGTTACACAGAAAATGTTACAATTTTGTTATGACATTTTGGCACAAGGTAAGCCATCCAATAGGTGGTGTGAAGTTAGACAAAAGCTTTTAAAGATGCACCAAAATTATCATCCAGCATGAGCCACTGTGATAAATTTGGTGCATCATGAGAATGTCTAGTCCTCGTTTAAACTGTCTAATATTAGAGAGGATTAGTAGCTCTGCCCTATGGTAAATCCAATTGTGTTAAAAAGGCAGATACACTACAAAGACACACATACACACACATCAGATTAGTTACTCAAGGCAAATACTCCACTCAAAGATCTCTCACTCATTTAAACTTAGTAGTATAGGGTTTTGCTAGAATCTTGCCTTTCACTATTTTATGCATTTCTTTATGTATATTTTTTATTGAAATTTTGATTATTTATTAAGCACGGTGCATTAGTGTTGGGCGCAAATATTCAAATTGTGAATATTCATCGTGAATATATAGAATATAGAATATAGTGATATATGGAAAGTTGCCTACCCCTTGCTTTATAGGACCTCCCCAGCAGCCATTTTCTACAGTTGTTTAAAGCTCTGAGAGAGACAGCAGTGTTATAGCTGTGCTCTGCGCTTTCCACACTACATTAGATAGATAGTTAGTTAGCTTATATATAATACATAGTTAGTGGGAGATAGTCAGTGTAGGTTATATCCTGATATAGTGCAGATGTTGCAATGCAGGGTGTTAGGTAGTGTGATAGGTTCTGCTGTCCATACATACATGCAGACCTGCTAGAATGTGAAGTTTCACGTGTTGCGCCAAAATATCTGCATCATTAATGCCGATATCACGAATATATTGGAGCACTCTAACTGCATATAAAGCTATTTTTAATTTTCTGCCGTGCCAACCATTTTCTCTAGTCTCAGGAAAGTTTTAGCAGCTTGGAAAATGTAGCAAAAGTGACCCACGCCTTACCCAAAAGTGACCCACGCGCATTACGCGAATATTATTATTTATCGCAATCAAGAAAATAATCTCAAATTTGTGAATATATGACGAATATTTGCTCAAACTGTGCATTTATTTATGAAAGGTTCTACAGATATGGGTCTGTATAAACAAAGCTTTAGTGGTAACAGTCTAATCCAATCTATAGCTATATTAGAATTGCCTTTCATGCATTTGCAGGGAAAGTGCAAGGAGTATAAAGGTACTCTATAGATGAGATATATAATACTCATTTTTACTTTCTTTGTATTGCCAGATATTGAGTCATTGCCCACACATTTATCCTTCTGTCTGTTCACAGCTGTTGACTTGATAAGCCAATAGATACATTGGCAAGCAGAAACCATACATAAGTATCTGACATAATCTTCGACATTCAAGCACACTGAGAAACAAATTATAGTGCAAAATTGCAGAATATTAATAAGTTTCTTTTAAAACACACATACATTTTTATAATATAAAGTCAAATTGCGGTTGCATACTATTATTACTGCAATACTAGTTCTAGTGGTAGGCAGCCTCATGGATTGCATCAGTACATTCATATACTCAGTTTGGTAGTAGTATTTACATAGGCAATGCTCTCATTCATTGAGAAAGCAAGGAGCAGTAGCCTATGGAAAGCATTGACAGGGTTATCCAAGATAAATAAAGACCCATGGTGGTAATCATACTTACCTAGTCCCTGCCACTGGGTTCAGTGTCTGTCATTCCTGGGCTGGCTCGTCCTCTCCCTGTAGTGCTGAAAACAATATCCATCAACATGGAAACATGTGACTGCTGCAGCCAATCACAGGCTGCAGTGGTGACCTGCTCCACTTGCATCACATGATCACTTGTCATAATGCAATGAGAGCAGGTCATCTCTGTGGCCTATGATTAGCTGCAGCGGTCACGAGCCAGCCCAGAAGCAACAGACACCGAACCCAGTGATGGCGACCAAGTAACTATGATCTCTACAACAGGTCAGCCAGTCTGGAGGTCTATATTAATGTTGGAAAACCTCTTTAAGGTTGGTTCATTCTTTTACAAAATTTGAATCTCACAGACTCAGGTTACTACCACTCCCAGCTTGCTGAAACACAATGGGGGTAATGGATCAAATGTGCAGTGACACATTTGAGTGATTTTGCTTGTGTAGTTGATGGAGTAAGCATTTGTTCAAAATGTATGATGTATTTGCGTCACACACAAAGTCTCCAGTCTCCCGGTGGCGTACCAACTAGGGGAACCATTGTCACAAATAAAATTAGAATTCGAGTTGAAAAATCCAAAAGTATTTTGTGCGACTGCAAATTTGTTGCAAAAAAAGCAAACGTAACCTAAGCCCACCTGCACGCATCACGGCTTATGCACAGTCTTTCTGCACAGATTCTCCTGCAGAAACACTGCAGCGTAATACGGTTCCAGCAAAGTGTATGAGATTAGACAAATCTCATGTTCACTTCTTTCTTTTGTGTGGAAATTGACTTGATGTGCAGATTTATAAATTCTCACCATGTCAATTATGTTTGTGATTTTTGGTGCAGATTTCACCCTTTGCAATCGAAGGGTTAGATCTATGGAAAAAAACACACCAAACCCGTAAGTAACACATATGGTTTGGGTGCAAAAATTGACAGAATGGAAATTCCTGCCGATCGTCCACATGTTTACCTGCACCCATATTCAGGTAGCCTAAGCTAGACACTCAGAAAAAAATCTGAGCAAACTGTTGCATGTCACTACTTTACCCCCAACATGTACTTGCTGACAAATCCATTGTAGAAATCCAAGGTTGAACTTTAGGTTTTTGCCATTGACTCATAGTCAATAGGGTTAATCTGCAGGCAGAAACCATGTCAACACGTAACATACCATTTTTTAGATAGATTTGCAATCCATGCCGAAAATATCCCCAGCAGAGTGAACGGCAAGATAGATTAACTTTGGCGACAATGGGATGAGGATTACCCATAGGTTCCACATTAATTTCCATATGGAATACGCGAAAAAAAACTTTCGTGGAATTTAGACCATGTAAGCATACCCTGGCATGGGCACCTCTCAGCTTGAACTGGCAAACTGAATATCCCATCCATCCACAACTCTAGACCGATATTAACTTTAATGTTAATAGTTAGAGACATGTGTGATAAAGCTTTTGTTGTGTTTTTAAGGTGTCTGCATTGGTTACTGTGGAATGATGGTCATTTAGCCATTTGCTCACGTAGTGCATAGAAATCTTAAAAAAAACTGTTTACCAGTTTCTGTATATACAGGTGATTCTCTAAAAATTTGAATATCGTGCAAAAGTTCATTTATTTCAGTAATGCACTTAAAAGGAATTGCATTAATGCAGCTTAAAATTTGAATATTGTGAAAAGGTTCAATATTCTAGTGTCACACTCTAGTCAGCTAATTAACCCATATACCCCCTGAGCAAAGGGTACCTGAGATTGTGAATTTGGGGTTTCATAATCTGTAAGCCATAATCATCCAAATTATAACAAATAAAGGCTTGAAATATCTCGCTTTGCATGTAATGAGTCTATCTCATATGTTGGTTTCACCTTTTAAGTTGCATTACTGAAATAAATGAACTTTGCACGATATTCAAATTTTTCGAGTTTCACCTGTATATTTACATGCAGTGTATTTGCAGTCTCATATGCATCACAACCCAGTACAGATTACAGAAAGCCACATAGAATACAGAATTAAAGGGTTGTTAAATATTCAGGATAGGTCATCAATATCTGATTACTGGGATCGGACACCTGACACTCCTGTTGATCAGCTGTTTAAGGAGGTTACAGCACTCCAGTGAGAACTGAACCCTCCTCACAGCCTACAAAGCACAGCATCGTCCATTAACTAGCTTCATACTGCAGCTCAGGTCTATTCACTTGAATGGTACTGAGCTGCATCTAGGCCACGTGACCAATGAACGTGACAGTCCTAGAAAGTGGCTGCTGCACTCACTGAGCACCAGTCTTTGCAAACAGCTGACTGGCAGGGGCGCAAGTAGTCAAATGTCCACAATCAGATATTGATGACACATCCTGATGATAGTCCATCAATATTACACACTTAGAAAACCCATTTAAAAACCTTAAAGCTGAATATACATTAGTTATTTTGTATTGCCAGAATAGGCTGATTTAGAACCTTCTGTTCTTAACTTCTTCTTACATAAATGTGACATATGTTATACAGAACATTCTTCAGACCCTTTCACTTTGTTCAAATTTTATGTTGTGGCCTTGTATTAAAATGAAAAAAAAATCTAGTTTTTCACCATCATTCTGTACTTAATTCCCCACAATGACAAAGTGAAAACAGAAAGTTGGAAATCTTTGCTAATTTATTGATAAAGAAAAACTAAAATAAGTAACATAAGTAACATACAGTGACATAAGTATTCAGACCTTTTACGTAGTAATAATTTGAATCACCTTTGGCAGTGATAACAGCCTCCAGTTTTCTTGGGTATGATGCCACAATGTTTGCAAACATGGAATTGGGGATTTTCTGTCATGCTTCTCTTGATTAGAGATGGCCTTGCGGTTCACCCGGCGGTCGTTTCGCGGCAAACTTTGCTCTTTCGCGATTCTCCGAACATGCGAACATATCGCGATGTCCGCCGGTACCATATTATTTGGCATTGAACCGAACTTTGATCCATGACACATCCATCAGGTGGGACAGGACAGCCAATTGAGAAGTTTAAGCACATGGACACCCCCCCCCCCCCCCCACCCTATCACCAAAACCCAATCTGGAAGTCATTTTATATTCTGTGTTTTGCTAGTGTAGGTAGAGGTTGCTTTGTGGAGCAGGAACAGACTGTTAGGGACACCAAACGTTAGCTAATAGGGCCACAAAAGTCATTTTAAGGACTGGTATAGGTGTGCTATCTATAGGTGTGATATACTGAGGGGTGGGATATACTTATAATATACTTTATAACATAGAAAGTATTAGGGGTGCACCGAAATGAAAATTCTGGTCCGAAACCGAAACCGAAAATTCAGGATACCCCTTGACCGAAACCGAAACCGAAACTGCCTTTTTGCCCAAATACTTTTAAAAGACCCCCCACCTCATAACAGTGCCATCCACAGACCCCCCCACCTCATAACAGTGCCATCCACAGACCCCCACACACCCCATAACAGTGCCATCCACAGACCCCCCCACCTCATAACAGTGCCATCCACAGACCCCCACCCACCCCATAACAGTGCCATCCACAGACCCCCACCCACCCCATAACAGTGCCATCCACAGACCCCCACCCACCCCATAACAGTGCCATCCACAGACCCCCCCCACCTCATAACAGTGCCATCCACAGACCCCCCCACCTCATAACAGTGCCATCCACAGACCCCCACCCACCCCATAACAGTGCCATCCACAGACCCCCACCCACCCCATAACAGTGCCATCCACAGACCCCCACCCACCCCATAACAGTGCCATCCACAGACCCCCACCCACCCCATAACAGTGCCATCCACAGACCCCCCCCACCTCATAACAGTGCCATCCACAGACCCCCCCACCTCATAACAGTGCCATCCACAGACCCCCACCCACCCCATAACAGTGCCATCCACAGACCCCCACCCACCCCATAACAGTGCCATCCACAGACCCCCACCCCATAACAGTGCCATCCACAGCCCCCATTGTACAATTAATAGATTAATAGAAAATAGCGGGGAGGAACTGGGAGGAGGAGCTGGGGGCCGGTGCGTTCACTGTGCTCCGGCCCCCAGCTCCAGTAGTTATAAAATGTTGTACAATTAATAAGAAATCTATTCATGAGGCCCCCCTCTGCAGTATTACATTCAATACAGCCACATCATACTCACAGGGCTGTCATCTTAATGCTGGCCGGCCGGGCAGAGGAGCGGCAGCGTCACAACTGACGTCATGTGCCCGGCCTACTTTCTGAATGAAGGAGGCGGCGCAGGCATGTGACGTCAGTCGTGATGCTGCCGCTCGTCTGCCCGGCCGGCCAGCACAGCCCTGTGAGTAGGATGTGGCTGTATTGAATGTAATACTGCAGAGGGGGGCCTCATGAATAGAATGCTTATTAATTGTACAACATTTTATAACTACTGGAGCTGGGGGCCGGAGCACAGTGAACGCACCGGCCCCCAGCTCCTCCCCGCTATTTCCGGCCGATATGTAAAAATATCGGCAGAAACAGATTAGGTGCATTCTCGGCTGATATTTTCGGCCGCCGAAATTTCGGTGCACCCCTAGAAAGTATATTATAGTGCATTTGTATTGTGCAGCAGTTGTATGCGGATCTGCTGCGATACCACAGCTATATAGAGGGACAAACGCTATTGGAATAACTAATTGCAACTGGTGTGATATACCTGTTGCCCCCAAAAAAAATTATTGAGGAGAGTATTATACCTATAATATACCTTCTAACATAGAAAGCATATTATAGTGTATTTGTATTGTGCAGCAGTTGTGTGCGGTTCTGCTGCGATACCACAGGTATATAGAGGGACAAGAGTTATTGGAACAACTATTTGCAAAGGTGTGATATACCTCTTGCCCCCAAAAAAAACAGATTCGGGTGTTCTATATACCTGTTTCCACAAAATACTGATTGAGGGGTGTGATATACCTGCTTCAACAAAATACTGATTGAGGGGTTTGATATACCTGCTTCCACCAAATATTGATTCAGGTGTTCTATATCATCAAAACCTACAGCCACCTCATATTATCCAAGTTGTCACCAGATCAAAACGCAACATAGATCCTAACCAAAAGAAAGATCAATGGGACTATGACTATAAAATGTATAATAATCTTTATTAGTCAAAATACATAATTTAAATACACTAATAAGGAGAAAGAGGTACGATGGAAAGTGATCCAGAAAAGTTATATATGGGGTACATAGATCAGATACAGCACTTATGTCACAGATGTAATAATGGGAAGCAAACCCCAAACTCTTATATCTAGCTAAGTAGTAAAGCCAAAAAGATACCATAGAGTCCTAATAGTTGTACTCCACTAGTGGGGGGCGAAAAAATACACGCCCCTAAAAAAGTTTTGTTGACCAAGCTAGATAATTCAAGCTCTCCACCAGGGCAACAACAAATAGAAGCCCAAGGTAATAGATTAAACTAAAGCTATAAGGCTGAGTATATATAGGAACTTAATAATACCAAGGGCTAGGTGCATAGACATTGCACAAAGTTATAAATGCTCCACTTAACTACTAGCTGAATATATAGTGCTGAATAAATACAAAATTAATTTAGCCCTAAAGCTGAATACATATAAAGACTTCATAATACCTGAAGCTGAGTACATAAACATTGCACAGAGTGCAGATACTCAGGGGTCAAGTCCTGGGAAAAAAAGTGTGGGAACTCACCCAAGATCCACTGCAACCCCCCCCCCCCCTCCAAAAAATAAAAAAGCACAGAAAATCTAGCATGCTGTAATTTGTGTCGCTGCGGACTAAAAAATAAATTAAAAAAATAGCACTTTTAGAAAAGTTTGTCCTGGGATTCGATCTCATGACCTCTACACAGCAGAAGCAAGGCATATGCCCTCACAGCTATGAAAGCTGTCTAGCTTGCTACTTAAAAAAAAAAAAATATAAGACTTCTACTGTAGGTAACTTTGCCCACTGTGTATGGATGTAGCAGAGCTGGGTGTGTTGGGGCAGCTGTCATGTGTATGGTTGTACACTAGGTATCAGTACACAAGGTATCAGTAGAAGTATCAGAAAAAGAAAAAAAAACACTTTTAGAAAAGTTTGTCCTGGGATTTGAACTCATGACCTCTACACATTACAGGCAAGGCATTTACCCTCACAGCCATAAAAGCTGTTGAGGTAGTTGCTTAAAAAAAAAAAACTAAGACTTCTACTTATACCTAGTGTACTGATACCTAGTGTACAACCATACACATGACAGCTGCCCCAACACACCCAGCTCTGCTACATCCATACACAGTGGGCAGCTGTCATGTGTATGGTTGTACACTTGGTATCAGTAAACTAGGTATCAGTAGAAGTCTTATAAAAAAAAAAAACACTTTTAGAAAAGTTTGTCCTGGGATTCGAACTCATGACCTCTACACATTACAGGCAAGGCATTTACCCTCACAGCCATAAAAGCTGTTGAGGTAGTTGCTTAAAAAAAAAAAAACTAAGACTTCTACTTATACCTAGTGTACTGATACCTAGTGTACAACCATACACATGACAGCTGCCCCAACACACCCAGCCCTGCTACATCCATACACAGTGGGCAGCTGTCATGTGTATGGTTGTACACTTGGTATCAGTAAACTAGGTATCAGTAAAAGTCTTATAAAAAAAAAAAAAACACTTTTAGAAAAGTTTGTCCTGGGATTCGAACTCATGACCTCTACACATCAGAGGCAAGGCATTTACCCTCACAGCCATAAAAGCTGTCAAGGTAGCTGCTTAAAAAAAAAATATAAGACTTCTACTTATACCTAGTGTACTGATACCTAGTGTACAACCATACACATGACAGCTGCCCCAACACACCCAGCTCTGCTACATCCATACACAGTGGGCAGCTGTCATGTGTATGGTTGTACACTTGGTATCAGTAAACTAGGTATCAGTAAAAGTCTTATAAAAAAAAAAAAAACACTTTTAGAAAAGTTTGTCCTGGGATTCGAACTCATGACCTCTACACATCAGAGGCAAGGCATTTACCCTCACAGCCATAAAAGCTGTCAAGGTAGCTGCTTAAAAAAAAAATATAAGACTTCTACTTATACCTAGTGTACTGATACCTAGTGTACAACCATACACATGACAGCTGCCCCAACACACCCAGCTCTGCTACATCCATACACAGTGGGCAGCTGTCATGTGTATGGTTGTACACTTGGTATCAGTAAACTAGGTATCAGTAAAAGTCTTATAAAAAAAAAAAAAACACTTTTAGAAAAGTTTGTCCTGGGATTCGAACTCATGACCTCTACACATCAGAGGCAAGGCATTTACCCTCACAGCCATAAAAGCTGTCAAGGTAGCTGCTTAAAAAAAAAATATAAGACTTCTACTTATACCTAGTGTACTGATACCTAGTGTACAACCATACACATGACAGCTGCCCCAACACACCCAGCTCTGCTACATCCATACACAGTGGGCAGCTGTCATGTGTATGGTTGTACACTTGGTATCAGTAAACTAGGTATCAGTAAAAGTCTTATAAAAAAAAAAAAACACTTTTAGAAAAGTTTGTCCTGGGATTCGAACTCATGACCTCTACACATCAGAGGCAAGGTATTTACCCTCACAGCCATAAAAGCTGTCAAGGTAGCTGCTTAAAAAAAAAATATAAGACTTCTACTTATACCTAGTGTACTGATACCTAGTGTACAACCATACACATGACAGCTGCCCCAACACACCCAGCTCTGCTACATCCATACACAGTGGGCAGCTGTCATGTGTATGGTTGTACACTAGATATCAGTACACTAGGTATAATTAGAAGTCTTATATTTTTTTTTTTAAACAACTACCTAGACGGCTTTCATGGCTGTGAGGGTAAATGCCTTCCTCTGATGTGTAGAGGTCGTGAGTTCGAATCCCAGGACAAACTTTTCTAAAAGACATTCTAAATGATCTCGTAGTGAAGGAGATGATGTCATTAGGGGGCGGGGCGCCATGAGAGGAGTCGCAGGCAGCGGCACCGCACAGACAGCTTCCTCTCAACTGAAGCCGCCCCTCCTCCCTTAACCTGCCCTGCACAGTGTGCTCCGTCTCCCCCTGTGAATCTGATTCAGCCGTGTTCTCCTGGCTTGAGGCTGAAAGGGAACGGCGTTCCTGCCATGAAAAAAGTGCAGGAACGCCGTTCCCATGCGTTCCCCCTCCACTCGACCCCTGCAGATACTATTCTATACTAGACTTCTAGCTAGATATATATTTGATGAATGCATGAAAAGTACACAGAGTCCTAGGTGCTATGTTTCACTGAAACAGTAGTACTAGTACCGTGCTGAGTACATATAAATAATGGCATATAATAATCAAATCAATAGTTGCACACAGCACACATATGTACATACAAAAAGATAACTAACTACTCAGGGGAATAGCCAATATGCAGCTATAGCAACCTACCCACAGACATGATGTGCAATATACTGAGGTATCACCCCACGCAGAAACACCTCGACACGTGTTTCGCCCATCAGGCTTCGTCAGGAGGTCTTTATACCTGTTTCCACAAAATACTGATTGAGGAGTGCGATATACCTGCTTCAAAAAAATACTGATTAAGGGGTTCTATATAACTGCTTCCACAAAATACTGATTGAGGGGTGCGATATACCGGCTTCCACCAAATACTGATTGAGGCCTGCGATATACCTGCTTCCACAAATACTGCTCTTCTCTAGGGACTTTGGCACAGGGTATTTTTGAAAATGACAGGCAAAGGAAGAGGCAGGCCGTTCCGCAGGGATGGTAGGGGTCGGGCAGGTGCACCAGGCCGGAGCCTAAGTGGGAAGTTGGAAAAGGTGTATGTGATTACGTCAAAGGATGCACCAGAGTTGGTTGAGTGGCTCACTCAGCCTTCCGCTTCTGCACACTCCTCATCCTCTGTATCTGTACCCTCCTCACTCTCTGCTGTGTATACCCCCAAAGACATCACCACCATAGCCCCTCCACTCGAGTGAGAGGAGTTATTTTCCCATCCATTCCCAGACCTCACTGATCGCAGACATTTTTGGCATCGGATGAGGAAGAGGAGGTAGCAAAAGCCTCCATTCAGCGGGCTGACGACAGTAGCCAGATCAGCCCAAGAAGGGTGGTCCACGCTTTCTACTCTGAGATCTCTAATGTCATTGGTGCTGAAGGTGATGATGATGATGTGTCGATGAATGCTACATGGGTGCCCACAAGAGAGTCACAGAGGGAGAGACAGAGCAGCAGATAGGGAGAAAAAGGAGGATAAGCAGGCAGAACTCGCAGGAGGCAAAAAGCAGACTCCAAATGTATCTGGAGCGAGCCATCTACCGTGCATGGTCACATCTTGAGCTCCCAGGACTCCGGCACATGACTCCACGGTGTTTTTTTATTTTTATGTGTTAGCTGCTGACAATAGTGCTGCCATCTGCAGCCTGTGCTGTCAACGCATAAGTCACGGTAAGGACAACACTCACCAAGGGACGACTGCCTTAAGAAAGCACCTGGCCTCCCATCACTGAGCCCTGTGAGAGGAACGCCATCAGAACCCACAAAGCCACACTCCCGGCGCTCCACATCCTGCTTCTTCTCCTTCTCCTCTCTCCTCCCATTTGTCCCCCACTCCACCTTCTACCGTGCCGTCGTTGGAAGAAGGCAGGCTTCCGTGGCCCAAATGTTGGAGCGTAAAAAGTTAATGACGCCGGACTACTGACAAATAAACTGGTAGACTCGGAGGCCTTTAGAAAATTTGTGGCCACTGGCACACCGCAATGGAATTTCCCCGGAAGGAAATATTTCTCCCAGAAGGGCATCCCAGAGCTATATGGCCATATTCAGCGGCAATTGAATATATCTTTGGCACACAGTGTCGGTGCAAAGATACATCTGACAACAGACACGTGGTCTAGCAAACACGGGCAGGAAAGGTACATAACTTTTACTGCCCACTGGGTGAACCTTCTGACGGCTGTCAAGCATGTAACCCGTGGCACCCATGTGGATTTGGTGTTACCATCACGGATTGCATGCAGTCCTGCCTCTTCTCCTCCTCCTACTCCATCTCCTCCTCGGCGGACTCCTCCTTTTCCACTGCTACCACCTCTTCTGCTGCACCCTCCAAGCTCCTGAGAACCTATTCGACGTGTCAGGTGAGACGTTCCCATGCTGTACTCCGGCTGTTGTGCTTGGAAGCCAAGAGCTACACCGGTCCTGCAATGCTTTCAGCTTTGCGGTCACAGGCCGATCAGTGGCTAACCCTGCTCAATTTGATGGTTGGTAAAGTGGTGTGCGACAACGGTGCCAATCTGCTGAGCACACCGAAACAGGGCAAAATGACACACATGCCGTGCATGGCACACTTCCTGATCTTAGTCGCGCAGCGATTCATTGCCAAATACCCCAGGATTTCCAAATGTCCAGGAAATCTTGCGGCAGGCCACGAAAATCTCTGGCTATTTTAGAAGACCTTAAACGGCCATGGCTCGCCTTGCTGACGTTCAGCGGCGACACCATCTGCCCATCAGACGTCTGATTTGTGACAGCCCGACACACTGGAACTCACCTTGTATATGCTTCATAAGCTGCTCCAGAAGCAACGTGCCGTTAACGACTAACTATATGAACTCTGCAGCAGACGCACGCGCGATTTAATGAGATCAGCAAACTGGTCAGTCAAAGCCAGGGCACCATCAGTGACATTACCTTAAGCTTTCTTTCTGGAGCGTGTATTGTGTCATGTCATTGATCAAGCCATCGAGGAGCAGCAGCTGGAAGATGAGGAAGTCGCAAAGCTGAATGAATTGCCAGGGGGCTACTCCATCTGAGACAAGTCAGCAAGAGTCTGAAGAGGAGTCAGAGGAGGATAGTCGCTGGGGGGAGGAGAAGCAAGAAGAGCAGGCTTTGAGGGGGACTTAAAAATTTTCTGGCATCCCTGGTGTTGTCCGTTGCTGGGGGGAGGAGACCGAGGACGACATTCTCCTGGGCGATGAACAGGAGCCACTGCGCTCCACTGCTTCCAATTTAATTCAAATGGGGGCCTTCATGCTCCAGTGTTTAAAGAGGGACCCCCGTATGAAAAGCATAAAGGGCAAGGACCAATACTGGGTGGCAACGTACTTAGACCCCCGGTATAAACACAAAATGGAGGACATGTTACCAGCATCACAGAGGGCTGTTAGAATGCAGCATTTCCAGGTCTTGCTGCGAGAGATGCTGCATTCTGCTGTTGCGGGCGCTGGCAGAGGAATTTCCACCCACAGCGAAACAGGTGCGGGTACCAATCCTACCGCGCTCGCAAGAAGAGGGCGGTTTGAAGATGTGTTGGTTACTTGAGATATGAGATCATTCTTGCAGCCAGCCAATCGAGAGCCTCCACACGGATCCAGCCTCAGAAAACGCCTAGACCGAGAGGTGTCCGACTACATCGGGTTAACGGCCAATGTGGACGCTCTGAGAAGTGAGGAACCTCTGGACTACTGGGTGTGCAGGCTTGACCTGTGGCCAGAGCTGGCACAATTTGCCATGGAACTCTTGGCTTTCCCCTCGTCGAGTGTCCTGTCCGAAAGGACGTTCAGCGCAGCAGAGGGGATTGTTACCGATAAGCGCACTCGCCTAGCTCACATTTCTAAAAAATGAATAAGGGAAGGATCTCTGAGAAATTCAACACCTGTGACGACCACTTGTAATTGAATTTTCTCATGCCAGCCCACATGTACGCCACCACCCAGAACAAAGAATGGTCCTCGTCTTATGTTTATACAGCGGCATAAAAGGCCTTTTCTGTCAGGTAAATGCCTAATTTGTGGGGCCTCTACTCCAGTGTCCTACAGTAAAAAAATGTATCCACTGACCGCCTAATATACCTCCAGCCACATAATCACTTGTTCTTTTCTTTCCGGTGAATGCTTAATGTTTGGGGCCCGTCCTCCCGTGGCTTAAAATAAAATTCTTCTAGGCTCCAGCAGGGCACATTTTTGAGAGTTTTCCTTTAAGACGCATACAAATGACCCCAGATTAAAATACATATTTTTTGTGGGAATTTTGGCCATTGATCCCACTCTGGTGCACTTCTAGTAAGTATTTGGTGGCTGCAAATATGACCTAAAGGTTTTTCAGGTTTGCCTGCCATTAAAGTGAATGGGGCCCGCCACGAAAATTTGATCGCGAACGCGCGTTCGCATTACGTCCCGGCCGATGTTTGTCCATCACTACTCTTGATCCTTTATCCCAGTCTGAGATCTACAACACTCACCAGTGTCCCTGTCCTCACCACTGAAAAACACACCCACAGCATGATGCTGCCACCATGATACACTGTAGAGATGGTATTGAGAAGTAAATGAGCAGTGTTTCCTCCAGACAAGCCGCTTAGAATCTAGGCCAAAAAATTTCAATATTGGTTTCATCTGACCAGAGAATCTTCTCAAAGTCTGAGAGTCCTTTAGCTCCTTTTTTTTAAACTGCAGGTGGGCTTTCATGTGTCTTTTAGTGAGGAGAGGCTTCTTTCTGGCAACTCTGCCATAAAGCCCAGACTGTCATAAAGCCTAGTGCTGACCTTCTGGAAGTTTCTCGATCTGCACACAGGATCTTTGGACCTCATTTTCCAAAGGAGCTGTAAAAAATGAAAGGTGGAATCTGATTGGTTGCTATGGGCAACTAAGCCAGTTCTACATTACACCAGTCTGATAATTCTCCCCAATATATTTACTGTAGATGGTAAAACTTAAAAAAAAAATATGGAAAGTACTGCAAGTTGATTCTTCTACTGTCTGTTAAATTTTTAATTGCGATATTGTGAACAGTATGATTTGTTTTTATGGCATTTAGTTTGCCTTGAAATATTCTAAAACATATAATGCAATAAAATATAACTCAATAAAAAGAATGAGTTTATAAAAAATACAGATCAACTAACAAACATAGCTCCAGCACTGCTATATTATAGGAGAATTTACAAAGGATGTCCTTGACATAACATCATATAGTGATAGGAGCAAGGAAAAGGAATGTGATATGAAAGAAGAGAGATGAAATAAAAAAACACACCTTTGATATAAGTTTGCTTCATTCCTTTAAAATACTTCAATACAGCCACAAAGCTGTTTGTGCCACTGAACAAGTTAAAGAAATCTACATAAACTTGTTAAAAACAGCATTCAGAAAATTGAAATCTACCAAAACAGTTTGTTCATGGCAAAATGTAGCTACTTTATTTTTTTTAAACGTCCTCTATTTGGAAAGCTAAATGTCTGTGTACAGTATTAGGCCTCTTTCACACTACAGTATGTTGAATTCAGTGTTTTGCGTTCCGTTTTTCACGGATCCGTTGTTCCGTTTTTTGCTTCCGTTGTGGTTCCATTTCCGTTCCGTTGTTCCGTTCCGTTTTTCCGTATGGCATATACAGTATACAGTAATTACATAGAAAAAATTGGGCTGGGCATAACATTTTCAATTGATGGTTCCGCAAAAAACTGAACGGATACGGATGCATTTCCGTATGTGTTCCGTTCTTTTGCGGACCCCATTGACTTGAATGGAGCCACGGACCGTGATTTGCGGCCAAATATAGGACTTGTTCTATCTTTTCAACGGAACGGAAAAACGGAAATACGGAAACGGAATGCATACGGAACACATTCCGTTTTTTTGCGGAACCATTGAAATGAATGGTTCCGTATACGGACCGTATACGGAACGCAAAAAACGGACCGCAAAACGAAAAAAAAAAAACGGTAGTGTGAAAGAGGCCTTAGACGTAATGCTACAAATGTGTGCTAAATATCTGGTTTGAAATAAAAAAAAGGCTTTTTTCTTGGAGCTAAAAGAGGCTCTGTCACCAGGATCAACCCTATTAAACCAAACATACCGACTGGTAGGGCTCATCGTGCTAATTAAAACTATACCTTCCTTTTGTCTGTATGATAAATAGCTGCAGAGATATCTGCATTTTAATCCATATGCAAATGAGCAATTGGAGCACTAGGAGGCGGGGATGAATAGTCTGGGTACTGCTATGTAACACCCCCTGTGCTCTGCACACATACCCCTTCCATTGATTGACAGGGCTAGATAGCAGGCTCAGGGCAGATCCTTGTCCAGGAGCTGTGTGCTAGCATGGAAATATCATATATGCCATACACTCCAGCTTCACCACCATGAGATCTGGTCAGAAAACTAATCTACATATTACTGATTTATTCACAGGCAGGATATATGACTATACAGACACCAGTAATATGTATTAGCTTATAAGTATATATATATATATATATATATATATATGATATTTACATGCTAGCATACAGCTCCTGGACAAGGCTCTGTCCTCAGCCTGCTGTCTAGCCCTGTCATTCAATGGAAGGGAGAGGGGGCGTGTGCAGTGCTCAGACCATTCAGCCCTGCCTCCGAGTGCTCAAAATTCTCATTTGCATATGAATAAAAACACTGATTTCTCTGCAGCTGTCTAGCATACAGACAAAAGAAAGGTATAGTTTTAATCAGCATGTAAGGATAGTTCAGTAATATAGTGTCATATTGAGACATCATATAGCAACACATAGGGTGTTTACAGCTCTGTAGTGCAGAAGTCACAAGGTCTCAGTGTCTGGGGGCATTCAAACACAAACATAGGTACCAGGGCTCTATGAGGCATCAGCATTGGATCTAGTAAGAAAATACAACTGGCATTCCAAATTGCAGCAAGTATGTCCTCCTTCTCCTTGCCTTCTTTGTGGCAGTCAGACTGCATCCCCAAGCAGTCTCAGACTCCTCCTTGTCCTCTGCTGCATTGTGAGACATCCATAATGGAATGTGTGGCCACGAGAATGTGAACCGAGAGCAAGACAGATAGCTTGGGATCCGCAACTAGACGAGGACGCACACACAGTGGTCAAATTCAAGAAAAATGCATTTACTACAAGTTATTAAAGGCAAGTTAAAGGGGAAAGAACAGGGAGAAGGACAAGCAAAATACACAGTATAGTATGAACAATTCAAGGCAGATTCTGCAATAGTTTCCACTTTTACTACGTCCGCTTCTGCAATACGGACACTGAATGAACAATATTCCCCAGACTATCCCTAACTGACCCTAACTTCACAGTTGGATGCACATCTATCTCCTTTTTCACAGTGGTCCAGGTGGACTGCTTTCAGTCCGTAGAAGTGCGCGTGGTGGAGCCCAATGTCGCTCCTCTCTTTGATGGCGAAGCGTCCTCTCCTCACAGTTATCACAATATCCGAAGCAATGAAATCCTCCTCAGCAGACAGGGAAACAAATGGATACACTGGAGTCCAACAGCAGGTATCACTCAGCACACGGACAGTCCTGCAGAATCAGTACAGTGAGGTGTGATGTAAGCCGGGGTTTTGCAGTTACTGTCCGGTACTTCAACATCACTGCGAGTCTCTAACTTTGGTGGCAATATACACAGCAAAAATGTCAATTTCACTGATAGCCACTGAGCACAATCCCTTCTGCGTGGCTCTACTAAACGTACTGTCTCTTTATACTCCGTCCGCTTCTGGACTGAAATACATACAGCTTGGCTGCACAGAAAAGTTCTCCAATATCTCCACACACTCTCAATACAGCACAGACACCTGTCTTTTCTCTTGCCAAGATGGCTGCTGTCCTCTGTCTTGTCACAGCCTGCTTCTCTTCTCACACACTGCAAAACAGGCCGGCTGACATCATCATTGGGGGCATGTCACTCCAGCATATATTACAATAGCTGCTGTCTTAAAGGGCCAGAAGAACATAAACACATATATACATTTAACTTTACCACAGTTTACACAGACTAATGAAACTTGGGACATCATTGGGCTGTTTCTTACAAGAAAACTAGTTGAGACCAGCAATTAGCTTACGTGTATTTTAAAGTCCCACCTGGCCAAGTTACTGGAGGTGCAGTTGCGGCCATGCCACTTAGCTGCGGTTAACGTGGTGCAGTTTCACACCTGTCATCAGCCGTAGTTTTTGCATTATCCCATCCCATGGACTTTTGGCCAGGTGTCCATAGTGGTGCATTTCCACGCCTTCATCATTATGTAATCATTTTCAAAAATGGAATTCTTCTTGTCATCAGCTGCAGTTTTTGCATATCTCTTCCCTTGAACGTTTGGCTTGGTATCCATAGTGTCCAGGTGTCTGCATCTTTTTCAAAATGTAATTGTTCTCTTAAATGGATTTCTTTTGTATGTCATCTGCCACAGTTTTGTCATATCTGGACCGTTGGATGTCTACAGTGGTGCAGTTCTGCTCCTTCCCCAAAATTTTATTCTTCTCTAAAATTGATTTCTTCTGTATGCCATCACTTGGACTTTTTGCCAGGCAGACGTTTGTAAAAATTGTTTTATCACCCACAAAACTGGATTCTTCTGTAGGTCATCAGTTGGACTTTCTGCCTGCAGGCATCCATAAAAATTGTCTCATCATTATGAGAATGTGGTGCAGTTCTGCGCCTTCACTAAAATTTTATTTTGCTGTATGCTATTTGTACTTCTACCCAACTTGTTTAACATTGGCACATACCTATTCCCTGAGACTGGAACAGTAGCCCAAAATGGCACAGCACAATCTCTGTACTGTCTTGTCCAGCCTCTAGTTTAATGTCAGAGAGGGTTTTAAGCCAAGTAGATGCTATTGTCACACCCAAATGGACAAAGTTGTCCTCCACCAGTGTACAAGACATCACTTTTTTCAAAATGAATAAGGCATGGATCAATAAGGATTTTCACACACTTCCAGCTGAGGCTGCTGAAGAGTGTAAGGAACAGGAGATGTTCTAAAATGCATCAACTGGATAGTCCAGCTTTTATATTGATATACCGAAATATGGATTGTATAGCTTTGGATTTGATTTTATGCAAATAATTCAATAAAGGAAATAATGCACATTTACTGGAGTAGCAATGAGATTTTTCTTGATAAATAGACCTGCGCTTGCTGATGGTGTCCCATCATGCCACTGTTGCTGTCTACCTGCCTACCATCATGTTCCTTACTGTATGGCTGCTGCTGCCACCACTGCTACTCCCTGCTGCTAATCAGACTACTGCAACTACCATTACCCATACACAGCCACCACTATCTATTATGACTACTAGCCCAACACAGCCTCGCACACATCTACTTGCTTGCCTGTTCCATTCTGTGCTGCTTCTGCTGCTACATTTGCTACCACTATTACCCTTACACACATTACCCTTTGTACATCCACACTGTACTGCTGCTGCTCTCAAATAAAAGGGCACATTTTTCCAATTTTTCAACTTCTGAACAAGCCACTGTTTGAATCATATTTGATTCATGTAAAATCGACTGGGACACACATTTTTCACAGTAACCTTACAATGAGTAAACCAGATGGTAAGGAGACATAGAAGGGGAAAGAAGGGGAGGCTTAGGGGTCAAGGAATGCCTAATTTGTGGTAGTACAATTGTTGGTACTAATATCAAATAGAAAAGCATGGTAGATTAACTGCTTCGCTACATCCACTGTACATGTGCGGCGGATGTCGGATCTTTAACGATAGCGTGCACTACAGAGCAGAGAGACTGTCATAGCCACCAGGTGCCTGCTGTTTGTCCGAGATCGGCGATAATGCTGACTACAGACATTTAACTCCTCAGATGCCATGGACAAATGTGACCACGACTTCTGAGAGGGCAAAAACCTGGACGCGCGTGCTTCTAAGTAATCCTACTACTTACAATCACAGCTAGGGTTGAGCAAATCGATGTATCTAAAGTGGACTTCAATACTAATTTTAGGGAAAATTAGATTCGCCATGAAGCAGAATTTTCTCATGGTAATAAATACATTTTCCCATAAATGGTCATTACGTCATCAAGCTGGTGAGCGTGGTGACATCATACGTCACTGCGCACAAGATTTAGCACGGGATCTTCGAACAAGATGGCCACGGTGACCTCTTTGCGTTCAAATGGATGAGGTGAGTTTTTTTTAACAGAGTTACCCCTAAAGGCCCTCACTATTATTCAGATGCCGCGATCAATGATGAACGTGGCGTTTGTGGGGTGCAATGATGGGGGCGGCGCAATCTCTGTTCCCCATCACTGCACCCGCTACTGACAAAGAAATGCGCTTCTTGACAAAGTAATTTGTCACAAAGTGAATTCGTTTCTGAAATTTGGCAAAGCAGCCAAATCTAATTTTTCAAAATGTACGATTAAAGGCAATGTAATAAAATGAGATTATGAGCTAGTAATCAACACCGTTAATGATATCCATGACTTCCCATCAACAATGACAATAAAGCCATAATTTTTCCCAAAGCAGGTGACACCACCATATGTTCCTCACGTATACAGTGCAAACACCAACACATGTGGAAAGGCGTCCTTCATCATGCTATCTGCTATGACTTAATACTGTGCATAAATGTGTAACTGATCACATTATGGACTCTGTTATCTTCATAGATGGTATTTCTATATTTGTCTTTTATGCTTATTATTTATTGTACCTTGAAAAAGGATTATAATCAGAAACATTTCCTCTTCTTGAGTGTTTCTTGCGAATAAAGCTTTGACATTACTGAAGTGCTGCTTCAGGTTTTTCGCATGGAAAAGTTAAATAAATAAATGAATAAATAAAGTATATACACATTTAGAATAGGATTTAGTAATGTTTAGTAAAAAGTTTAGGTACACTTTAAATAACTCTTTTTATTCTGCTGCAGCATCACAAACATTTTGTGATATCTCATCTTGGTAATAATGAACAAAGCTGCTTTTCAGACTACAGTACTAGAGGGTCTTACCATTTAAATGCATTACATGTCTTCCTTATAATTGCTTCTAGTTTAATTATATCAGTTTACATCTTAAGAAATCTTTCATGTTTAATAAAGCATCATTTAAAAATAAAGTACAAAAACAGCACACATCTACATAAAACATAAAAGTTCACTACTTGTCTCCTTTTAAAAATAACTTTCAATGCCGTTGACAAAGATGTTTTGCGCTGCCTATAACATTGCAAATGTTCCTTGAGGATCACAAGCTACATCTGCATTTTGTTCTCAGCAGAAATCTACATATTTATGTTTTTATGAGCAGGACTATAAAAGTCCTGAATTATATTAATTTGGTATTTCAAAGTCATTGTGTGCACTGAATAAAAAAAATAATTTGCATTTAGTAGCAGAAATCCTCTGGCAATATTTGAACAGAATTATTTTCTTGTTAAGTTGTTCCTATGCAGATTTTTACGCTATGGTAATGTCTCCTCAAATGTTTGAGTTCAGCATAGGCGATCGCTTCCACAAAGCAGGCAGATAATATGTGATTGATCTGTCAAATACAATACATGTCCAGACCGTTGGCTTTGTTGAATTTCCTTATAATAGTCAGCTTTGACATTTAAGTGTGGCATTTCCACTTCATGATTTATTGCATGTTCCTGTAAATTTTATAAATGGAAGCGAAAATAATACAGGTATAAATCATTTTTGGGAACTATTTTCACTTATTAACCCCATATTAAATGACCACACCTGATAATTGAAATGTTTAAAAGTGATCAATTGCCTGATATAAAAAAAGGTTTTATCAATAATCACATTTCCGTAAGCCGCTTGAATTTAGTATTTAGGTTGTTCTTTTGGATACCAGAAAATAAGGGATTGCATGAATAAAAGGCCATGTCCTTTGTAACTGATTTCATTTCTGTTATAATAAAGAAATGAAACAACTTTGCAAATTGTCTTAATTAAAAATCGTCTACCGTTTTCTATCAGTTATTGTGCAAACCTGTGTATTTCCATAGTTACAGTCACACAGAGAAAAGGGAGAGCTTTTGATGGAGTTCACAACTGAGGGCACCTTGCCATGACAAACCACATTTAGGGCACTGTTAGGAGCTAATAAAGGTATGTGTAACCAGATGTCCATATTTGCAGGGCCAAAACTGCTGGCAAACTCCCATAAAGCTGCTGTTTTGCACCCACCTTCATTTCCATGACATCCTTTAGATATGCCACAAACTTACCATACAAATGCTGAATATATTGAATGGAAAAAGTAAACTTATAGCCATGGTGCCATATCCTACAAATAAACATGACTTCAAAGCTAACAGATTATGTTTGAGATCTGGACCAATCTCCAGAATAGTTCCTCAAAAGTGAAGGAAAGAGCACCGTACATAAGCTGCATGTTCCCCGTTCATTTTTATTTTCGGACATATCATAGAAAAGAATGAAGTGCGCACCATGTAAGTGTGAACACTGCTCCATTCACTTCTATGGGACTGCCAGAGATACATTATCCGAGCTACCACCTGGCCATTTTCAGCAGTCCCATAGAAATGAATGGAAGGTGGCTGCATATGCAGGACTTCAGGTCCCATTCTGGTGATAGATTGGTGTCCCAGAGGTGGGACCAGCACCTATCTGACTTGGATGGCATATCCTAGTAATATGCCATCAAAGTCTGAGATGGCACTACTCTTTAAAAGTCTAATGACAGAAACTTCTGAGATAAGTAGGGGAACACAAACGGTTGCCTTCTGTCCTGATTGGAAATTATACATTTACAAAATCCAGTAAATTGTGCAGGTCTGGCCATGCCATATATAGAAATATAATATTTAGTTCCACAGGAAAAGTCTCAAAATAATTTTTCAAAGGATATATAAACAAGAATAACCCATTTATGATGAAATACAACATATATAAAATAGTAGAAACAAATTGTTCCAGGAAAATATGGTAATAAATATTGTAAGCTTAAAACGATGCTTCAGCTATGGTCCAAAATATGTCAAAAAAGAGAAACGTGTACGTTGGAGAAAATGCATTTTTTTATTAATTTTCTCAAATGAATATGCATACTGGATAGAAAAGAAGAATACAAATGTTGCCAGCTACTGTATATAACAAGGGTACATTTAAAACATTTTAAGAACTGCAATGAGAGAATGAGATTTAATCAACTGTTCTATGTTATCACCCACTTTAACATGCTGATAAAATGAATTATTGCTAGACATAGGACCCTCTGGAAAACATTGACTAGGTGTAAAGGTCCCTATGGAGAAAAGTCAGTTAAACCCCCTGACTTTGGTGGGGTCAACTAAATATCCTAAGAGTATGGAGGAGCTCGCCAGCGTATGGTTGAGTTGGGAGGAATAGCTTGCATATTTATGGGGGGGAGGGAGTATGGGCACATTAATAATAAATATGGATATAACATCAAAAGTAGTGAAGTCAGAGCTATAAAAGTTTATTCCTAAAGGGGTTATCTGGTAAATAATACTGATGACCTAACCTCAGGAGAGGTCATCAATATAAGATTGATGGGGGTCTGACACCCGGAACCCCCGTTGATCAGCTGTTTGAAGAGGCGCTCTGAGCTTGGAAAGTTGTTGTGAGCCGACTGCGCTCACCAGAACTCCGGAGAGCTCCCTAAAACTGCTGATCAGTAAGCGCACTGGGTCTTGGACCCCCGCTGATGTGTTGATGATTACCTATTCTTATGATCTATTCTAGTAAGGAGAAGCAAGGGAATAAAATGTATAGTAGTATTATGAAAATGCCATATAACCTGGCCCATACTAAGGTATCTCAAATTTTATGTTCAAAAATAGAATGAGACTCAATGGCTCAAATGTAGTCTCTTCTATAGGTTTTGGACATTTTGGCTTAACATTATTTATTCTGTGAAGGTGCAATTTTGAAAACTGCAGTATACATGGATATTTTTATAAGCTGTACATTTTTGGAAGGATAAATAAAGAACATAACACTTTTCTATTCCTGTTGTAATTATTTCTTTTAAATACAGTTAAGAAGTAGAAGAGCGTACATATCCAGTGTTGTACAATGTGCATAATTCCACAAAGAAAAACATTTTATCAAATAACAATAAAAATGTCCCTTTCCCTTTTATTTCTAATAAAGACATTTTTCTTGAACTTCTCCTTCCATTGTGTTTCACAAATCTTACACAAGAGAGTTGATTAATGTTATATTTTCAGAATAAACTGCCTGCAGCATGTTAATTTAACAGCTTTATGATTTCCTAATTCATGATTCTTTTGAAGTGAAATGCACTAAATTATTAATTTAAAAAAACAGCTGCTGCCAGAAGGAAAAATATATTTGGGTTTGATTGTGTACAAAGGGCAACTGCAGGACTATTAAAATGACTTACCTGTCATTTGTAAAATAGTTAAGACGTTTAGGATATGTCATTAAGTAACAACTTTTGCTATAAATATACAGTCAAAATGTACCTAGAAGTTACTTTTAGACTCAGTAATGATCTGTGGCAGGTGCATAGCATTGTTACTTATTGCATTCTGAACACCTGCGTGGATTGCATGTTCTTCCTGCTTCCCTCCGGTACTTTGATTTCCTTCCACTCTTTAAAAACATATTGGTAGGTTTATTGTCTCTCTATAAAATTTCTCCCTATTAGAAGGGAAGTAAGACTGTGAATCCCATTGAGTGTGTACAGTGTTACTGAATGTTATCTCTCTATATAAGTAGGGGGAATAAATACATTCAATAAATGGGAATAATCACAGCTACCCTCAAAATGAAGCTCTCCTGTCTAAAAATTGATGCAAATGAGCTCTTAACAAGCTCTGCCTCTAATGCCACCTGATGTAAGGCAGCTATCCTATAAGTCAATGTTCGACCCTTTAAATAGGCCTTGAGATATGATTTGGATATTAAATCCTGAATTCGGCCGCTCACCCAGTTAAGCCAATACTCTATGCTCTGCACTGATGAGGGGTTTCCGCATGTCAATTAAGGCGCTCTCTCCCCAAGGAGAGATAGTAATCTTCAAAAATATTATCTAAAAATCTGTTCATGATCATGCCCTAATTACTAAACTTTTTTTATGTTTGTAAAACAAAGGCAGCCATGCCCAAATTCATGACCATGTACTCAAAATTATATTATTAACATATGCAATGTATTTCTGTTGACTTGTGAATTAAGTATGGATGGGCACTCATATAAGGAGGTATAGGACACACTTTAATGTTACAATAATTGATAATAAAAGATACAGTTCATACATAAATTTTTTTTCATTAAATAACACACAATCCTGGCTTGAAACTGAAGCTGGCAGTCCGAACAACCAAGTTGTATAACTGGTGGTTACTCCTAATTACAGGAAAAACGGAGGTTGTTCGGACGGCAAGTCTCTGCTACGCCAGGCAAAATAGTTATATAAAATACGTATATAAAAAATGCTTAACACATTTGGCTAAACAGAATAAAAATTCATTAGTATGGTCCTATATAGGGGAAAGCAAAAAATGGATGCTTATTTGACACTGGGTATTTGTCTCAATAGGTTTTGACCTGCATCTGGAGATGTTGTTTCACATATGTAGCAGTCTCTATAGGAAAGATGGGCTTCCTTTTTTTAACTGTTGCTATACTTGTATCAAAGTTCTGTCTTTGAATGCAAATTATGTTTTTCCTCTTACTGCTTGAATATGGTGGTTTGACAAGTTTGACCCACTATGTGGGCTTACCTTCACCTGCGTGCCTCTGTTCGTTCGGTGGGTTTGCGGTCCACAGTATCTGCCGGCGTCCCGGCTCTGAAGTTCACCGCGTCCCACGTGTCTCTCAGCTGGCTTGCAGGGTTTGAGTCAGTAGGAGGATCAGTAGGAAGATCGCCCGACGCAGGTTAATGACGTCTCAGGGTTTCTGTCCTTACGGAATAAGACCGTTCTTTTTTCTTTCTTTGTTCTTTATAGTGCACTCTTTATTCATAGGTCATCTGTAGTTCAGGGTATTCCGCCAGACGCGTTTCGAGGAGACGCTGTCCTCTTCCTCAGTGGCATACCCCAAATCTTACAACGGTCTCAATTTATACTAACTTTCGATCTGTTTCAAAGCCCGATCTGGATTTTAATTGTGTCTCAAAAAAACCCGGTCTGGATCTGTTTTTTGTTCCATATTTTATTTGCGTTTTTGCTGCAGTTCTTTTTCCTAGGTTATTTTCTTAGTCTTTCTTATACATTTGAATGGTAGGCTGTTAAACCTCATCTCAACATGATTTCTCATACATTTTTTCTTCCTATTTACCCATATACAGGTTTTTCTTTTGTAAAAAATCAATCAGCATTTTCTAAAAGACGTTATATAAACAAATTCAATTAAAATAAATAAATACATACGAATTTTACAGCTTTGATATTTCCTCTTTGTCAGCAGGTACTCATAGATACATTTATAGGAAAAAAAAACGCATATGCGGTTTTATTGCGTTTTTTTGGGAATTGCCTGCATTTTGGTTCTTGGGAATCCCAGATTGTTCAAATTCATAAGGGGCCAATTCGGATGTTTCATACATTCAGTTTTCCTAAATATCTTTCATCCTCTCTCTTAAATGTAGATATAGGCCACCCTTTCCCTTCTATATCTACATTTAAGAGAGAGGATGAAAGATATTTAGGAAAACTGAATGTATGAAACATCCGAATTGGCCCCTTATGAATTTGAACAATCTGGGATTCCCAAGAACCAAAATGCAGGCAATTCCCAAAAAAACGCAATAAAACCGCATATGCGTTTTTTTTTCCTATAAATGTATCTATGAGTACCTGCTGACAAAGAGGAAATATCAAAGCTGTAAAATTCATATGTATTTATTTATTTTAATTGAATTTGTTTATATAACGTCTTTTAGAAAATGCTGATTGATTTTTTACAAAAGAAAAACCTGTATATGGGTAAATAGGAAGAAAAAATGTATGAGAAATCATGTTGAGATGAGGTTTAACAGCCTACCATTCAAATGTATAAGAAAGACTAAGAAAATAACCTAGGAAAAAGAACTGCAGCAAAAACGCAAATAAAATATGGAACAAAAAACAGATCCAGACCGGGTTTTTTTGAGACACAATTAAAATCCAGATCGGGCTTTGAAACAGATCAAAAGTTAGTATAAATTGAGACCGTTGTAAGATTTGGGGTATGCCACTGAGGAAGAGGACAGCGTCTCCTCGAAACGCGTCTGGCGGAATACCCTGAACTACAGATGACCTATGAATAAAGAGTGCACTATAAAGAACAAAGAAAGAAAAAAGAACGGTCTTATTCCGTAAGGACAGAAACCCTGAGACGTCATTAACCTGCGTCGGGCGATCTTCCTACTGATCCTCCTACTGACTCAAACCCTGCAAGCCAGCTGAGAGACACGTGGGACGCGGTGAACTTCAGAGCCGGGACGCCGGCAGATACTGTGGACCGCAAACCCACCGAACGAACAGAGGCACGCAGGTGAAGGTAAGCCCACATAGTGGGTCAAACTTGTCAAACCACCATATTCAAGCAGTAAGAGGAAAAACATAATTTGCATTCAAAGACAGAACTTTGATACAAGTATAGCAACAGTTAAAAAAAGGAAGCCCATCTTTCCTATAGAGACTGCTACATATGTGAAACAACATCTCCAGATGCAGGTCAAAACCTATTGAGACAAATACCCAGTGTCAAATAAGCATCCATTTTTTGCTTTCCCCTATATAGGACCATACTAATGAATTTTTATTCTGTTTAGCCAAATGTGTTAAGCATTTTTTATATACGTATTTTATATAACTATTTTGCCTGGCGTAGCAGAGACTTGCCGTCCGAACAACCTCCGTTTTTCCTGTAATTAGGAGTAACCACCAGTTATACAACTTGGTTGTTTGGACTGCCAGCTTCAGTTTCAAGCCAGGATTGTGTGTTATTTAATGAAATTTTTTTTATGTATGAACTGTATCTTTTATTATCAATTATTGTAACATTAAAGTGTGTCCTATACCTCCTTATATGAGTGCCCATCCATACTTAATTCACAATTTAACTACTTTTTGAGGGGTGATCTCAAATCTTGTTTGGTGCACCTACCTTGAGGGTTACAGAGGTGAGCGGATCTCTCAAACCTTATTCAATATTTCTGTTGACTGTCTACCATCTACTTTAAGTGGGAGAAGTTCCATCCTGTTTTTAAGGCAGGTCTGGAGTGCTTTCTATTTTTGCATGTTTGTATGGACTGAGGATTTGCTTGCCTAGGTCTGAGGGTGGGTGCCCTATTCACATTAATCTAGTCGTGCTGCTGCTTTTTTTTTTCTTTGTACATATACAGTGCCTTGAAAAAACATTCATACACCTTGAACTTTTCCTTTTTTTTCACATTATACCCACAAACATCAATCTATTTTATTTGGGATTTTATGTGATAGACCAACACAAAGAAGCAAGTATTTGTGAAGTGAAAAGAAAATGATACATGGTTTTCAAACTTTTTATAAATAAAAATCTGTAAAGTGTGGCACGCAATTGTATTCAGTGCAATTTTATTCAGTACTTTATACTTCCATTTTCAGATGATGGATTGAACAGTGCACTGTGAAATTTTCAGAGCTTGGGATATTTTTTTAAAAACTAACTCTGCTTTATACTTCTTCACAACTTGATCCCTGACCAGTCTGGTGTGTTCCTTGATTTTTACGATGCTATTTGATCATTAATGTTCACTAACAAACATTTGAGGCCTTCACAGAACAGTTACACTGAGAATAAATTACACACAAGTAGACTCTATTTACTAAAGAGGTGACTTCTGAAGGCAATTGGTCACACTGGATTTTATTTAGGGGAATAGAGTACAAGGGGCTGAATACAAATGCATGTCACACTTTCAGATTTCTATTTATTCAAAAGTTTTAAAACCATGTATCATTTTCTTTTCACGTCACACATACTGTTGTGTTGGTCTATCATATAAAATCCTAATAAAATAAATGTAAGTTTGTGGGTGTAGCATGAAAAAATTTGGAAAAGTTCAAAGGATATGAATACTTTTTCAAGGCATTCTATATACTAAAATGTAGCATTACCTTAAGGCTTTTAACATGCCAAGTAAATACATTGGCGTATTTTGGGCGCAGATGGCGGCGCAAATAACTGTCTACGACTTTTCCCCACTCATGCCAGGTCTTAAATTGTGGGCATGGCATGGGCGGGTAAGGAAGCTGTCTTACATTTAGAACTGAAGCTGGATTGCCCGAAGTTATGGAGAGGCCAGCTCCTATCCATAAGTTCGGTGGATCCACTGCCAGCTATGGGCCGTTATTAAGACCGGTGTTTTATATGCCCCATAGTATGCATTAATGAAAGTAGAATGTAATTTGCTATTTCACTTCTAATTCAGTTTCACATTATTTATAGAAAGCTGGAATGTAGTAGTTTGGGTTAATGTTTTAAATACAATCAGTAACCAAATAAAAAGTGTCAATATTTTCTCTATCCTGAGGGTGGATTCAAAAAGAGAAGTTTTTTCTACACTTAATACTTTCTCTCCTTTTATGACTCAACCCTTATTTTGGCTTCAAAAATGACATAAAAAAGCCTGAAAATGTGGCAACACTCTTAAAGGGGTTGTTCACCACTGGGGGCCTTCCGGGCAGACCCCTTCAGGGTGACTGGACCTGAAGAGGGAATCATACTTACCTGCTCCCTGCCACTGGATTCCAGCTCCCGCTGTTCCTGCATGAACATCAGGTTTGACACAAGTTATGTGATATGTCCACCATACATCATGTTACTGGGTCAAATGACGTAAGGGGGGTATGCTACCACTGCAGTTAGTCAAACGGATGTTGATAAGGGGAGAGTGGAGAGTGAAGGCGACAGTGGAGAAGCAAAAGAGTTGGAAACCAGCAGAATGGGTCTGCCCAAAAGCTCTAGGGCAATGGTGGCGAACCTATGGCATGGGTGCCAGAGGCGGCACGCAGAGCCCTCTGTGTGGGCACCCACACCCTGTGTGGTGTACCAATATGCCTTAGACCTTTCCTGCCATTCATCAGTACAGGGCGCCCTATGAACAGCACAGGCAGCTCATTGAATGCAGGCAGGCTATTATAGCTACTACATGATAAAGTACATGGAAAATATACTATATTGGACTGTAGTATTCAGATTAAAGGGGTTATCCCTATTTTCACCAAGGTAGCCCCCCTGACTTGAGCATCGGAGCAGTTCATGCTCCTCTGCTCTCCTTTGCCCTGCGCTCACTCAAGCAGGGAAAAGGCATTTTGTGGAGTTCCAGTGACGAACCGAGCACTCCATAGGGCTGCCAGGCGGAGGCTTCCGCCCAGCAGTGAGCATGGTGACGTAACCGGCACTGATGGACTGGCTTTAGCACTGCGCTAGCCTGTAAAACGGTTAGGGCAGCGCTAAAGCCCGCCCATCAGAGCCGGTGACGTCACCGAACACACTGCTGGGCAGAAGCCTCTGCCCGGCAGTGTGTTATTGTAAATAAAAGAGCCCTTGCGCAGGGCAAGGGAAAGCATCGGAGCATGAACTGCTCCAATGCTCAAGTCAGGGGGGCTTCCTTGGTGAAATTATGGGTATGTCCCCTTTAAATTGCCGTGTTGGCACTTTGCGATAAATAAGGGGGTTTTGGGTTGCAGTTTGGGCACTCAGTCTATAAAAGGTTCGCCACCACTGCTCTAGGGCATGACCAACCCTTTAAAAAGTCACATCCTTTCCCCCAAGCTTTGTGGCAGATCATATTAAGTACACCAGACCACAGAAAGAGACAGTGAGCAAAAAATAATCCCATCCAATGGTAAAAAGAATATGACCCCCTCTGGGCATCCTCATGATGCAAGTTAAATTTAAATGAAAGACGTTTAGGGGGCTTTTTAGCATTTAAAGTATGTCTGTTTTTGGTAGCATTTTGTCTCCTGCTTTGGCACACGTCTTTCTTTGTGCAAAAATCCTGCTTCTTGTCCTTTACATATGCCACAGCACACCAGTTTTCCAAATGGTCTATAATGTAAATTCAAGTACTGCTATTACACTTGGATTATGGCATATTCACTATGTGCAATGTTTTCAAATGTTGTAAAAAAGCCATATCTCCACTAGTGATCAGCCACAGGGGTTATATTCAAATTCGCAATATTTCACAAATATTTGGGTGAATATTCGTCATGTATTCGTGAATTTGCAAATTCGAGATTGTTTTCTTGATTGCGAAAAATCGGCAATGTAATATTCGCATAATACGCACGAAATACAGGCGTGGGTCACTTTAGCTACATTTTCCAAGCTGCTAGAAGTTTCCTGAGACTGGAGAAAATGGTTGGCACGGCAGAACATTAAAAATGGATTTATATACAGTTAGAGTGCTCCAATATATTTGCAATTTCGCTAATCGGCACTAATTATGCGAATATATTGGCGCAATACTTGACACCACATTTTAGCACTATACCAGGATATAACCAACACTGACTATCTCCCACTAACTGTCTGTATTATATATGGTACAGACCAAATGTTTGGACACACCTTCTCATTCAAAGGGTTTCCTTTATTTTCATGACTATGAAAATTGTAGATTCACACTGAAGGCATCAAAACTATGAATTAACACATGTGGAATTATATACATAACAGAAAAGTGTGAAACAACTGAAAATATGTCATATTCTGGGTTCTTCAAAGTAGCCACCTTTTGCTTTGATTACTGCTTTGCACACTCTTGGCAGTCTCTTGATGAGCTTCAAGAGGTAGTCACCTGAAATGGTTTTCACTTCCCATGTGTGCCCTGTCAGGTTTAATAAGTGGGATTTCTTACCTTATAAATAGGGTTGGGACCATCAGTTGCGTTGTGAAGTCAGGCGGATACACAGCTGATAGTCCTACTGAATAGACTGTTAGAATTTGTATTATGGCAAGAAAAAAGCAGCTAAGTAAAGAAAAACGAGTGGCCATCATTACTTTAAGAAATGAAGGTCAGTCAGTCTGAAAAATTGGGAAAACTTTGAAAGTGTCCCCAAGTGCAGTCACAAAAAACATCAAGCGCTACAAAGAAACTGGCTCACATGCGGACCGCCCCAGGAAAGGAAGACCAAGAGTCACCTCTGCTGCGGAGGATAAGTTCATCCGAGTCACCAGCCGCAGAAATCGCAGGTTAACAGCAGCTCAGATTAGAGACCAGGTCAATGCCACACAGAGTTCTAGCAGCAGACACATCTCTAGAACAACTGTTAAGAGGAGACTGTGTGAATCAGGCCTTCATGGTAGAATATCTGCTAGGAAACCACTGCTAAGGACAGGCAACAAGCAGAAGAGACTTGTTTGGGCTAAAGAACACAAGGAATGGACATTAGACCAGTGGAAATCTGTGCTTTGGTCTGATGAGTCCATATTTGAGATCTTTGTTTCCAACCACCGTGTCTTTGTGCGACGCAGAAAAGGTGAACGGATGGACTCTACATGCCTGGTTCCCACCGTGAAGCATGGAGGAGGAGGTGTGATGGTGTGGGGGTGCTTTTCTGGTGACACTGTTGGGGATGGATTCAAAATTGAAGGCATACTGAACCAGCATGGCTACCACAGCATCTTGCAGCGACATGCTATTCCATCCGGTTTGCATTTAGTTGGACCATCATTTGTTTTTTAACAGGACAATGACCCAAAACACACCTCCAGGCTGTGTAAGGGCTATTTGACCATGAAGGAGAGTGATGGTGTGCTGTGCCAGATGACCTGGCCTCCACAGTCACCGGACCTGAACCCAATCGAGCAGAGTGAAGGCAAAAGGGCCAACAAGTGCTAAGCATCTCTGTGAGCTCCTTCAAGACTGTTGGAAGACCATTTCAGGTGTCTACCTCTTGAAGCTCATCAAGAGAATGCCAAGAGTGTGCAAAGCAGTAATCAAAGCAAAAAGGTGGCTACTTTGAAGAACCTAGAATATGACACATTTCAGTTGTTTCACACTTTTTTGTTATGTATATAATTCCACATGTGGTAATTCATAGTTTTGATGCCTTCAGTGTGAATCTACAATTTCATAGTCATGAAAATAAAGAAAACTCTTTGAATGAGAAGGTGTGTCCAAACTTTTGGTCTGTACTGTATATAAGCTAACTATCTATCTTATGCAGAGTAAAAATCACAGAGATCACAGAGCACAGCAATGACACTGCTCTCTCTCTCTCTCTCTCTCTCTCTCAGAACTTTAAAAAAAACTGTGGAAAATGGCTGCTGGGGAGTTTCTTATAAAGTCCTATAGGTCCTATAAAGCAAGGGGTAGGCAACTTTCCTATTGGTTGCTAGGGATGTTGCTAAGCTCAGACAAAGACATTGCAGTCTTTTCATTGGCCCACAAGCAACAAGGAAGGTTACTAATGAAATAAAAAATCTTGAAAATTTAAAACTACGAATATATATCACTATATTCTAAATATTCGGGAATTTTTTAGTGCCGATATTCACGATTAAATTTGCAATTTGAATATTCGCGCCCAACATTAATCTCCACTACAGGCAAGCCCCTGGTGTACTTTTGCAGACACAGACATTGCACTTGCACCAAGTATATTATTGTCGTGCGCCATTTCATAAGTTTGGTGCAACCTCACAAAGCAACGACAGACTTAAAACTGACACCAAAACCACTTTAAATGACAAATTTCCCCCTTAGTCTTTTACTTAGCTTTTAAGCCACTTATGACCAACAATGCTGTAGTGTCATTGATGCAAATATGAACCACGCTTCTAATAGCTATAATTTCTAAAAGTATTTATTGGATCCTCTACAGCTGAAGAGATTTAATCTTATGTTCTGAATGGAAATACAATGGAATGTAAAGGATATAATAAGTAAAATAATGTTACATAATATATTCATTTTGATTAGAAATTACTACACTGACCTTATTACTTTAATGATTTCACTGTTGCCTTTCATTATGCTCTTGTCTTATCTCAGTTTTCCTTCACCTTGACTTCTGAATCTTACTCGTCTTCTCATCTCAACTGTTGTGTAATTTGAAAACCTATTTCACTTGACAAATGAAACTCTTTTCCCTTAGCATGAAACACCCAGACTTTCTTTGCAATTTTCATGTCCCAGTTGAAAATCCATCTTGTTAATAAAGCATTTACAGTAATAACTTCAAACCTTGACAATGTTGCCTCCAAATATAACCTGACAAGATGCAGTAAGTCACTGATTTTGCGTTTGCTCCTAGTCTTTAATCTATAATTGCATTAATCCTTGTAATTATATTACCCTCATGCATACACAAGAATAAGCTGACTTTTCTTTTTAATACTTCTAAATACTCTCATCGTTGATAGGATGGGTAGAAATGTACTATAGTTGAATGAAGAAAGCATAGTAAAACTTCCTGCAAGATAAATGTATCTTATCTCACTCAAGATTGAGAAAAAAAAAACTTCAGTCTCATTCTGTCTACACATTATTGACGTCCAACTATAATATGAGGTCTCTCACTTTAGCAAAGTTGTAGACTGATGACTAGATATAGTGCACATATGGAAAAGTGTCTAAAAATTTTTGAGAATCAAGTGGGTTGCCCTGAGAAAACAACCAAGGATGAAACAGTGTTATACATGAAGAATAATTTTTGATGACTTGTATGATTACATTACTTGTCACTAACTTGTACACCTTGTTGTGCACAACTTGGTACTTTTTTAAATACAATCTCTTTCTAGTTGGTATTTATTTAATATATTAATAATATATTATAGTTATATTACAGGGGTCCTACACATCCAGACTCGTTGTACTGAATTGAGAGCGGTACTTTATGATAATGCATATGTCCTCTTTCTTGGCTAAGCTAGTTTGGCCAAGCCTAGTTAACCTAATAATGTGTATCAACACTATATATAGAAACAGATAAATGTACACTATAATATTAGTCTGCAAATGGTCCAAAGCACTTCACGACAAAAAAGTGCAACGGTATGCTCCTCAATATACCAACATTTACTACAAACAAATGGAGTGCAATTACAATTAAAAATATATTTTTATTGAATGCAATATAAAAAAAAAGAACTATCATGACACAATATAATACAATAGTAGGGAATAACAGCCGCACCCCCCTCCCTCTCAAACTCCCCAAACCATAAATAGGAAAATAGGAGGAAAGGCCTGTGCCAATATTAATCATAGGAAAATGCCTGCAGTTGTGTAATCTGATGCATCCAGCATACAATAACATGTACTGGGCCAACCTAATGCCGCTCTAGAATGAGACACAGCTCTAACCTAAATTTCATAAACCTATGCTCTAACTAATATATAAGGTAACCATAACCTATTGGGAGAGGAGAGGTTCAGTGGCACTCCTCGACGAGCGTTTCACGTTCAATTGCTTCCTCAGGACTCCTGCTTGATAAAGACTGCATTGGGCGGTTGAAACGTTGCAGAGGGGGTCAATAAAGGGTCCACTTTTTTCACTTTATCTATTGGAGTGCTGCCTCATCTTTGGATACATATCATCTTATATTGACTGCTGAGCCTGCGGTTTGGAGGATTTTGCACACGTGGTCTATTGGACTAGTGCTGCTGTTTGATCTTTTGTTTTAGTTAGAGCATAGGTATATGAAATTTTGGTTGGAGTTGTGTCTCATACTAGAACGGCATTAGGTTGGCCCAGTACATGGTACTGTATGCTGGATGCCTCAGATTACACAACTACAAAAAACAAAATGGCTGCACACCGTTATATATACAAACAATAGAGCTAAGAAATGGGGGTCATTCTAGATAAAAGTGGTACAATACCGACTATAAATGAGTAATGGAAGCTTCCATTACTCATTTAAGGGAGTTTTAGAGGGAGGGAGTTTGAGAGGGAGTGTGCGGCTGTTATTCCCTACTATTTTATTATATCATGTCATGATAGTTATTTTTTTTATATTGCATTCAATAAAAATATATATTTAATTGTAAAGGTATTTTTGCATTCCATTTGTTTGTAGTGAATGTTGGTACACTATAATAGTAGCTTACGTCAAACACGCCTTAAGGTCCTCTTACACAGGACCATGTATATGCAGATTGTTGGGAAGGAAGCGTTCCTTCCCGACAATCTGCTAATTGCTATTTACATGCACTGAGTATGGAAGGAGTGATTGCTAATGCCATCGCTCTTCCCCATACAGACCGGTTGTTTCCTAACAGCAAATCATGTTTAAACAGCATGATCTGCCACCAGGAAACAAGGATTTCTGTGCTCCACTAAAGATCCAATTACTTGATCAATGAGCGTAAAGGGCCCTTTAGGTGACAATCTCAGTGATGGTCCTTGGACCTAGTTGATGGTACAAGGTGATTAGTGAATGCAATATAAACATAAGGAGATGCAGGCAGGAGGGGTAGATGAAAATGTTCCTAGGGATTACCCTACCTAGAAGGGTACCCTGATGACATTATCTTCAAAAAATCCTATTCTGAATATGTGCTGCATATGTGCTCTATAACATGTGCCTTCTTATTTTGCTTGGCTGTCATGCACAGCACAATAGATGTAAGCATTATTTAACTTGTACACCAAGACTTTGGTCTATCTTATTGATTAGATCTTTATTTAGTCCTTTATATTACTGCATTAGTTATCTGTGATAATTTCCACCAATGTTTAGACAACTTGTAAATCAGTTTTAACTAATGCATTAACAATTATATCTTAGTATTTTATTTTTAAATGTATGTAAATTATTATAAAAAACAATGCAAAATATTGTTCATGATAAAATGTGTACAAACACACAATAATTGAATAGAGAAAGTATAAGGTAGATTCACTTCTGTTCTACAAAGGAGACACACACTTGTTTATCACTGAATAGTCTTTGGTTTCAATGCTGTTTCCAAGTGAATATTTTTAAATAGAGAGACAATGATAAACCTATCTACAGAAGTAATCTGTAAAAACACTTTACTTTTTACTTTAGGTCTACAAAAATGCAGGTTAGACAACATTAAATTCTATATTTGAAGACATAAAAAATAAATTTTTCATGCACTTTTCATGAAGAATGATCCATAAAGAATTAATTTAACTCTATTTTACCAAACTTTTAAAGAGGTTGTACCAAGCTTTAATAGGATAGTAGATAACTAATTGGTGGATGCCTAACCATCAGGTCCAACACCAATCCCAAGAACAAGGGTCTTATTTCCCTGTCATAATACATGACAGATGTTTCATTATTCTTTAATCACATACTTTTTATAACCTGTCACTTATTTAATTTTGTTTTCAATAGCAGGAAAATGTGGTCATTATTGTCTCTCAATCCATCTACATGTAGGACACAATACAAAATACCATACTTTTTTTTTTAAAATACTGAGCGCAGAAGTCAATTCATATGTCTTCCTATATATTTAACATAAAACATAGCAACTTTCAAGCTATCAGAACAAGAAGAATTGTAGAACAGATTGGGGATCAATAATTAAAAGCCTTCACCTTTTTTTTTTTTTTTTGCAAAGATGCTGTAAATAGCACCATCTGCAAAAAATGTTTTGACTGGAAGGAAGCCTGTAGGTCTAGCATGTTATGCAAGCACCTCCGTTTTGCCAAAGATAACTAGTATAAATAGATGCATTTGCATTTGCTTAGCCAATCCCCTTGTAAATATAAAACCAACTACTAGAAAGAATAGCTCTACGTATTAATACATACACAGTGGAGTCACATTATCTTTAACACTTCCTATTTTCGAAGCCATCAGTGTGTAGCTCATGAAGCAAGTCAAGTGTTGTGAGCTGGCTTGGTGGGTATGTAAGGTGTTCGATAGGCTGTCTGCACACATATCTCTCTGCCATGGATAAAAGGGGCAACTTATCAAAGTTGCAAAAAGGTATGATTATTGGCTTTTGGGCCAGATGCATCATGATTGGACAAATTGCACCATTGCGAATAAGCAATATGGAACTGTGGAGCACCACATTTATGTGAGAAGAGAACATTGGTTAAGAAGGTGCACAAGGGCAGATCATAACTCTACAGTACCAGGGAGTTACCAGACATGTCTAAAACAGTTCAGGAAATACTACTGCGAAGTCTCTGAAGAAGATGGGTGGTCACTGCACCTCTGCTAACGAAGTTGCATCGGCAGAAAAGGTTTACATTTGGTAATTGGTGGAAAAACACAAGCTGGTGGTAGGAGCATTATGATCTGGGGAATGTTTTTGTAGCATTCTCTGAAATGTCATTGGTTGGAACGGCATGACCAAGACTTCCAAGTAGTAACCTGGCTCTATAGTTCCCCAGACTTTAACCTAATTGACCATGTCTGGAACCACCTCGATCTTCGTGTTCACTCGATGGATCCTCCACCACGCACCCTCTAGCAGCTGGGGGATGCACTGCAGTGTGCCTGGCTCCAGATGCCTGTGACAACCTTCCAGGACCTTATTGAGTCAATCCAACCACATCTGCTGTCCATTTAAAATGATATTATGATGACAAGAGATTATCCCCCTAGCCACTGAATGGGAGACAACTGGGGGTTCTGTGTGCCTGCTTTGAATGAAGCTCTATTCAAATTATATAAAACTGTCAGAGCCCTGATTTGTATATTCACAAGCAAAATAATTTGGTGCAACTACCAGGATTCAACAAAAAATACAAAGCTAAAAGGTGTAATGATTATCTCTTCACAGGGCAAAAATATGTCCTAAATCTGAATATATGCCATATATGAACTTTTCCTGTGTAAAACACATCTGCACGTTCAAACATAGTACAATACACAACTAGTATACAAATAAGACAAGCTGGAATATATAGCAGTGTTCCATTAAACATGATGAATCATCAAGTTGAAGACATTAGATAAAAAGGCCTTCATGTATCTCATAAAAGTCTACAACTGGGAATTAACATTCAGTTATAATAATGAATGTATCCTGAAGAAAAATATGTTAGGCTGTATTAACTTGAAAAATTGCATTACTACCACAATAGTGTAAGTTTTTGGTACTTGATTTGTGCAATATAAACTATTTTTTATTATGAATAAAAATGTGTGCAATATAAAATATTTCACACTAATCATAGAATATACTGGCCCTCATACATATAAACTCTCACCAAAAAAAGGAAAATAAAGCCTATACAATGAATTCTAAAGAAGGAATCTTACAAAATCAACTCTACTAAACAAATGTATTTCTACATGAGGAAGTTTACAGAATTAATTCCACACAAGTGATCTTCCAAAATGAACCTTACAGAAGGAATCCTACATAGCAGGGGTAGGATTCTGCTGCTAAAACCAGTTCTGCCAAACCAATTGTTAAAATTACAGCCAGTTTATGAATAACAGTCCCTTGACATAGTCCTACAGCTGCTGGCTTTCGAATTACATTTATGGAAAACATAAAAAGTTCACTCTATAGTGATATTATATCATAAAAGTAGGGCATTTAAATAGAAGCATACAATGGTGATTTCCTCATCTCAAACAACTTATTGAAACAAAAACTAACAGTGGTGGGTATAACCTCATAAAACATGTCAATGTCTCAATAATTTGTCATGTGGCCTTGAGCATCAATTAAAGTTTGACAATGATGTCTCATACTGTTCACAAGTCAACTTTTGTCTGCTGAGGCACAGCATCCCACTCTTCTTGAAGGGCGCCCCTCAGGTCTTTAAGGTTCTGGGGTATAGAGTTAAGAGCCTCTAATTGGTGACTAAGCTGATCCCATAGGTTTTCAATGAGATTCAGGTCTGGAGAAAGTGCACTCCATTTGTGGTACACCAGTCTCCAGCAACCCCCAACCCCCTAAAGATGTGACTTCGATGAGCTGGCGCATTGTCGTTCATGAAGGTGAAATTAGGCCTGCAGAGGCACAATGACTGAATTAATGATGTTATTCAAGTAGTATGGGGTTGTCACTGTACCATTCACCACATGTAGGGCAGTTCTGTATTGACTAGACACACCTGCTCACACTGTAACACAAACCACCACCAAGGTTCATCTGGTGACAACAGTGGCAGATGCTCTCTTTGACTTCTCCAACATCATTGGCGGCCATCATTTCTGCTCATCGTGAATCAAATTTCATCAATGAATAGCACTCAGGCCAACTGGTCACGTAGATGCTTCCTGGCCCATGCAAGACAATAACGCCTGTGCCTGGTGGTGTGGTCAGGTACCCTTGCAGGTCATACAGCATGCAGACCACTCTGATGTAAATTGTTTTGAATGGTCTGACATGACACTTGAATGCCACACAACTCCAGCCACATTTAAGGAAGGTTTTGCAGATCATTGTTCACAATGAAGTGGTCATCAGTGTGGGATGTGGTCAAAGGATGTCCACTTCCATGCTTTTTTATGACTCTTACAGTCTCTGTGTATCTCTGTTGCAACCAGCCGATTACACTCTGTAACACTCTAAGCTCAGGGGCCACTTCAATCTGAGAACAACCTGCTTGAAGCCTCAGAATGGAGAGGTACTGATCAATTGTTAGGCATTGTCATGGTCTTATGATGTCAAAATGTTAACAGCATGATGAGGAGGACTGTTTAAATACCAATTATATTTGAACCAGGAAATTTATTGGGCGATTCATGGATGAAACACCTATTGTGAAGTTTGCCGTTAAATTCCGTTAGAAAACAACTATTTACTAATTAGGTAACTTCTGAAGGCATTTGGTCGCACTGGATTTAATGTATGGGTATCAGAGAACAGGGAGCTGATTACAAATGCATGCTACACTTTTAAGATTTTTATTTATTAAAAAGTTTGAAAATAATGTATCATATTTGTTTCACTTCACACATACTTGCTACTTTGTGTTGGTCTTTTACATAAAATCCCAATAAAATACATTTATGTTTGTGGATGCAATATGAAAAACTGTGGAAAAGTTCAAGGGGTAAGAATACTTTTTCAACGCACTGTATATTTATAGACAAACCAGTGTAAAATTCTAGGTGGGAAGCAGACAAAAATTTGGAAAATTTCTGTGGTAAATGATATACCCCATGTGCTAATCTTTCTCTAATATTGAACCTGTTTAACGTTTTATATTCTATCCCTACTACAGAATGGACTCTATAGAAGAAATCTGACAGAATGACAAAAATGAATACTACAAATGGAAGCTACAAAAAAAACTCTAGAACTGGAACACGTCAGAAAGAAATCATACAAAATGAATGGTACCTATGGAATCCTGAACTCTACAAAAGAAGTCCAACAAAATAAATCTTACAAAATGAATATTTCAGAATAAATCATACAAAGTGAACCATACAGAAGGAATGAACCTAGGAAACTTTCTAGTTAAGAAGAAAACAAAATAGGTGTTTACTTAGAGAATCAATGCATAAAGGAAAAGACCTTCCCTAACACAAAAGTATGCATCAAAATCTGCAGACAATTAAGAAAAACACATAGAGCTTAGTTGCTCTCTTACCAGTTATTTTCTGTCTTTCAAGACGATGCATTGAAAACCTAGAAAGCTTAGGTCACTAAGGTCAATGTTTTACTAAACTCTCTGGGGATCACAAATAATATAATGGAAAGAATGATAATAACATAGGCCTAAAATAATAAGGTGAACTATGACTTTCTACTATAATTAATGACAGCTGGAGGATACCTCAAATGAATCTGTCACCGGCGACATCAGTATCCAACTCTTTGCAAAGACACATAGCTGTGGTTCACCCGATTAACACACTGTTTTTCTTTTCTTGATCTGAGGCTCCCTTTTACTTAATATGCAAATTAAACTTTAGGTGCAATGAGGGTGAAATCATTGCTCTTAATGAACTGAAGCTCCATTGCTTTCTGTGCCCATCCCCTCCCTCGCTGCTTTGATTGACAGGGCCAGACAGTAGTATAGTAGTCAGGAAGGGTTTGGCCACAAAAAGAAATGGAGCTTGGGTGCAGCAAGAGCAATGTGGATGCCCTCATTGCACCAAAGGCCTAATCTGCATATTAATAAAAAGTGTCAGAACTTGGATCAACAAAAGAAAAACAGAGTTTAAATCAGGTGAACCATAGCTATGTATCTATGCAAACAGTTAGATAGGGAGGTCACTGTGACTCATTCTCTTTAAGAAAGGCCAGTATTTCTTTCTTAAAGGGGTTGTCTCATCATGGAAAATGGGGGCATATTGCTAGAATATGCCCCCATTGTCTTACATGTGTGGGTCTCACCACTGGAACCTGCACCTATATTGAGAACGAAGCCCCACAAGTGAAGGATGGCGCACTGTGCTTGTGCAGCCGCCTTCCATTCATTTTCTATGGGGCCGGAGAAAATAACCAAGCGCTGGCTCGGCTATTTCCGTTGGCCTCATAGAAATGAATGGGAACGGGGGCTGCGCATGCACGGTACGCTTCCATTCACTTCTATGGGGAGCCAGCTTGGTGGTGGCCGGACCGGAGTCCTCCAGCCACCACCTTGAAAAGCTCCGTTCTCAATATAGGTGCGGGTGCCAGTGGTGGGACCCGCACCTATAAGACAATGGGGGCATATCCTAGCGATATGCCCCCATTGTCCATGACAACCCCTTTAATGAGTAATAAATCCTTCTCTGTTGCTTTAACATAAAATGCATGTAAATATAACTCAAGTCCATCAAACTGTTAAATGCCACCACATGTAAGCATTTTTCTTGCTTAGATGGTAAAACAGAAGACTAAAGTATAGAATTTATAACAGAAGGTCCCTGGGTTTGTATTTTTATTTAAGATGCATTGTGATATAAGGTAATTATCATGAAAACTGTGATCACCATAACATTTTTATATTTATTGACTTATCAGGTACTGTGAATAAGGCAAATAATAAATCTGTCAAAAGAGATGAGGAAAGACTACAGCAGCTGCATTCTAACTCTCAAACATGCTGATAAGCACAACTGTCCTTCTCCATATGTAAGAGGATTTGTTCATGTCAAGGGACTGCCATTGCTTGTTGTTTGCTAATATTTGATTTTACTTTAAGTGGTGTCAAGGGGCACACTGCCAGCTATGGCTTGCTTTCAAATCATAGCTCTGGTGACAATAATTAGAGCAGAGGTTGCTTGTTGCTTGTACATCTCCTATAATGGCACCTCATTTTCTGTTGTGCTGCTGCATAGTTACATTGACATTTTAAATAATTGAGTTTTAATCCAAATATATGCCCACAGTACAGCATAAGTATTACAGCAATGTCCTTTCAATTTTAAATAAAATTTATAACTATACGTAGTATAATATATATATATATATATATATATATATATAAAATTATCACCAAAAAGATTCTGATCAAACATGTGACCGAGACAGGAAGGACTACCATTTTATATTCAGATATGGTCAGGAGAAGTACAAGTATATAATGAAGATTACCAAACCTACTCCCACCATATGAACTATAAACCGACCCTGACCTTGAAGATCAGGTGACCTTTCCCACAGACTCACTTGCTGGCATCAGAACTCTATATATAATGTAATATTACGATTCAATCCATTATTATGCTATCATGGAAAAAATAAAAAGTCTTCACTACCAACACTACCAAAATTACTAATAAAAAGTCTTCACTACCAACACTACAAAAATTACTAATAAAAAGTCTTCACTACCAACACTACCAAAATTACTAATAATCATGTACATTAGAGTAAAGGTGCCCATATATTTTCAACAGCTGTTGGCTGAACAGCTATCTATCTCTCTCATCTCTCTCATACACGTACAAGAGAGCAGGAAGGCATATGTCCACTGCCTCATTATCGGGTGAACAGCAGGACAGGGGGCCATGAGATCATTATATATCTAGCCAACAGCAGTAAGTGAAGTTTAGGTGGCCCCATAGACCTTGGCCCCCTGGTAAATTTCCCTGTAGGGTTTATAGCTATATATATATATATATATATATATATATACACATATAAATATATATATATATATTAGATTGTAAACCAGTCCCACCAAAAACAGCTGGTTCAGTCAACAATAGTCTAATGTGTCTGGGATTTTTTGCTCTGAAACCGCCCTAGGCCACCAGGGAGATTATTATTGACCATTAAGTCTAGATCACCAAAATATTTATCAAGCTCTGAATTTACCCTAGATCTCCATTTAATTGACTTCAGAAATCCAAGATTATTAGGTATTGCCTACACCAGTAAAAGGGTACTGTATGATAATCTATAACACAATCACCAGGAAATACAGAATCAAGAAAATAATCAACAGTGATACCTATTAAAACGTAACTTTTAATCAATACAAATTAATAAAGGTCCCTCAAAATATAACAGATCAAATAAAGAAGAAAAAACTATTTAAGTGCTCAATGACACTCATACAGTCAGGTCCATAAATATTGGGACAACGAGACAATTCTAACATATTTGGCTCTATACACCACCACAATGGATTTGAAATGAAATGAACAAGATGTGCTTTAACTGCAGACTGTCAGCTTAAATTTGAGGGCATTTACGTCCAAATCAGGTGAACGGTGTAGGAATTACAACAGTTTGCATATGTGCCTCCCTCTTGTTAAGGGACCAAAAGTAACGGGACAGAATAATAATCATAAATCAAACTTTCACTTTTTAATACTTGGTTGCAAATCCTTTGCAGTCAATTACAGCCTGAAGTCTGGAACGCATAGACCTCACGAGACGCTGGGTTTCATCCCTGGTGATGCTCTGCCAGACCTCTACTGCAACTGTCTTCACTTCCTGCTTGTTCTTGGGGCATTTTCCCTTCAGTTTTGTCTTCAAGTGAAATGCATGCTCAATCGGATTCAGGTCAGGTGATTGACTTGGCCATTGCATAACATTCCACTTCTTTCCCTTAAAAAACTCTTTGGTTGCTTTTGCAGTATGCTTTGGGTCATTGTCCATCTGCACTGTGAAGTGCCGTCCAATGAGTTCTAAAGCATTTGGCTGAATATGAGCAGATAATATTGCCCGAAACACTTGGCACTATCATGGCACACTAAGGCCGGTTTCACATCACGTTTTGCCATTCGTCTAATGCAGGAGTAGGCAGCCTACGGCACTCCAGCTGTTGTGAAACTACAACTCCCAGCATGCATTATTGCTCTGTTCTTCTCATAACTCCCATAGAAATTAATGGAACATGCTGGGAATTGTGGTTTCACAACAGCTGGAGTGCTGAAGGTTGCTGACCCCTGGTAATGTATACATAATATGTATATGTTAACAGGTGACTCAGACTGACACCATAAAAAAAATGATACGTTAATGTATACGTTTTTTGTTTTAACAGACTTTGCAGGATACAAAAGCGTAGTGTGCTGCGCTTTTGTATCCCATTTTCCAACGCAAACATCAAACGGATGGCAAAAATGTGAACTCGCCCTTACATATGCACATATAGGATGCCAGGATAGTCATGGAAGGGGGGCCCCATACAAAATTTTGCTGTGGGTCCCAGTCAGTTCTAGCTACGCCCATGGCTAAAAGGGCCAGCAGCTCTGACTCTCCTGCGCTGTGGAGCCCCGCCATCCTAATCCGTATCCTGCAGTAACTGAACTTTAAAACAGCGCTTATGATCTCATTACTATCTTACATACTCAGCTCCGGAAACATGCAGTGCGGGCGGCGCTCGCTCACTGACGTCACGCGCCTGCTCCTCCCACCAGGCGGCGCAAGTGTGTGACGTCAGTGAGCGCCGCCCGCACTGCCTGTTACTGGAGCTGAGTGTGTAAGATATTAATGAGATGAGCGCTATTGTACTGAATTAAACTGTCAGCATCTTACACAATAAAAAGATGACAATTGCCTAGGAGACCCAGCCCTCAGGCTGGATCTCCTGGGCTTCCGTAGCTGGCAGGCCCCGATGCCTGTGTAAGGCATCGGGGATGCCATGACAACCATTGGCCCCCTGTCAGTGCAGCACGGGGGGCCGATGGAGTCAGAGGGAGCCCCCTCCCTCTAAAAACCCCGCACATGCCGTAGTCAGCGCTGACCGCAGCATGTGAAAGGGTTAAACCGCCGGCATCACCGCATACAGCGATGGCGGCAGATGTAGCAGGGTCCCGGCCATCAGTAACAGCCGGGCCCGTGCTGTGGATCAGGCTGGTGCAGCTCTTGCACCCGCCCGATCACATCACGTACATGCACGTGAGTATGCGGCAAGGAGCCGCATTCCCTCACGTACGTGACAATGCATGAAGGGGTTAAAGCAATATATCAACTGTCTGTTTGGACCCTAAGTTAGGAGAAGAAATCTGTTGACAGACAAATCTAACACCTGTATATGCATTATCCCATCATGCAGCTTTAAACAATGATTAATCTATGTTTGCATTGTCGGAAAACAGAAATCAATAAGTGTTGTGAAGACAGGAAAGCAGAAATAGCCTATTCTCTGCATTGATCACAAATGGGATAAAGATCATCAGGCCCACACACTGACATTTTGTCTGTGATAAAAAGTGCCTAGTTGAGTTGCGTAAATTCTGAGTGAAAAGGTCACATCAATTCATTATTATTAGATTATGTACTATGTCCACATACTAATCTTGCCTAACCAATCACTGCTCTTTAAAAATACAAATAGTCAACCAATATAAAATGATCTACTAATTAGACCAAAGACAATCACTATACGGTATGACCCTGAGAGCCAATATTAATAACTGTAGGTGTCAACTCTCATAAATCTGCAAATTATTTACAATTATATATATATATATATATATATATATATATATCTATATATTTTATAATTGTAGATGATTTGCTGATCATAGAAATGGAATTTGACATATTGTATATACTGTATATATATTTTGTAAAGCAATTGGTTCTTCCTCTTTTCCTTCATAAAGGAAGTTAGTATTTAGTGATGTCTATACCTGGCCACATTTCTGAAGTATGAGGAAACTGTACATGTGTACTGACCTTTGGGTGGGGTTAGGAGGGGCCTGGAGAATAGAAAACACTTAGTAGGTCATTTATCAAACTGGTGTAAAGTAGAACTGGCTTAACTGCCCTTAGCAAGCAATCAGATTCCACCTTTTATTTTGGACAGCTACTTTGGAAAATGAAAGGAGGAATCTGATTGGTTGCTTTGGGCAACTAAGCCAGTTCTACTTTACACCAGTTTGATAAAGCACGCCCTTAGTTTTGGAACAGAAAGCTCAGCTCTACTGAAGACATCATCAGGGTGAGGCTACTTTCACACTAGCGTTCGTCGGTCTGCTCGTGAGCTCCGTTTGAAGGGGCTCACGAGCGGACCCGAACGCAGCCGTCCAGCCCTGATGCAGTCTGAATGGAGCGGATCCGCTCAGACTGCATCAGTCTGGCGGCGTTCAGCCTCCGCTCCGCTCGCCTCCGCACGGACAGGCGGACAGCTGAACGCTGCTTGCAGCGTTGGGGTGTCCGCCTGGCCGTGCGGAGGCGTGCGGATCCGTCCAGACTTACAATGTAAGTCAATGGGGACGGATCCGTTTGAAGATGCCACAATGTGGCTCAATCTTCAAGCGGATCCGTCCCCCATTGACTTTACATTGAAAGTCTGGACGGATCCGTCCGAGGCTATTTTCACACTTAGCTTTTTTTTTGCCATTTTAATGCAGACGGATCCGTTCTGAACGGAGCCTCCGTCTGCATTATTATGAGCGGATCCGTTCAGAACGGATCTGCCCGAACGCTAGTGTGAAAGTAGCCTAAGATGTTTTGCTATCATCGCCTCTCTTTGTATCATATGGCTGTTGGTCAAGTGCCACGTTGGGCACAGGTCAATGGGGCCCACCCATTGGTTGATGACTCTTGGTGACTGTTACTTTGCTTAATCTTTCTCTCTGTATATCTTTGTGTATATCTGGAATACCCCAGAGTGGAATTATCATTCCTTCACCCTGCTACTGTCTCTAATGATCTAACATTACTGCCATCTGTGCATTTATTTCCAGGTCCTTTGTCACTCAGCATTCATAATCCTGTCATGAAACTGTTATGTTCATGTAATATGCCTGGTTTACCAGCAGGCAGGAGTGTGTATCTGGCAGAGTGAGGGATCTCTAGATAGAATGGAACTTACCATTCCAGTATCCCCCTTTTGGGAAAAAGTGGGCCACTCCTGCTTCCTACCAGAGAGAGGGGTTGCAGTTCTAGTTTAGAGCAGTATAAGCTTGGGCACCGTTGGATCCAGACATTCCTAACATGTAGCAGCCAGTGCAGTCTGTAGCAGCAAGGGAAAAAAGTTATCTGGCAGCTCATAGAGCACCATGACCCCTTGCTAATTTACTTACTGACTGTCAGGAGGGGGACAACAGCCAAAAGCATAACAATCCAGGGATACCCACAGTGTGGTAACCAGACCCAATCTGAATTTAGCACAGCAGAGAGAGAGAAAGCAGAGTTATCAAGTTTTCTTGCCAGTTTCTGCCAATGCTTGCTGGAACCAAGAGCCTGAATATTGTTTGGATGCAAGTTGATGCAAGTAAAGCTAAATAACTTTATAAGAGTCCACACTTGACTTATTCTCCATCTCCTACCTCAACTATCTCCCTTTATTGCTTCGGAGCCTAACCCTGGGGATTGGCTGTATCCAGGTAGGAGCACCGTCACACACACAGAATATTTAGGGTCGCACCACACTACTTGGCATTCCTATTAACCTGGGACACGATTGGCCCTGGGGGGCATCGTGTCGCATATCTTTTATCATGGTTTAGTAAATCTTATGTACATAAAATTGAATTTCTGTTTGTCTGTTGTCTGTCTGTTCTTTATACACAGCCAAATGACTAGACTGGTCTTCACCACATTTGGCAAACAGGTAAATCAGGTGTCCAGGAAGGTTTTAGACTGGGTCTCAGCTCTGTAGGATGTTCCTGTTCCTGAGATATTCCCCAAAAATGCTAACTTGGCAACATCCCATTACCCATATTAGTCAATAGAAGCTCACAGGTCTTTCACTCATATCCTAACTGCCATACACCCTGTCACATGACTCATATTGGCCAATAAAAGCTCACAGGTCCGTCAGTCTTGATATGCATGCAGTCTTACAGTCACTGGTAAGGGGGTGGGCCACTGTGGAGGTTACTGTTAAGGAGGTGAGGTGCTATAGAGGTCACATTTTAAGGGGGTGGGGTGCTGTGAAGGTCACTGTTAAGGGGGTGGACCACTGTGGAAGTGAATGTTAAAGGAGTGGGGCACTTTGGAGGTCACTGTTATGGGGGATACTCTTGATATCTTTTAACCACACACACAAACATTAAATTAAATAGTTTAAATATACCCGTGAGGAGCTTGGTCATTCTGCTAGTGTGTGTGTATATATATATATATATATATATATATATATATATATACAAAATTCCCTGATAAGTGTAGTTAAAAAGTCACAGGTGCGACTTTTTTAAAAATGGTCACAGCTGACATTTTCGCTGAAACTGACACTTTTCTGAAAGGGGTTGTGGCAAGAAAAAGGGGTGTGATCAGCATTTGCGACAAATTTATCTTTGTGTACAACAGTTTTCTGACAAAAATGATACCAGAAATCTACAGCAGCTCTGAGCTTTCGTAGATTTCTGGTTAGGCACATGGACTGTAGGAGAATGTGCCTAATTTATGATGAGTAGCGTTGTTCACGAATATTCGAATTGCTAATTTTTAACATGAATATCGTCACATCGAGAATTATTGAATATTTAGAATATAGTGATATATATTCATAATTTCGAATAGTCAAGATTTTTTTTTTTAAACAGTACACATGATCCCTCCCTGCTTGGCCAATGAGAAGGCTCCAATATCTTTGACTTTAGGAGTAGTGTTGATTGCGAATTTTCGTACTGCAAATTTTTGTATCAAATTTTCAATTGCTGATTTACGCAATCAAGAAAATAATGACTGAGATAACGAATTCTCGAATATATGGCGAATATTCCCCCAAATATTCACAAAATATCACAAATTCGAATATTGCCCCTGCAGCTCATCACTAATGATGAGGCATGTGCCTTGTTACAAATCAGGCGCATCCTCCAGCAGCACAAGGGATATCAAGGCAGACCCAGAAAGAGCCAGTCTTAAATCTCCCCCCATAATGTTCAGTTTTAGGTGAACATGGAAGAAATGCTGCAAAGTAACAATGCTCTTCCAAACAAGAAAAGAGTAAAAATGATTTCCTATTACAAAAATCTATTTTTATTAATCATGATTAAAAAGGACAAATAGATACAACATGTTGGTAGGGAATCCAATAAAATAGCACTGCATGACAATTTATAACCTTCCTGTGTGGCTATAAACAAGTTTAAACAAAATTAATGAGCCAAAAAGCCAGAGGAAATAAATAAGATGAAGTCTGAGCCCTAATGAAGTTAATGCCTAATAAAAGGATGAGGAATAGTAACGATCTAGGGTGAAATTACCACCTCAAAATAGACTCCGATCCTACATAGGTATAACTGATGCTCAATACATAAGTGAATAATAAAGTGCTAAGTGCATGACTAATGGCCGAAAGTAACATACCAGAATGTGAATAGTGGAGCGGCCGCTATCCCCTCCACGTGTATTTCGCGATTAGTCTTCTTCTGGAGGAGTGAAGTAACAATGCTTTCAAGTTTCAAAAATAGAAGTTGTTAATAGTTTATTTTTACAAATTTTATAAAATGCTAAGTGAATTAACAAAAGATAAATCTAAATCAAATCAATATTTGGTGTGACCACCTAGTTCTTCTAGGTACACCTGCACATAGTTTTTGAAGGAACTCAGCAGGGATATTGTTACAAACATCTTGGAGGAATAAACCCAGATGTTCTGTGGATGAAGGCTTGTTCAAATCCTTCTGTCTCTTCATGTAATCATAGACAGACGTGATAATGTTGAGTTCAGGGCTCAGTGGGGGCCATATCATCACTTTCAGGACTCCTTGTTCCTCTTTACACAGAAGATAGTTCTTTGGGTGCTAGTCATATTTTTGGAGCCAATCAGATGCCTCCCTGATGGTATTACATGATGGATTAGTATATTCCTGTATTTCTCACAGTATATTCCTGTATTTCTGCACTGAGGACACCATTAATACTGTGCATAGAAGGAGAGTCAGGCTGAATGTTGGGAAATTACAGGAAACAAAAAATCCTGTTCCAGCACCAGTAGAAAATTAAAAACGTAGTGCTTATCCATAACCACTTGCATGATTCAAGCCCCTATTCCTTGGTCTCTTAGTCATAGGAAGGTTCAAGCAGATTGTTAGCAGCATGAGAACATAGGAGGACTGTCCTTGCAGTCTAGGACGTTCCACTTATATTATCGTTCTGACACAGTCTTTCTCCTCTTTTTGTGTCACATGCTTAAACTGGACAGGCTACCTTGCTCAATTCATTTGCTAAGCCAGTCTCCTTCTCTCTCTGTGCTTCAGTCATGATGGAGAAGGGGATTGGCTTAGCAGACAGCCACCCCCTTTATCAAATCATGTTAATAAAATACACTTGCCAGTGTATTGTTATTGTCCATATTTCCTCCTTTGCTGGCTTGATTCATTTTTCCATCACATTATACACTTCTTATTTCCATGGTAATGACCACCCTAAAATCCAGCAGTGGTGGCCGTGCTTGCACACTATAGGAAAAGGCGCCGTCCTATGAGCACGCCCACAGTCCCAGCCACCAGAGAGGCCAGTGATTTTTTTTCTATAGAGAAATACATTATAGAGGAGATCTAGACAAGCTCTCTTGAGGGTTTAAATCTCTGCTTTGTTGTACAGACCTGCACAGATGCACCGCAAATATTAAGAGGCATCCACCTCTTAATAATTGCGGTGCATCTAAAGCAGGAAGGAGAGAGATCGGTGTTTTAAATGCCAATCTTGATAAACATCTGTATACAAAGCTGCAGTGTGAACATAGACATTTTCCACATGTGAATGCTGCAGCCAATCTCTAGCATTGACAGTTGTGTGCCGTATACTGCTGAGGCTGGTGACTGGCTGCAATGGTCATGTACGACACTGCAGTCAAAAATAAAATCACAGCTGCATGGCTCATAGAGAGCATCAGAGCGTCACACTGGAACAGAGGGTGTTCAGAATGGTGGGGATATGTTTTTGTTATTATTTTAAAAGCCTCACTGCCTTTAAAAAAAAATTGTTGTAAAGACCTGATGACTACGTAGGAACATCTCAGGCCTATTTTTATTAATTGATGTCAGATAGGGATCCTGTCTCATACCTGCTGTGTTTGAACACCTTGCACACTATACAGATGGCTACTGTTTATCCAGGACAGCTCTTTAAAATAGAAGAGAGTCCCTGGAAATTAGACTGTGTTATGTTGGTAAGTATCCATAATGTTTACCAATGCATTTCAGACACATCTAGCAGGAGCTTAAATATCATCAATGCTAACAATTTTGTCTTATCCTCAGAAGATTAATGCTATCTACAGTATATGTTTTCCTAAATATGTTTTTTTCCACCCCCAAATCTCTCAAATATCCTTCTTGATTTTGAAGACCATCAATTTATGAAATTGACAGATTCCTTAAAAGCATACGTGCAAAACAATTCAAAAAATACTTAGCTTCCAAAGTACTTGAAAATGGTCTAAATGCATTTTTAGGTACTTTTGGAATAAAAATATCTACACAGCAAGAATAGATTAGCAAGAAATTTCATTTGACATCCTGTTGTTGACAGTGAAATGTTCCTTTTGACTTTTATATGAGGAAGAAATGTAACAATTACTTTTACTTTTTAGATCAATGTCAAAAGAAAAAATGTAATTTTAAATCTGATTGTGTTGATATTGCTAAATGTATTCAAGATGACCAGGTTCGAAATTTAAAAAGTTGGAAAAAAATAAAGAAATGTTTTCCAAACTGTTGAGGCTTTGTTCAAAGTGGAACTTGGGCAATAAAATATTAGGAAGATTGTATGTGAGCTATTTCATGTCTTGTTTCCTAAAAAAAACTAATATAGTTATGTATATCATGTTAGGTTGTTGTCAACTAAACATCTCTGTCTCATTTGCATGGATAGAGTTTGAACATTGCCTGTGACATGTATGCTGCCGATATGTACAGCTTCAGCCTCTTATTGGCCTTAGACCTACATCTGTTGTTATCTAAGATCCTACTGAAAATTTGAAATGATTTATAACACTTTAACTTTTGATAGATGTGATCTGGTCACACTTCCCTATGTGATTCTAGGCAAGACATCATGAGACATGTAATTAGAAGAGTTAATGCTGCAGTGATTTTTACAATAATGATGGCAGATAGAGGCTATTATCGAACCTTAAACATGTTCCGCTGATTATCAAGTGAAAGAAATCCAAATTAGTAGAAAATTACTGAGCTCGGATCGGAGAGTAATTTGAGACAAAAACAGTATTTGCCCAACAAGATCATTCCACTTTAATGAAACAGTGTATCAGATTATATAATATTTGCAGATAAAGGTGGCGGATACATGCCAACCTTCATAAACCATAAACATTACATTTGACATTTACATTGATTGGTACAGAAGAGGTATGATCCCTTGTACTCCTTGTATGCCCCTTGTACACCCTTATCTATTTTGTCATCTTGTTCACTCTTTGGCTGTACGCCCACAACTGGTGCGCTTCACAGAATCACGACTAGATAGTCTAAAAAGCACTTGCAGACTATCTCAAGGCCAAAGACTAGCTACGTCCCAAAATTCTCAACAACACTGCTTAATCTGCGTGGCTTAAAGAAGTTTCCGACTTTTTAAGAAAATTGTCTTCCAGAAAATATATGAATAGTAAAGCTGCTCGTTCAGTGTAAGAATGAGGGATCTCTATTTCAATCGCTCGTCCCCATACAGAATCATTGTTTCTGGTCAGCAGATCACTGTTTAGACAGCACAATCTGCTGCCCAGAAATGCCTGCATGAACGACAGGATCACCTGATGAACAAGCATTTTGCTCATTTATCAGTTGATTGGCGGCATATTTAGACGCGCAGATTGTCGGAAATAAGCGCTCACAGAAACGTTCGTTCCTGATAATCTCCCCAATTATAGGGCAGTGTAAATCCATCTTTACTGATGGCAGGGGAGAGCAGCCCTTACTCATTTTAAATGAGGCCTGCCCTCCCCCCCACTGCCCAACATACATTGGTCCCCTATATACTGATCACCCCCACAATAATAACTAGATATGAGTGAATCGAATCCCACTAATTGGAATTCGATCTGAATTTCAAGATAAATTTGATTCACCTCGAAGACGAATTTCCTCGATTTAACCTGAAATAGCGAAAAAACAAAACAATTCTAACTTACCTCCTCCATTTGCTCGTGACGGGCCGCCAGTCTCCATCTTGGTTCGCTCCAGATCTTCAAGCAAGATGGTGGCGGCTGGCCTGTCGCGAGCAAATGAAGGCGGTAAGTTTTGTTTCATTTTTTTTATTGCTAATTATACACAGTTTTTCATGTATGAACGCAGCATATGAGGGGTACAATGATGGCGGCGATATCGCAGCTTCCTGTCATTGCATCCGCTACTTACAAAAATTGCTGCACCAATCACACCTAGATATCACCCTCTCCCCAACGCACCTACTAATAGCATTCTGACTTACCATCTCCACCGCACCCTCCCTCCCAAAGTAGTAAGAGAGCTTGTTCCCCATCCCCCAGCCAGCAATCATGTTCAGGCTCACCATCTTCCCCCCACCCCAAATCTGGTCACATGCTCATTCCCTCATCTCCCCAAGCTCCCCCTCCTCCCCCCACCCCAAATCTGGTCACATGGTCGTTACCCCATCTCACCAAGCTCACCCTAACTTCCCCTTCCTTTAAAGCTCACCATCTTCCTCCCAACTTCCAGTACATTCAAATACCTGTATTCCTTTGTGGCAGTCCTGAGGAGGAGACGAGCAGCAGCAGTGATGTACAGTAGCCGGCAGCCAGTAGTGTAGCAGAGTGCCACTCTGTGTTGAGTTACAGTGTGACGGCAGGGCAACAAACAAATGGCAACAAGACTGAAAAATCTTGCCGTCATTTGGCGATAGCTGGCGTGCCAGCAGAACGTGGTCTGCGTGCCACCTCTGGAACGCGTGCCGCAGTTTGTCCACCCCAGAACTAGTTACTATGTTGTTTCAGTGATGTAGAGCATCAACAGTGCCATACATGTAGAGATGACAGAAAATGACAACACATTTCCTAAAAAGTATACATTTTGTGTTCCTTTTTGAGGCGGCGTAGGCAAGGGATGTTTTTTCTCCAATTTATTAAGAAGATCAGCATTTAAAGCAATTTAGTTTTTACAGAAAAAGTTGAGTAATCACTTTTAGGATCCCTCATTAATTAGAATTCAGGGATCTAGAAATAGTGATACAATCTCTGATTGTCTTTTTACTCTGTGTTTCACAACAGTGTATATAAATCTTTTTATAGCCACAAATGAAATGTACCTTTCTGCAGAGTTTGATACTAAAAACATTGTGGGTCATTTATCTATGTGCCACCTTATATTTCAACATAACACGTCTCCGGTTGTCGGTGACGAGTTCTTGCTGATGTCTTCATTTCTCTGTCTGTATTTTCTGTTTTGTATTCAGTTTGAATTACACAAATTGCACATTTCTCTAATTGTACCTGTATTACTATGTGGTTCTACACATTATGGGCTCATGCTCATGCTGTACTACAGTTTTGCTTTATACAAATCTGCCAAAGGGCTGCCATAGAGGTGTACGTGGCCTTGAATATAACACAGGCCTCTAAGTTCAGAGAACGAATAATACAGAGATTTTATGTTGGATTCCATATAAATTCAACAGATTTTTTATTTTATTTTTAAAGAGCTATTCTGCTTTTAATGATTAAGTGTGGAAAATTGGCTTGTACCTCATAGTTTTTTTTTTCTTCCTCTAGATAACAGGCCGAACTGGATGGACAAATGTATTTTTTTGGCCTTATATACTATGTTTCTATGTTACAATTATGTATGATGAGAATATGATGTTGAACAATTTTCTAATATACAGTACAGACCAAAAGTTTGGACACACCTTCTCATTCAAAGAGTTTTCTTTATTTTCATGACTATGAAAATTGGAGATTCACACTGAAGACATCAAAACTATGAATTAACACATGTGGAATTATATACATAACAAAAAAGTGTGAAACAACTGAAAATATGTCATATTCTAGGTTCTTCAAAGTAGCCACCTTTTGCTTTGATTACTGCTTTGCACACTCTTGGCATTCTCTTGATGAGCTTCAAGAGGTAGTCACCTGAAATGGTTTTCACTTCACAGGTGTGCCCTGTTAGGTTTAATAAGTGGGATTTCTTGCCTTATAAATGGGGTTGGGACCATCAGTTGTGTTGTGGAGAAGTCAGGTGGATACACAGCTGATAGTCCTACTGAATAGAGTATTATGGCAAGAAAAAAGCAGCTAAGAAAAACGAGTGGCCATCATTACTTTAAGAAATGAAGGTCAGTCAGTCCGAAAAATTGGGAAAACTTTAAAAGTGTCCCTAAGTGCCGTCACAAAAACCATCAAGCACTACAAAGAAACTGGCTCACATGCGGACCGCCCCAGAAAAGGAAGACCAAGAATCACCTCTGCTGCGGAGGATAAGTTAATCCGAGTCACCAGCCTCAGAAATCGCAGGTTAACAGCAGCTCAGATTAGAGACCAGGTCAATGCCACACAGAGTTCTAGCAGCAGACACATCTCTAGAACAACTGTTCAGAGGAGAATGTGTGAATCAGGCCTTCATGGTAGAATATCTGCTAGGAAACCACTGCTAAGGACAGGCAACCAGCAGAAGAGACTTGTTTGGGCTAAAGAACACAAGGAATGGACATTAGACCAGTGGAAATCTGTGCTTTGGTCTGATGAGTCCAAATTTGAGATCTTTGTTTCCAACCACCGTGTCTTTGTGCGACGCAGAAAAGGTGAACGGATGGACTCTACATGTCTGGTTCCCACCCTGAAGCATGGAGGAGGAAGTGTGATGGTGTGGGGGTGCTTTACTGGTGACACTGTTGGGGATTTATTCAAAATTGAAGGCATACTGAACCAGCATGGCTACCACAGCATCTTACAGCGGCATGCTATTCCATCCGGTTTGCGTTTAGTTGGACCATCATTTATTTTTCAACAGGACAATGACCCCAAACACACCTCCAGGCTGTGTAAGGGCTATTTGACCATGAAGGAGAGTGATGGGGTGCTGCACCAGATGACCTGGCCTCCACAGTCACAGGACCTGAACCCAATCCAGATGGATTGGGGTTAGCTGGACCGCAGAGTGAAGGCAAAAGGGCCAACAAGTGCTAAGCATCTCTGGGAACTCCTTCAAGACTGTTGGGAGACCATTTCAGGTGACTACCTCTTGGAGCTCATCAAGAGAATGCCAAGAGTGTGCAAAGCAGTAATCAAAGCAAAAGGTGGCTACTTTGAAGAACCTAGAATATGACATATTTTCAGTTGTTTCACACTTTTTTGTTATGTATATAATTCCACATGTGTTAATTCATAGTTTTGATGCCTCAGTGTGAATCTACAATTTTCATAGTCATGAAAATAAAGAAAACTTTTTGAATGAGAAAGTGTGTCCAAACTTTTGGTCTGTACTGTATATACATAAAATTATCACCAAAAAGATTCTGATCAAACATGTGACCGAGACAGGAAGGACTACCATTTTATATTCAGATATGGTCAAGAGAAGTACAAGTATATAATGAAGATTACCAAACCTACTCCCACCATATGAACTATAAACCAGCCCTGACCTTGAAGATCAGGTGAACTTTCCCACAGACTCACTTGCTGGCATCAGAACTCTATATATAATGTAATATTACTCTTTGAATGAGAAGGTGTGTCCAAACTTTTGGTCTGTACTGTACATCTATTTAAAATTTTGCTCACATACCTTTATTATATTCAAACAGTAGCCTCTCCATAAAGAAAATATACAATGGGCAAAATGGTATATATGTTGGTGTGGAAAATACATGCAATTTGAAGGAAGCTATAAGCAAAACATGTGTCGGGTTGGAGTCGCCTCTGGTCTGTATGTATTTATCTACATTTTCTAGTGTTGTACTGCCTCTCACACATGTATTTGAGGTATTTAAGTAGTTTATCCATCGGTAGTAATGTCTTTTGATGTGCATTGTTTGTGCAGTATGCTTTGCATATGTAGTATTATCATGTAACTAGTAGGCTGTTTTGGCAGCTCTTTTCTTGCAAGTGATTTCCTCCATTTATTACATATTTATTGTCTTGTTTTAGTCAACTCTAAATAAATATTATATTTGTATTACTTTGTGGTGTGTATTTTTGATAGGTGGTGTGATTTTATTAACAATATGATACATCACCTAGAGACAGGCAGCCATTTTACAACATCACCTAGAGGCAGATGGCCATGCAAATACACACAGTAATCTAGTTATTCCACCACTAGTCCTATTTACTGGATGTGTCCTGTGTGCTGACATAGCACGTATATGTCATGTAATACTGTTTCTTTCTGGATGTCAGAGATTATAAGAAATGTAGGGTGTCACATGACTGATGCCATGTTTGAGTTAGGCAATGGATAGGTACCCAGGACTGATACATGGGCTATACCATTCTAGTGCATATAGGGGTCAACCACCTGATATAAGAAAGGTATGTATGCAGAATTTTAAATATATGTATATTAGAAAATTGTATGATTTCATATTATATTAACAAATACATTAAAAAATAAAAACTGGAATACGCCTTAATGTTGAAATGAATGCTGTATGTACAGGGCCTTTCTCCTCTAGAAGCAATTTTCCATACATATGGGTATGCCATATTTTTTTATGTTGGATTCATATGCAGGCCTGCAAGTAAAACTGGAGGGATACAGAGGAGCAGCTGAGGCCCCGTGCACCTTTATGGAATCTCTATTACATAGCACTGTACAAAACAGCCATTTTATGGCCGAATGGCAATATTTATAAACTTTCTTTCTTTCTTTCATGTTTCAAAAGGATAAAAATAAGCAAACATCTATTATCACTTTATCATAATTTTTGCAGGCTCACAGTGTTGAGTAAAGCGGAATTCGGTCTGAAGTTTAGGAAAATCCAAATTTTCTTGCTCTTCATGGTAACAAATCAGGTTTATCTAAAATTATTTCTGCATGTGTTACAAAACGAAATTAAGTGTAGAGGAGACAAGCCTTGGAACACAAGAACACCCATAATGCCGTGCAGCCAGTCAATCTGCAGATAGCCATCCCCTGTAATGTCACAGTACTATAAAACTCTCATCCCGCGCGGTCTCCCCCATGGTCCTGTGAACTGAGCATAGGGAGAGACGTGGCATGTGCTAATGTACTAGGGACAGCATTGCTGAAAATGATTAATTGAAGAAAATGGGAGAGGGAGAATGCAGGGAGAGTGTTCCTGAAAATTATTAATAGAAGAAAATTGGAGTAGGAGAGTGCAGGGAGAGTGCTGCTGAAAATAATAATTGAAGAATATTGGAGAGGGAAAGTGCAGGAAGACTTATACACCGTCAGTTCTGTTTATTTATTCCTACATTAGTCGTAAACTGAGATAGATGTAATTCAATACCAATGTAATTCAATACCAATTCAACATTCAATAAGATGTAATTCAATACCAATAAGATGTAAGCTTTTATTATTCCAGTGCCAGCGTGCCAACCAATACCATCCAGTCTGTACCCCTTGGGGGGGGGGGGGCAGAGCTTAAAGGCTATGTACACCTGCGAGGCAATTTTTGTGTTTTTGCATTTTACTCAGGTATGGCCAAAAATCATATTTTCAATTGGCCTTTTATTAAAAATATTGAGCTGTTCTGTCACAAAGGGTAAATGTTTTTCTAACTGTGTGACTGGTACGTTCACTTTCACTTTGTGATATTCATCTAATAAACCTTATCTCTAAACTACTAAGAGGTCATAAACACTTATTTAAGCCACATTCGCATCAATAAGATAAGAACTGAGCTATAATGAGTGCTTCTAATGTCAGAGAGCTGAGATAAGGAGCCCATCAGCTCCCCAACTGATGGAAAAGAGAGAAAATCTACATGCTGCTACATACAGGGCTTCATATTTTTGAATATTATCTTTATAAAGACCAACTGAAAAAAAAAATGTTTAGCTCAAAATGAGTATAATACAATAATAAAAAAATTGACCCCAAAGGTGTACATAGCCGTTAATGATGATCACCCTCATCTTTTGCTGGCTTTACTTCTTCAAATCATCCATCAATGTCTTCAAGTCCTAGAAAAGTCAGCAAGATGCAGAGAGAGGAGGAGCTGGGTGTACTTGACAACATATTCTCATCAATATTAGATGTGGAAAAGGAGGAAAAGAGGATGGCAGATGAAGGGCTCCCACCGTAGGGCAGGAAAGCGCTGGGGTTGGAGAAGTCGGTATGCCAGAGCTGATTAATTTTCTGTGTTTACTGTCAAATAACCTGCAGGAGATTGCAGGCAAGAACAGCAGTAATATGCATATTATGCCCCCAACTAACCAGCCAAACTCCATACCAGCAACAGCCCCAGTTTAAAGGTGCATTAAAGGTGCTGCATGGCCATTAACAATGAAGACCGACTATACAATGTGGCATTTGTTATTAAATGAAAGACAGCTGCGGGCTAATTTTCCAGGCGGTTCTTCACCACAGCATGGCCACAACATGCTCGCACTAAAGCCTCTCCATGTGGCAGTACCCTAAAGCAGAGTGGCCTGGGTATACCTGATTCATAGCGATTCGTGATGAATTCAGCCTAAATTATTTTAATTTCTTGGCAAATGAAGAAGTTGCCAGGTCAAATTTTTCTAAACTTCCCTCATCTCTACTCACTGTAGTAGAAAAGGAGGAAAAGAGGATGGCAGATGAAGGGCTCCCACCTGTAGGGCAGGAGAGCGCTGGGGTTGGAGAAGTGGATATGCCAGAGCTGATTAATGTTCTGTGTTTACTGTCAAATAACCTGCAGGAGATTGCAGGTAAGAACAACAATAATATGCCTATTGTGCCCCCACCTAACCAGCCAAAATCCACACCAGCAACAGCCTCTGTTTAGAGGTGCATTAAAGGTACTGCATGACCATTAACAATGAAGACTGACTATACAATGTGGTATTTGTTATTAAATGAAAGACTAATTTTCCGGGCGATTCTTTACCACAGCATGGCCACAACATTCTCCGTGTGGCCGTACCCTAAGTCAGAGTGGCCTGGATATACCTGATTCATAGCGATTTGTGACAAATTCACCCTAAATGATTTGAATTTCTTGGCGAACTTCAATGAAGAAGCTGCCGGGTCAAATTTTTCAAAACTTCCCTCATCTCTACTCACTACAGGCTGTGACGGCGATCAGACCTCTTCTATCATGGGTGACATCACCCGTGATATTAGGGAGGCTGGTCACCGTCGTGGCCTGCTACTGGCTGTACCCTTGTTGCCAGATGTAATTATATGTGTATATTTTATATTTATACAGAAGCATCATCTATCAAATTTGAAGGAAAGTAAGAACTAAGGAGTTTATTTGCTAGAAAAAATAAAAATAAATATATACTGACAAATGCCAAACACAAAACAGTAAACTGCTATGTCTTTTGTTCCCTTACCATGGCTCACTGCTTTTGGCAGGTTCCTTGGTCTAATGAGCAACTTGTTTGGCTGAAAGAGATCTAAATTAAGCAACAGAAAGGCCAGCTGTCAGTTCTGCAAATACATTCGTGCATTATCACTTTCTGATTTTATATTATCTAGCAAATAAATATGTCTTCATTTGTTGGCTATGACTGACTATAAATATAGAAACAAAAAACACACAGTTCATGATGCAAACTATAGAAAAAAATGCAAACAGACATCTCAGTTATGTAACAAAGTTAAGGTGTTTTTATATGACTCAGATGCACAACCCAGGCTCCATTCATTTCTATGGGGCTGACAGAAATAGCTGAGCCAGCGCCTGGCAATTTTGGCAGTCCCCTAGAATGGAATGGAGGGCGGCCGCTAATCTGCGGTCTGCTCTCCTTGACTTTGCGGACTCTGTTGTAGCAATCGGTGAGTTTCAGAGGTGGAACCCACACCACTGAGACATTGGTGCCATTGTCTAGTTTGAAATGACATAACCCCTTTAAGATCATTGATGACCAGGAATAGCACCATACTTTTGGTAGTTTCTACATCTAGAATTGCAGCTCAGTCTCATTCACTGTCAGCTCTCATTCAAGTCAGAACCCTTGTGATGTCATATTGATAGCCTATTTTAAGATGACCCAGAAAGCTACTTTAACCCTTTCGCTACCAGCGCTGTATAAGCATGACGTCATGGCCGGCTAATTACCACAACCGGCAATAATGCCGATCACTGCAATTAAATGCTTTAGATGCCGTGATCAAGTGAGATCACGGCACCTGAATGCGCAAAAACCCGGAAGCTCAAGCTTCTGGGCTTAGTACTGAAGCCCTGTGCGGCCAATCGGGACTTTAGTACATGCGCTGAATGCGCTGAGTTTCTATGAAGAAATTCAGAGCATTAATGCTGCAATTCTTATTTTGGCCAACATAAGAAATGAGAAAAATGCAAAGAAATTGTCATTTTTTTAAATCCCTTATAGGTCAAAATGAAAAAAAAAAAAACATCATTTATAAGGTCATTTATGAGCCTTAAAATGATTATAAACAAATTTTTTTTAAAAGTAAAAAAAATATATATATATAAAAATATAAAAGTTTAAATCACCCCCCTTTCTGTATAATAAAAAAATATATACCTAAATAACAATAAATATCCTGGGTATAACCGCGACCAAAAACGCCCATAATATAAAAAAATAAAAATCCAATACGGTGAATGGCATAACGGAAAAAAGGGTCAAAAAGGCCGATTTGCCATTTTTTCATTGCTTCTCTTAGCTAAAAAAATGTAATAAAATGTGATCCAAAAGTCATGCACACTCCAAAAAGGTATCAATAAAAACTATGAATTGTCCTGCAAAAAATGAGTCCCTAAACAGCTCAGTAGACATAAGTATAGTCATGGGGTCAGAATATGGTGATGTAAAAATAAATTTAAAATTTCTTAAAGTTTACATTTATTTTTGCACTATTTACACATAAAAAACCTGTATATATGGGGCATCGTTGTAATCGTACTGACCCAGAGAATAAAGGGCATGGGTCAGTTTTGCCATAAACAAAACGCTGTGGTAACAAAACCAGTTAAACATTGGAGGGATTGCTTTTTTTTCAAATTCCACCCCATTTGGAATTTTTTTTCCCACTTCCCACTACATTTTCTGCCATAATTAATGGTGGCATTAGAAAGTACAACTTGTCCCGCAAAAAATAAGCTTTCATACAGCTGGAAATATAAAAACGTTATGGCTCACGGAAAATAGGGAAGAAAAATGCAAATGCAAAAAAAAACAAAAAAACCTCTGGTAGCCAAAAGGTTAAGTATCAATTTAATGAAAGTAAATTTAAATTGGCATATTTAGTTTGATTTTGGCAAATTTTGCTCCTTCATATGGGTTTGTTCCTCTATTGTTTTTCGAACATGGAATTTAAGTGATGAAAAAAAGTGCCTCTTATCCTCTGAATACAGCTGATAAGAACTTCAGCTGAATCTCTGTAGGAATGGAGTTCATGAGGAGACATGAAGTACAGAAAGGAGGTGGGGTATATGGCTAATAATCAGCAGCACTTATATGCAGTCTCCATTATCACAGCTCCCCATTACCATAGTCTGTCCTGTACTTCTCTCTGTACTTCATGTCTCCTCATGAACTGCATTCCTCATATCATCTGTACTCGGAGTGTAATCCCTGACAAGCAGAGCAGAGAGGAGGGTGAGGCAGCTCTTTAGCTCAGTGTTCTGAAGTAACTTGTCCTGTTGTGTGATTAGGACAGGTTTTGTGTGTACTAATAGGACGGTGGCCATTTTATTTCTCCTAACAATTTCTCCCTAGACAAAATGAGCCATTATAGCGAATAAAAGGTATTTAGGAATATGTTCAGAAAAAAAGTAATATTTAATTATTTTCAGTAATTTCATTTTGTTAATTCCTGGAGAACCCCTTTAATCAACCAGCCAATTCTTGCATTCCCAAAAAACGTTGTTATCACTATTATTGCACCTCAATGTAATGAATTGTCCATATGGTATCGACCTATTTGTATGCACAGGATATTAGCTTTGAAAGTGGCGTTAGTGGCAGTAGGTTTCTTATGGCCACTAGTGACAATACAATTGTCCCTTTTGATTATCCTCCCATCTAAGAACTCCATTTTGAAACAACCAAAATATGCAGTAAACTGAATATTTAGTTTATTAACAGTTATATAGGATATTAAGCTGTTCTTCTGTTCTATTTATATCTATACCTACTAGATAAGGTTGAAGTACAAAAAATACGACAAATAACATTTACATAAATGTACACTTACAATATCAACAATTCATTTTTTTTCCAAATCATTATAATCCTCCCATGAGAACATTAGACATAACAAATAATCACTTGGTTTCACATTTCACCCAATAGAATCATCTTGTAACCAGCAGAATAGATTACTGTGTTAGGCTTCTTTCATATGACCATATGGCTTTTTCAGTGTTTTGTGGGCTGTTTTTTCTGGATGTGTTTTTCCGTTTTCTGTTACCGTTGTGTTTCCTTTTCGGTTCCGTTTTTCCGTTCCGTTTTTCCATATGGTATATACAGTATACAGTAATTACATAGAAAAAATTGGGCTGGGCATAACATTTTAAATAGATGGTTCCGCAAAAACGGAACGGATACAGAAGACATACGGATGCATTTCCGTATGTGTTCCGTTTTTTTTGTGGACCCATTGACTTGAATTAAACCACGGAACGTGATTTGTGGGCAATAATAGGACATGTTCTATCTTTTAACGGAACAGAAAAACGGAAATATGGAAATGGAATGCATATGGAACACATTCTGTTTTTTTTTTTTGCGGAACCAATGAAATGAATGGTTCCCTATACGGACCGTATACGGAACAGAAAAAAACTGCCCGTAAAAGGAAAAAAAAAAACGGTTGTGTGAAAGAGGCCTTAGTACAACAAGAAGAACTAAATAGAAACATGACCAGGTCACATGTAGGTCACAGGTAGGGAGTAGTTGACAAGATATATCAGGCTACTTTCACACTCGCGTTTGGTGCGGATCTGTCATGGATCCGCACAGACGGATCCGTTCAGATAATACAACCATCAGCATCCGTTCAGAACGGATCCGTTTGTATTATCTGTAACATTGCCAAGACGGATCTGTCTTGAACACCATTGAAAGTCAATAGAGGACAGATCCATTTTCTATTGTGCCAGATTGTGTCATAGAAAACGGATCCAGCCCCATTGACTTACATTGTGTGCCAGGAAGGATCCGTTTGGCTCAGTTTTGTCAGGCGGACACAAAAACGCTGCAAGGAATGGAGACGGAACAGAGGCAAACTGATGCATTCTGAGTGGATCCTTTTCCATTCAGAATGCATTAGGGCAAAACTGATCTATTTTGGACCGCCTGTTAGAGCCCTGAACGGATCTCACAAACGGAAAGCCAAAACGCCGGTGTGAAAGTAGCCTAAATTGTGCAGGGAGCGAATTATATATGTACAGTAGGTGTTTTAGGGGGGTCTATTAGGCTCATATATCTGTCTATATGAGAATATAGATTGGGTTCCAATAGTAAACAATAGGGAGTCACTGTAGATGATTTCCAAAAGTAATTTCTGAACTCTCATTCAGGTCCCTACCAATATTACTTGAAGGACGCACCTTAGGATAAGACCAGACAGAAAATGAGAATCCTGAAAAACCTGACATTTGACTCAGGGACAAGTCAAAAGATTCTACCACTAAAATGGTAATGATTTTCCTATGATTATTCTAGTGCTATAATGTTGGTGAGGATCGGGAAGGGGGGGGGGGGTACAACATAAATAACAAGTTGTTCCTGCTATAAACTTGGTGGATAAACCAGTTTATTCTTTCTCTCCAGACACTATAATCCAGGCAGTGGATTCAGCCAGTTCCCTCCAGTTCTCCAGATCCGGTTGTTAAAATTACATCTGGATCAGAGAACTGTGTTACCAGCTAAGTCCCGATCCAGTGCTCTGGCGGAGGCAGGGCAGCTGGAGATGTTCGCTTCCATTGCCTTGCGCGCCGCTGATAGTTTAGCTCCTTAGTTGGGTGGCATGTGTGTGTAGTGTATATACGATGTATTTATGTATGTGTACCATGTATATGGTGTATGTTTATGTAAACATGTATCTTGACACTGCATGTCCGCTGTTGAGTAGCTAACCTGCTGTTAAAAATTTGAATCCCACCCCTGCTTTAATCCATGTGTTCAAACCTCACACCATCCTGGTAGAATCCCCATTGTGCCTTTATTTGAGAAAGTAAGGTAAGTATATACAATAATATATACTTAATAAGAAAACTTCAGGCAACATGGCTGCCCCATAATCACAAAAATAAAATAGAACAAAATAAACAATCAAAAGATAAAACATTCTAAATATGTTTTATTTTATATGCCTAATAAAACAAATAAGGTTTTTCATTTCCTAGTATTAGTGGTCAAAATTGGGGGTATATTTACTCTTTAAAATAAATACCCATGTTCTTTTAAATAATTGTCTGTAGCCCTGTTCATAGTGCCCTATATGTGTGCCCACTAAAGATTTCTTTACAATCCATACCAATGAAGAATCAATTTAAAATAGTTTTTAATTTATATCTCTTCTTTCTGCTTTTTTCTTGTGTTTTGTTTGTATGATCAAATGTTCCCAAGCACTCCATACAATTATTCTTTGGCAGCTCCATGCAAGATATAAGGATTTATTGTGGATGCTTTAACCTTGAACTTGCATCACAAATGAAACCTTAAGTGCTTTAATGTGAAAGCTAGTATTCTACAAATGACTGCAGATATTCTGTTATCCAAACAACATGAGGTAGACTTTCATTTTCTTACCAGTTTGTAAAGAGATTGGCGGTCATTTATCAAACTAGTGTAAAGTAGAACCAGCTTAATTGCCCATAGCAACCAATAAGATTCCTTCCAAAGGAGCTGTCCAACATGAAAGGTGGAATCTGATTGGTTGTTATGGGCAACTAAGCCAGTTCCACTTTACACCAGTTTCATAAATGACCCCCGATTTTCTATACATCTTTCTATTTAACCTCTCAGCACAAACTAAAACTTTTTGTGTGGCAAAATCAATGCTAAACTTTACAGAAACTGCAGAAGTGGCTATGAACTACCTTTATGTTTTGTACTTTCCAAACCAGGATACATGAACACAATCAGGATATGCTATAAGACCAACATTTCTTAGGATGACATTTCTCACTTGAAGTTAAAGGGATTGTCTCACTTCAGCAAATGGCATTTATCATGTAGATAAGGTTAATACAAGGTACTTACAAATGTATTGTTATTACCCACATTGCTTCCTTTGCTGGCTGGATTCATTTTTCCATCACATTATACACTACTCGTTTCCATGTATACGACCACCCTGCAATCCAGCAGTGGTGGTCATGCGTGCACACTATGTCGATTATTTTCTTTCCTCTTCCCCATTTCCCCCAGTAGTTAAAATGTCCCGCTATAGTACTCTGTATAGTTAAAATGCCCCTATAATGTCCCCAGTTGTTAAAATGGCCTCTGTAGTACCCCCCAGTAGTTTAAATGTTTCTATAGGGACCCCAGTAGATAAAAAAGCCACTTAGGTCCCCCAGTAGTTAAAATCCCCCCTACATCGTTCCCAGAAGTTTAAATGCACCCAGTAGTTAAAATGGCTGCTGTAGTGTCCCCAGTAATTAAAATGCCCCACTGTAGTGCCACAAGTAGTTAAAATGTCCCACTGTAGTGCCACCAGTAATTAATATGCCCCTATAGTACCCCAAACCCCTTAATAAAACCCCTATAATATAGATTACTTATGCTATTTCCCGGCACCTGCCTCACTCCTGATCCCTGCACGGCCACTGCTGCATCTCTCCTTCACGCAGATCAAAACCGTGACCCATGGGGGTGGGGGTATAGCCATCAGAATGGCGCGACAGGGCCTAACTAGCATCACCCGGAGATACAGCGGCATCCGTGCTGGCATCAGGAGCGACCTAGGTGCCGGGGAGAGGGATAAGTATAATCTATATGAGGTGCCCGGGAATTGTCGGGGTCATTACAGGGGTTGGATAACCCCTTTAAAATGCAACTTCTCCCTGAAATGTAGTTGTTATCATTCCTGTAGTGCACCAGAACTTAAAATGCTCCTGACCCCTATAGGACAAATAAAAAATAAATACAAAAATACACACCTCACGGCTGCTCCCTGACACTGTCTGCGAGAGCAGGCAACAGGCTTCTTCCTAGTGGCCGTGGTCTACAAGAGTGAACAACTGGCAGGGCAGGGAGCTGTTGGCTTCCTTTGCCCGTTGCAATATTCAACTGTATCGCCATCTTGAAGATGGTGATACAGTTGAATATGCTGCCGCAGTCACAATGTTCTGGGCACTTGGCAAAATATCTGGGGCTCTTGTTTTTGATGTTTTGGGCTAGCAACACCGCAGCATCAAAGCTTAAATGGGCAGTACTGTGAAAAGCAGCTGTGGAATGTAATAATACAGGACATAACTCAGGTTCAGTAATACATTATTTGTACAAAATGAATCCAATTTTTACCACTATACATGTAAGATGTTAAAATCTGAACATCCCCCTTTAAATTGAACTGATGTAGTTGTTCAGGCTAACAATAATGTGGCCAAAGTTGAAACTAAAACATTTATGTACTGCTGCCGAAAGTAATTAAATTGTGTGAGAATAAAAAAAAATGATGCAAGACAGGAAAACAAAATGAGTTTTATGCTAATAAATAGAATGAAAAGAGACATAAATAAAATTTACCAACACTAGCTCATCATAACTTTAATTAAAATGCATATTTATGTGAGGCTACAATTTTTCTGCTATTCGTCAACCCAATAAGATGACATTGGTAAGCTAACACAATGTCCTGTTCCCACAAGGATTCATCTTTTCAGTGTAGTTCTGGGAGAGCAATAATACACTGCTATCAGACAGCAGGGGCTTGATTTTGTGTGCTTGGTGAAATTAAAAAGTATGACTGGGGCCTGTTGTACCTTAAGACCAACTCCTATTAATGAGCACTGATTATAATCATATAATAGCCCAGGGAAGGACAGGGCTCAAAGTCAATAGTAGAATAAAACATTTAACAGAGTTCAACTCTAAAATATGTAGACATTTGAGAGAATTTTCTCTCAAAGATTTCCCCTCAATGTGGCAATCAAAGCTCAGGTATAATACTAGGATCAAAACAAACAGAAATGTGTTGACACTAGAAAATTCACACCTTTTATTTACTTGAGAAAGTCAATAAAATATTAAGTCCAAAAATGCTTATTCTGTGAATCGTCAGGACATGTTTTTAAGCAGAGTGTGACAAGAATGATGAAACTGTAACCAATGTTTTATTTTATCCTTTTTAGCATTTCACCTAGGAGAATCACTACCTCCTGAGATCCTGAACATATGGCATCTCACAGTCAACCAGGACCCTACACCATACGGAAGAGATGCAACAACTCAGAAGCAGTGCTGTCTACTGCTTTTAGCTGATAAATCAAGTTTCACGGCTTTATAAAGGGTTGAGCACTGACTTATAGGGTAGCTACCTAAAGGTTGTTCCAGAGACTAGATAGGCAACCATTAGATTGGGATATTCAGGTCACCTCCAGAGTAGATCATAATGTTTTATCGTAGCCATAAACTAGAGATTTCAGTATTCTAAACCACTTGTGTTTCATGATTGATACAACATAATTAACTTATAAATGATACGTGAAGGTCATCCCTCTGGATAACAATATGGGTGTCACTGTTATATAAGCACTGTGGATGTCACTGTTATGGGGGACACTGAGGATGTCACTGTTATAAAGACACTGTGAATGTCACTGGGATTGGGGTATTGTGGAGGTCACTGTTATAGAGGACACTGAGAATGTCACTGTTATTGGGGCAATGTGGATGTCACTAGTATTGGGGTATTGTGGACGTCACTATTAGGGATGACTGTTATGGGGGGCACTAAGGCTGTCTGTCATGCCCCACTCTGACGATGCGCGGAGGTCAGCCAGGATAGCAGCACGAGTTTAGTGATTGCTTTGGAGCCGTGCTGGATCCGCCTCTCTCAGGTGCACTGGGTGGGGTCTTTAGTTTAAATAGCACACTGCCCAGTGTCCTGAGCGGATTATACTGTTCATTCTGGTCTAGGAAGCTTGGAGAGAAGGTTGGCTGTCAGTTCCTGCTCTCAGAGATAAGTGTCATTGCTAGTTCGGTTGTTTGTGTCTTCTTGTCCATTCAGGTTCTGTGCGAGCAGACTGCTCCTATCTCCCCACTTCACCATCTTAGGGAGTTCAGGGTTTTTGTTAGCACAGGCTGGAGGACACTAGTACACCTACCTTCAAGGTCTGCTGTGGGCTGAGCAGTGCAGGGAAAGAGGTCTGGGATAAGCTAGGAGGTGACCCTTCCCCTGTCTCTCGTCCAGAGCCTGGTTGGTGTGTCATCTTTGGTACAAAGTGTACGTCCGCCGTGACACTGCCTCTGTTATGGGACCACTGTGGATGTCACTGTTATGGGGGACACTGAGGATGTCACTGTTATAAGGGCACTGTGAATGTCACTGGGATTGGGGTATTGTGGAGGTCACTGTTATAGAAGACACTGAGGATGTCATTGTTATTGGGGCAATGTGGATGTCACTAGTATTGGGGTATTGTGGACATCACTATTAGGGATGACTGTGGATATCACTGTTATGGGGGGCACTGTGGCTGTCACTCTTATGGGACCACTGTGGATGTCACTGTTATGGGGGACACTGAGGATGTCTCTGTGATTGGGACAATGTGGATGTCACTGGTATAGTATAGGGGTATTGTGGATGTCGCTGTTATGAGACCACTCTGGAAGTAACTATTAGGGGGGCACTGTGGATGCCACTGTTATAGGGACACTGTGGATCTCATTGGTATAGGGACACTGTGGATATCACAGTTGTGGGACAATTGTGGATGTCACTGTTATGGGGGGCACTGTTGATATCTTTTAACAACACACAAAAACAGCAAACAAAAAAGACCTGTGCAAAGCCGGGTAATTCTGCTAGAGATAATTCTGCTTGAGAATAAAAACACTTTCAAGATCAATTCTGCACAGATTATAGTTTCTGTTCATTCACTTCTGTATACACTCTATTTATTTTTTACTTTTCTTCATAAATCTCTACAAAAAAGTATACATTTCTAAGAATAACATACAGACTTACTCTTAATCAACAAAGCTGCAGATAGGAAAGGGTAGCCCACTGTAAAGATCAACATAGCCCATGTCTGTGGTGGTGGGCCCTAGTGCTTGTTCCCTTTGGCAAGTTACCCAACCACTCTTTTGCTAAATATAACCCTTTAAGGCCGGGGTCACACAACTGATTAGCTGCGGATTTGTCTTTGTGGATTTTTGTGTGGCATATATATGCATAGCTTTGTACAGTACCAGCAAAGTGCATGAGAATTTCTGAATTCTCATCCATATGCTGCATGAAAAAGGCAACAGAACAGCCGAGTTATTGCGTGCGTGTCATTTTATTGCGGATTTCACGCTTCTCCATGGAGAGGGTGAAATCTGATGGCTTTTGCACAACAAAAATCATTATATGCAATTTTGTTGGGGTTTTTAGAGACTGAGTAAAAACCGCAGTGGATTTTCTGTCAAGTGTGTCCCTGGCCTAAAGATGTGTCTCTACTCCTGCCTTTTTTTTTGAAAATACTAAATAGCACCCCAATCTCCATGAAATGACAATTATGGAGCTTTATTGTTCATAACTCATAACATAATGCACTATTCCTCCTAGCAGTTTATAAATCAATTGACAACTGAGCATCACTATTCTCCTTGTCAAAGGGATGTGTGCCTACACAGTCTGACTCTGGCAGTGCTGATTTAATAGTGTAACGTGTCTAGGGACACATTGCCAACTGCTTGTCAATTTATTTTTAAAAGTGTAAAAAACTTTTTGAAGAAGTCTATTAAACTCCATTCTAAATGCCATAAAATTGTAATATACCTCATTTTTTCTGCTTTTATTACAAAATAGGCACCCAAGGTTCAGATGTCTATAGTACTTTGACATGTCAGCAGTGTACATGTTATCAGATTTAACTGTGGGTCCACAGTGAACGATGTACAGGTTAGAGCACATATCGCTGCTCCTGCCTGTGCCAGCTGCATTCTGCTAAAGCATAGCACATCCAATGTATTAAGCCAGGCTTTCTCAAAGTGGGCCTAGGCCGGAGCAGCAATGTGTGTTCCTGCCTGTGCTATGCAGAGCTCTAGCCTACACCTGCTCGCACCACTAAAAGCTCTCCATCGCACATTGCTTTATGAGGCTTTTAGAGACTTTATACAGAAAGTCTACATAACTATTGCTGCACTGTACTATTACTACAAAATAGCACAGAAAGCAAAACATTCATTTGATTAAAAAACTAAATGAAGATTCAAATACAGTCAAGTGGTTTCCCAATGTTCAGTGATATTTTTAACTTCTATGTTTCTTTTTGAGGTGCACATCATCTGTCATGGCAAATACATCTTATGTTGATGAAAACACAATTACATTACATTCTTAATGCTTCTCTGAATATGTCTGTTTCGTTTAGCAGGAAGAAAGAAGAAAAAAATAATAATGCATTTCCTGGCGGATCTGAATACTAATATTATAATTTTTGATTACAATATTCTCATTACTTAACATTTACTGTAATCTAGTGATGCTACTGTCATTGTAGGGGGGTCCTATGTCAGGTGAACCTCAAATGTCCAACTGATTCTGAACAAACTGTTCTTTACCTTTCAATCCCATTTTTTATTTTTTTTGTAAAAAATACATACATAACAAAAAGCAAAACCGCATGCTCTTAATAAAGAAAAGGAAAAATGAAAAAAGCTTCTGTTTATTATTCTAGAGAACATATGCAAGGCCTCCAGTTCCGTATTTCACTATAATAAATACCTTGGAGTGCAAACAGCATTGTCTCATGCAACATACTTTGACTTACTATCCAAATTACTTCCGCAATATTTGGAACTAATACCGATTTTCCAAGTTTAGCTATACACATATGTGCTGCTAACAAAATATTTAGTGTAACATACCTTAATCCTGGAGTTATTACAACCTGTAGATTTAAAGGGGTATTCCAGTTTAAATGATTACATTTATTTCTTTAGAGAATAGGACATTGAACAATTTTCTAATATACATTTATAAAAATTTTTGCTTGTCGCCTTTTATTATATCCACATATCCTCTCTGTAAGAAGAAAAAAATGGTATGGCCCATTTTATTCCTGTAAAATACATCCATAGAGAGGACTAAACATGGATACAGTCATGTGACCCTCGCATGTGTCATGTGATCTAGCTTTCAGTTAATTGCCCAGGCATCTAACAGGTGAACAGTAGTGTAGGAGCAGAACATGTACAGTCCGTACAGTATTACTTCCTGCAGCAGCACTTTTTCATCGTGCCTGTCAATGTGGAGAAGCAGATCTTTGTGTGTGTTTTTTTTTTTTTTTTTTACCTATAAACAACAGGACAACATCCCCTAGAGACTGGAGGCCATTTTACAATTTGCGTAGAGACAGTCATGTGAAAACACACAGTTATGTAGCTACCGTAATAACCACAAAAAATCATTATTCCTCTACTAGTCCTACTTATCACATGGATGTGTCCTGTTTGCTGACCCAGCACAGGTATGTCATGTAAAACTGCTGCTGACTAAATGTCAGGGATTTTAGGATGTGAAGAAACTGCCATGTTTGAGTTAGACCATGGATGCATTACATAGGGGGCTATACCATCCTACTTCATATAGGGGTCAACTGCCTGAAAAAATAAATGTGTGGGAGCATAATTTTGAATACATGCCCCCCACCCCTTAACATTGACCACCTCACAGTGCCCCGCCTCCTTAAAATGGGACTTCCACATCAGCCCATCCACAGCACCCCGCCCCTTGACACTGACCATAGGTTACAGTCCCCTTAACTGTGACCTCTACCATTCCCTGCCCCCTTAACAGAGACCTCCATAGTACCCCTCTCCCTTAATAGTGACCTCACAGTACCCCGATGCCTTAACAGTGACCTCCACAGCAGCTGCCCCTTTAATAGTAGCCTCCACAGTCCCCTGCCCCCTTAATAGTGACCTCCACAGTGCCCACCTTTTTATCAGTGACCTCCACAGCAGCCTGCCCCCCAAAGACAGAAATTTTGTTATGAAAAATCAAAAAGTAAAGTAATAGAAGCATTTCACATCATATATCAAAATCATATTAACTCACACATAAGATGTAATATACTAAGAATGTCCTTTGTTGCCTATAGCAACCAACCAGAGCTCATATTAATGACCTGTATCAAAATAGAAGCAATTGGCTACTATATGCAACCTGATGAATATCCAGGCTAACTGCCACAACAGCCAACAGACAATGGCTCCTGTAGTTAGGCGGTTAGGTTACTAAGCGTATTTTTTGGCAAATAATTAAAAAAACGCAGGGTGAAAATTTCCACTCAAAACATAATCTATGACGTTCCCCGAGTCACAGGAGGCGACAGTGCAGATTCCTTTAGCGGACATACATACATACACTCAGCTTTATATATTAGAAAACTCTGTTATAACAGAACACTATAACAGAATGCCTAACGCTGGTGAGAACCTGCCCTTATCTATACACATCAGTGATATCATTGCAAGCAGGTTTAGAATGACAGAGACAGGATCCACCATTCACAATAGATGATTGTCAGAGCTTCTCTGTTCTTTTCCTTGTACAATCACCTGGCCACTCTACTTTCTCTCATATCCACCAAAGTGCAGGCAGTAGAGGACCGAGTGTTACACATGGAAACAAAAATGTCTGAATCTGCCATATAGCATGCCTAGAAACCTTTTCAATAGAAGAGAATGAGGTCCCCTCCTGACCATTGTGTCTATGGACCACGGGGCTGCCGTAAAGCAATTATTTTAATGCCATGTAAATGCTGTTAAGAACAGCTCAGGCAAGATGGCCGCCCCCATAATCATGTTCAGGCAATAGAATTAAAAAATCTGCAACCACAAAATAAAATTAGATTTGAAAAATGGATGTGTGTAACTTTCTGGTTTTAACTGGCAGATAACATTTTGTTACACATTTCCTTTAAGTTTGCTACGTCGTGGGACGTGGCTTGGCCGCCAAGAGCAATGGCTGCATGAGTGCACTGCTCCTGCACCTCAGCGAATATATCACAGCAAATCCTCCATTTCTGTCACCTACAATTGATCAGTGGCTACCCTACTGAGTCCCTATCGCCATGGAAAAGACTAAGAGGCAACTTCCTCGGCTAAACAGCAAAAATCTTGAGAAATACTTTGAGCAAGGAAAAACTCAAGCTGGCTGGCAGCCCCCACAATGCCGCATCCCCCCCCCCCCCACACGCACTGACACCGGCACAAACTCCCCGTTCCGGCACCCCATCACCTCCTTCGGTATCCCCATATCCCACAAGCACCAACTCCCCATCTCTACTTCCGACTCCAAAGAACATTAGAGTTTCAACCCATGCAAGATAGCGCCGTCGCCGACAGCGTCTCCCCTTCATGCAGCCCACAAAAAAGAAAACAGTGTGTGAAACTCCTTTGACTCTCCTTTTATAGACTCTAACAATGTAGCCCCTGGTGTGGACTCCTTTAAGGACTCCTTGCCGTGAAATCCTCTATCATCATGACCTGGCCACTTTACTTGCTCTCATATCCACCAAGTGCAGGCAGTAGAGGACGAGTGTTAAATATGGAAACAAAAATGTCTGAATCTGCGACATCCCAAAATGCAGTTATTAATGCTCATAATGACATGGCAGATGAAGTGGAAGCAGTAAAACTAAAAATGGCAGACCTCGAGGACCGCTATCGCAGAAACAATATTACGTTCCGTGGCATCCCAGAGGAGGTCTCCAGCTCCGAACTTACTCCTTATGTACAAAGGATTTTCCTAGCTCTCATACCGCACCTGTCTTCTCAAGAACTAATTATAAAAAGGGCCCACAGGGTCCCGAAACCATTGGCCCAGAAATTCCAAGGGATATCAAGGCTTGCATTCATTTCTTTCCCACCAAAGAGGCGGTGATGCTAGCAGCCAGAAAAGCAGGTACACTCCCTGCACCCTTTCATTCAGCACGTCTCTATACAGACCTCTCTGCAGTCACCCTGCGGCAGCGCAGCTCCTTATCGCCCATTACGGTGGCACTGCGTAATTGCAACATAACCTACAAATGGGGATACCCACTAAAACTGTTCATCTCCAAGGATGGACATACTCATGTGGTTCGCACCTTTTAAGATGGCAAGCTTCTGCTACAGTAGTGGCAAATCCCTATATCAGCGATTGAACCAGGAAAGCCTCCGTTCTCTAACATACCTCGACAAGACCGGCGGCAATTCGCCCCTCCTATCCACCACACGTAGTGACTGCTTGTGATCCCTTCCAGAACACCTGGTCTTCCTTCTTGGACTGACAGTGGGGGACGGTAGTGCTGAGCGACCTTCGTGTATCCTTGAGCAAGTACAATGCTCTGCCAAAAAATGCCTAGTCTTTTTCTTTTCTTCATTAATGTTTCTTTATACCCGATATGGAGTTCAGGTTGCCCTCTTCTACCTTTCTCCTCCATACGTTGTGGAAGAGGAGGATGTTTATGCTTGCTAGTTATAGCATTTCTGACTTGTTTCTTATAGGTGCTACTCCCCGCTTAGGCTACTTTCACACCTGCGTTCGGTGCGGATCCATCTTGTATCTGCACAGATGTATCCGCACTGATAATGAAAACGCTTGTATCCATTCAGAACAGGTCCGTTTGCATTATTCTTTCAAAAAAAGTCTAAGTCAAAACGGATCCGTCATTACTTACATTGAATGTCAATGGGTGACGGATCAGTTTTCAATTGCACCATATTGTGTCAGTGAAAACTGATCCGTCCCCACATTGTAAGTCAGGACGGATCCGTTTGGCTCCGCATCGTCAGGCGGACACCAAATGCGGATGTTTATTTTCATTTGTCGGTGATGTTTATTTTCATTTGTTTGAGATGTATGCATCCTTTTCTGCTATTGTGAATACCAACAGGTAGAGGGACACTTGACGTACGCCAGCTCTTAAGCCCATGCTTGTACGCTACATCATCATCTGATTTATCTATGTCCTTGTTTCATTGACGTTATTAAGGCCTATTGGCTTCTTTGTACCTTTTTATTTGTATTTGAAAAATCTATAAAAAATGATTATTTCTAAGGCTACTTTCACACTAGTGTTTTTTGCGGATCCGTCATGGATCTTCAAAAATGCTTCCGTTACAATAATACAACTGCATGCATCCGTCATGAATTGATATGGTGGTATTATGTCTTCTATAGCCATGACGGATCTGTCTTGAACACCATTGAAAGTCAATAGGAGATAGATCCGTTTTCTATTGCACCATACTGTGTCAGAGAAAATTGATCCGTCCCCATTGACTTACATTGTGTGCCAGGATGGATCCGTTCGGCCCCGCTTCGTCAGGTGGACAGCAAAACGCTGCAAGCAGCGTTTTGGTGCTCACCTCCAGAGCGGAATAGTGACTGAACAGAGGCAAACTGATGCATTCTGAGCGAATTCTTTTCCATTCAGAATGCATTAGGGCGAAACTGATCCGTTTTGGACAGCTTTTGAGAGCCCTGAACGGATCTCACAAACGAAAAGCCAAAACACTAGTGTGAAAGTAGCCTACGTTTGCTACGTCAATGTATGTTTTGCTCAACTGTAGCCATTTTTATCCAGAGGCCATGTGCAATTTCAGGAAATGTATGGACTAATAAGGCAAATTCAGTAAGTTGGCAACTAACGGTTACTTTAAATTTGGAGTCTACATTTGTTCTATTGTCACCCAACTAATATTCTGATTATTTTGCCACAATTGCTTTAATTGCTATAGCAAATATAGTGACTTATACAATACCTTCCATTTCACTCTTTCCATTATATATATATATATATATATATATATATATATATATCTATATATATACTAAATAAATTATATAATTATTTGAACCATTTCTGAGGGATGCAGTGCAGTATATACATAACCGTAGGGAGAAATAATATTTTTAAGTAAATTCTTGCCATCCATAACAGATTAAAATGGATTATTCAATAATGTGTCTATATTACATTGAATTACATGCTGTAGAAGTGGGGCAATATTAAGCCAAATATTTAAATCCCTTCTAAGCTAGTGTCAAGCCAAGCTATCTCTAAGCCTCTACATTTCTTCAAATTATAGGAAAAGTGCAATAAATGTAACTTAACTTTCTATACTGACTTTATGCAGGGATACATTTGAATAATTCTTTAATATCTTCACCAGGTTTCTTAGAGAGTTGGATGGGTGTTGAAACGTTATTACAATATGACATCTGCATAAAGGCATAACATACCTGTTCTCATGCACCTTTTTGCTAGATATATTTGCTTAGACTCTTATTCTCTGACAAAAGTACCATCACTAAATCAAAGATTAGAGGTGAGAGGGGACACCCTTGTCTTATCCCTTTAGTAATGTTGAAGGGCTTAGATTTAGATCTGTCCATGTATACTGAGGCCAAAGGCGTTGTGAAAGAATAGCACTGAGGACAGAACCAGTGAAACCAAAGTCACGCAGCAGAGGCTTAAAAAATCACCAGTTTATTCTGTCAACTCATTTTCAATCATTATTTAGTTGGAATATGTGTTGCTAATTTTCTAACTGTGTTGGCCTTGGGGGTCATAATTATGCACAACTCCAGAGACCAAAGGTCACCACCCAACATATTATTAACAATACTTAATAGGAGAAAGATATTCACCAGACTGTTTATAATATTCAGACACAAAGCCATCTGGGTCTGGGACGCTATCAGCCTTCAGTTTCTTAAACGCCATGATGGTTTACTTCACCATAATTAGCCTGTTGTGCTTTCCTAGAAACTCAGCATCTAGACTCAGGAGATGCACATTTTCAAAATACTGTAGATCTCAGTAGTGACCTTTGTAAATGATATCGGCATCATCTTTCATTTTATCATTGGGGTGTACAGACCTTTTAATCCCTTTGCTAATCTGATTACTTTGAGAAAATAAAATATATCAAATTAATATAAAATTTGTATTCACTATATTTCACCAATGGAAATCGCACTATTTCTATCTATAAGTAGCCAAAAGAAACATAAAGATCCAACTGACCCAAGATGGGTTATCCACATGGGGATAACAAACAGGAACAAACTAATATGTATTGTACTACATTTCTAACTGAAAAAAGAAAAAGAATATTGATAAAGAATTCCAGTTTTTTGTTACCTAGACAACCTTTATTTTTTTTGAAAACTAGAAGCTGCATGTGGTGCTTATAGCTAAGATGATCATTGTTAAACGCAGCATGTTTTATACTCACAAATACTACATATGATGCTTTAAAATCAGTTAACATTTATCCATATGAATAAATAGATATAGAGTTCACTATGGGCAGGTCACGATATCCCTCTCAGTTTTCAACTTTTATAATGAGGTGCAAAGAAACTCTTGCTGACATAAAGACAGTATTGTGAAGTTCAGCATCTTCTTCAAGATAAAATCAATACTTTTTTGATATGCAATTGTAAAAATGCCCATTGCCCAATAGTAAAATTTTTCATGTTTTGAGTGATTACTATTATGGACATTTTTAAGATTACATATCAACAAAGGATTCATTTTATCTTGAAAGAGACTACATATATTGTTGACATTTATACTTTGAGCCATCCCTTCCCCAAAACATCTTTAGTTCTGTCTATTACACTATGGCGTTCCAAGCCTTGGTAGGAAATAACTCATGCGAAATAACAATAAAAATGTAAAGAATTGTCATATTTGTAAAATGATGGTCCTATTATGTCACTAATAACTGACCATTATTTAGGAGGAAATGTCCTTTATGAAGCAGCATTACACATACTGTAACAACTATCACAAAGTCTAATAAAACTTATTTTCTGTATTTCTACTCAGCTATCAATAACTTCCTGTATTGGTGACCATGTAAGATGGTAAAATGGGTCGTGTGCAGACAGGTGAGGGGTTCACCGGCAATCTACTATCTACATGGTGGAATAAGAACACGTGTAAACTGTAGGAAGGACAGCTTTGCTGACACAGAGCCCGGTGGTTTCACAATAGAGGCACAACATGTGGTGGTTTCTCGGGTACAGCTCTTAGTAACTTAAAATACAGTTTTATTATATACAACAGTTGATCCTAATAGTGGTGGATGCTTTAAGTCTTGCAGGCCACTATAATTTCCAGACATATCCAGTTTGGTTTAAACAATAGTCCTCCACTGTGTCACAATATCATAAGATTGGACTGGAATTCTTTTCCTAACCCAATTAAGTCTCATTGTCCCTGTGTTCGCCTCACAGCATGCTCCACAACCAGGATAAACCAGCAGCCTCCCATAGGCACCACATTCTGGCATACCTTTCTTGGCTCTACAGTGATGCATCAAATCCCTGCATCTCTGCCGCTAGTTCACCTGTGCCCCCGGACTGCCGCTCCGTCCCTATTGACTTTTAGTCCTGCTGCCTCTCGCCGTGCACTGCCATGCCGCCGCTGGAACTCTACCCCCTTCCCATTGTAGTCAATGGGGACGGAGCAGCAGTCCGGGGGCACACGTGAACTAGTGGCAGGACTGATCTGACAGGCTGTTCACCTGCCGGAACAGCCTGCCTGAGTCCCCTGCCGCTAGTGTGAAACTAGCCTTACAGATGTAAGAGGCTCCAGTTTAGGGTTAATCGCAAATATTCTAATCGTGAATTTTTATCAGGAATATTGGCACTTCGAGAATTTGCGAATATCTCGGATATAGTGCTATATCTTCGTAATCGCGAATATTCTAGATTTTATTTCATCAGTACCCATGATCCCTCACTGCTTATTGCTTGTGGGCCAATGAGAAGGCTGCAATATCTTTGACTTTAGGAGTAGTGTTGATCACAAATCTTAGTATTGTGAATTTTCGTATCGCGAATTTTCAGATTGCTGATTTTCGCAATGAAGAAAATAATGACTGGAGACCAAAAATTCTGTGAATATTTGATGAATATTCACCCAAATATTCGTGAAATATCGCAAATTTGAATATTGCCCCTGTCGCTCATCACTGCTCAAGTTAAGATGATGTAGGCAGCTACTGCAAGAAATGCCAAATGCACACAGTTGGATAAAATCTGAAAATATTAGCCGCTAGCTGGACCCATGCGAGGCACATCAGCTAGACGTACAGGTACACTTTGCACATATTGTAATAAAGGGTCCTATCAGAGAGATGCATTAGGCACAGTTGGCTCCATAAGACTGACCAAAAGCTAAATTCTCTGTTTTTGGCAGGAGTTTGGTTAAATTAATGTTCTAAAAGAAAAATATAATGTTGTGAAAATGTAGTATGTAGAAATGTTCAACTGTATTTTACTTTCTAAGCTGTGCCCATGTATGATGCTCTTAGGACAAGCTATGTACAACTAGGAATCATTTATCAAAAATATCTAAAAGGAAATCTGACATCTTTGTAGATCAAATAAAGGAAGAATGTTCAGCACTCAATGGAAATCCTGTAAAATAAATCCTTTATTGGTTAACCAGTTTAAAATCCATTTGCTTACAGCAAATTGCTAATGCAAAGCTGCATTAAATGTAGGCCTACTTTACCCATTTCTAACAGGTGAAACTAATTGGAAGCCTGGAGGTTAAAATATTTTACGATGATGGACACTGCTCTAATAAAATACCTTCTAAAAAAATAAAGGGAACACTTAAACAACAGAATGTAACTCCAAGTCAATCACACTTCTGTGAAATCAACCTGTCCAGTTAAGAAGCAACACTGATTGTGAATCAATTTCTCCTGCTGTTCTCAAATTGAAAAAGACACCAGGTAAAATGATAGGCAATTAGCAAGACAGCCCTATAAAGGAGTGGTTTTGTAGGTGGTGACCACAAACTATTTCTCTGTTTTCATCCTTTTTGGCTGTTGTTTTGGTCATTTTTCATTTTGTCATTGGCAATGTCTACAACCCACAGAAGTTGCTCAGGTAGTGCAGCTCATCCAGGATGGCACATCAATACGAGCGGTGGCAATCAGGTTAGCTGTGTCTGTCAGCATAGTGTCCAGAGCATGTAGCAGATACCTGGAGACAGGCCAGTACACCAGGAGACATGGAGGGGGCTGTAGGAGGGCAACAACACAGCAACAGGACCGCTATCTCCTCCTTTGTGCAAGGAGGCACAGGAGGAGCAGTGCCAGAGCCCTGCAAAATGACCTCCAGCAGGCCGCTTATATCCACGTGTCTGTTCAAACTGTCAGAAACAGACTCCATGAGGGTGTTATGAGGGCCCGATGTCCACAAATAGGTGTTGTGCTTACAGCCAAACACCGTGCAGGTCGATTGGCATTTGCTGGAGAACACCAAGATTGGCAGATTCGATATTGGCGCCCTGTGCTCTTCACGGATGACAGCAGATTCGCACTGAGCACATGTGACAGATTTGACAGAGTCTAGAGACGCCATGGAGAAAGTTCTGCTGCGTGTAACATCCTGCAGCATAACCGGTTTGGCAGTGGGTCAGTAATGGTGTAGGGAGGCATTTCTTTAAAGGGCCGCACAGCCCTCCATGTGCTAGCCAGAGGTACCCAGACTGCCATAAGGTATCGGGATAAAATCCTCGGACCCATTGAGAGACCATATACAGGTGCAGTGGGCCCTGGGTTCCTTTCTTGATGCATGACAATGCTAGGCCTCATATAGCTGAAATGTTTCAGCAGTTCCTGCAGGATCAAGGCATTGATGCTATGGCCTGGTCTGCCTGTTCCCTAGATCTAAATTCTATCGAGTACATTTGGGTCATCATGTCCATCCACCATCATGTCCATCCACCAACGCCACGTTGCACCACAGACTGTCCAGGAGTTGACTGATGCTTTAATCCAGGTCTGGGAGGAGATCCCTCCGGAGAACATCTGCTGCCTCATTAGGAGCATGCCCAGGTGTTGTAGGGAGGTCATACAGGCACGTGGAGACCACACACACTACTGAGCCTCATTTCCTTGTCTTGAGGCATATCCACTGATGTTGGATCAGCCTGAAATTTGATTTTCCACTTTGATTTCGAGTATCATTCCAAATCCAGACCTCCATGGGATATTTTTTTTGATTTACATTGATCATTTTTATGCTTTATTGTTCTGAATGCATTCCACTATGTAATGAATAAAGATCTGCAACTGGAATATTTCAATCATTGAGATTTAGGATGTGGTATTTTAGTGTTTCCTTTATTTTATGAGCAGTGTATATTTACTAAACAATAAAAGTTAAAGAATCCCATAAAGATTGGACTGGCTGAAATAATGGTATAATAGATTAGTACAGAAGAGAAAATGACTATTGGAAAAGCCAAGGATCTCAAATAAAGCACTGATAAGGGAAAGATTCCAAATTCCAAATTCACATGAGATAAAATTCCAATATAAAACGAGAATCTAAAACACAGCTTCTAAAGATAAAAAGTACACTAATATTTTACTAAAATAACAATAACATAAACATTAATTACTTTATGTTAACTACTAAAAATAAGACAGTGATTAGTATGTTGTAATTCACTTTACTTAACTGTTTAAGATTAGCCATGATCCAAGTAAAAAAAAACGCTGGGAGCTATTTTAATGAAATATCAATGAAAATTAAAACTTCACTAAAAACTCATATACAGCAGTAATTCTGTGAAACCTTTTTGTATCAGCCATTATTGCCTACTGTAATCCAGGTGCAGCATATTTTTTATCATCATCAGCTAAGTTAGAGGTATATTTGAGATGTAGTTTGGGCAAGAAACACATTAAGGTGCATGAGAGTGAGTGCACTCCTGAGAACTGCAGCTGTCACTTAAAAGTTAAAAGGGACACTACCATGAAAATGTTTTGTTATCTCATATTAACAGCCTATATGTGAATATTCTATGCACTTTTTTAAAGGGAGTTTAAAGGGAGGATGATTTTTTGGATATAATATATTCTACTTCCTGATTTGGCTCTTAACTTCCTCCTTTGTTTGGTCTTTTAGCACAGCAAACAGCTTTGCTTGAATTTCTTAGACCATTCACTGCGGAAGGGAGGGAAGCGGAGTGAGTAACTCAATTAGAATATAACACATCACACTAAGTGCAATGCACATGTGGTCACCTTTATATAGGCCTATCAAGGGAACAATAGAGATGCCATGCTGTTATCCACATTTTATCTGTTATATAATTTTACTACCAGATACCATTTTTTTTCTCATAGCAGCAGAAAACTGACAAAGGATTCCCTAACTACACAGGAATTGCTACAGAAGGGCAGTATGTTGTATTTCAATTTTAATGGCATACTACCGCTGAAATCAAAAAGAAAACGGCAAAAAATGTTTTTCTAATTGTTTTCTATGAATACTTAGTTAAAAAATACTGCTTTCTGACGGAAGTCAGTCTTGTTGCACTACAAAAAGTCTAGGTGTATCCTTAAGGAGCCCCTACACATTCAGAATTTTTTTATTAAATTTTGAAAACAAAACCAGACTATGTAAACGAGTACAGCAAGTACTATGCTTGCTTACATAGCCTGTTCTTGCGAAATTTACCAAGTCTTACAAAAACAGCTTGTCTTCTCCATGGCTGTGAAGCTGTCTGCAGCAACTGGACATTGTCACAGACAGGGAGAAGGAGATGCCCAGTAGAAGGGCAGAGGTCTAGTCCTCCCAGTACCTTTGCTAGTGATTAACATATTAGGCGCCAATACTGAACAGGGGGCCTAGAGGCACAATGGAGGAGCAGATCTTGAAGCAAAATAGTGGGATGGCATCTCCTGAACCTGGACTACAGTATGTGGTATTTATTTTATTTTAAAAAACTAACTGGTGACAGGTCCTTTTTAATACTTTCTCTCCTTTTATGATAAACTCCTGGTTTTGTTTAGCTGTTTAAAAAACTGCATGTGTGGCAGTAGCTTTAGCCTTACTGTTTAAATCACAAATTTATTAGGTGAGTTTTGCTGCTTTGTTTTTTGTATATATTTTTCTCTCTCTCAGGCAGGAAGTAAAGGGCTTTATTAATTCAAGCCTTTTTCCTACTGCCTATTTAATGGAGGGTGCAGCCTGCAAACTGCATATCTACAATAAATCCTGCATCTTTTCAGCTCGGAGGTGTGCTCTCATTTGTGTTCCACACAGCCATACCAGGTGCACATTGTAGACGAGTTTTCTACATTGTAGAAGGGCAGGAATATTGCCAAATACAGTTGCGTTAACTTAACTGTTGTGTCAACACATCACATACATACTGTGCCATTTTCCGAGAAAGGGCATTTTTGTAAGAACATTTGGGGATCATATTTGCAAATCACATCGAAAATAGATAAATTCTAAGTTATGCATCATGGTACTGATAAGCCTTGTGTAACATGTGGGAAAACTAGGAAATACACTTCTGCAAAAGGAGCTGGGTATAGCTGAAGATTATATACTAAATAACTGCATAAAATGCTATTCTGTTGATTCTAAGGACAGCAGGATACTGAATAGACTCGCAAGGGACATAGTCTTCTGGTTTTACAAAGAATTATTGTGGCTTCCTCTTACATACACAATTCAGTAATGGACTCCTTTCATAAAAAGGATGCCCTGCAGTTCAATAAAGTGAGAAGAAGAATACTTTTCTGCAGTCTTAAAGGGAATCTCTCACCAGAAAATTCACTGTAAAACCAGGCACAGTGCCTTGTAGAGCTAGCTAAATCGAATATAATGATACCTTTCACTTAGCAATCTTTTCTTCATTCTAGAGAAAAACGAATTTTAATCCACATGCAAATGAGCAATTAAGTTCACAAAGGGCGAGAACAAGCCACCCTGTGCTACTTTGCTCTTTTGCTTTCTCTTCCAGTTCCTCCCTCTCCTTCAATCAAGGAGAAGGAAGGGCTGGTAGAGGATGCAGGCGGAGAAAGGGTGCAGAAAGGGGCTTAGGCCTGCTCATTTAACTGCTCATTTGCAGAGTACTTATTGTAATACATGTCTATAGCTCAATATAGTGATAATAACTCAGTATCAGCATTTTTCTGGGAGCTGTAAAATGATCGTAAATACCTCCAAAATAATCTAGTCAAGTACAACCAGCCTCAGAACATCCCATAAGTCCTGCTGTATTGTAGATGTCTGACCCAGTTATCTATCCATCACAATTTGGCAGTGAGATGAGTGGTTAAGTGCACAGAGGGCGGGGACTTATACTTGTCTAGTCTTCTGCTTTCAACACATCACAACAAGATCAGACAGTTATGATGATTAAGATATCTCAACATTTCACAGGATTAAAAAGGGTTTTGCCATTTGAGCACATAACATTTATTATGCAGAGAAAGTTTCCATGGTTGTGACCACCCTGCAATCCAGCAGCATGGCTGTGCTTGTACACTATACGTACTATATGTACTGATAGTTGACCGGGGGCAGTCTTAAAGGGCTGTCTCACTTCAGCAAGTGCCTTTTATCATGCAGAGAAAGTTAATACAAGACACTTACTAATGTATTGTTATCCATATTGCTTTCTTTGCTGGCTGGATTTATTTTTCTACACATTATACGCCGCTCTGCATTCCATCAGTGTTGGTCGTGCTTGCACACTATAAGAAAAAATGCCAGCCTCTCTGGTAGACGATACCGTGGGAGTTCACCTAGGCTGGTACTTTTTTCTATAGATTACAAGCACAGCCATGCTGCTGAACTGCAGGGTGGTCGTAACCATGGAAACTCGCTGCATAATAAATGCTATTTGCTGAAGTGGCAAAACCCCTTTAAGGGTACCATTGTAATGAAATAATCAATGTTATTCACTGCAACTTTCAGTGGTTTTATGGCTAACTAGATATATAAATAAATATTAAAAGAACAAACACGCAAATAGTACTGCACAAAAGTTCGAAAAAGGTGTGGAAAAATACTGCAAAAATACTGCAAAGTAATAATGCAACAAAAATATCAAAAATAAAAAAATTGATAATTTAAATTTATTCTGCAGCAGTATCACAACAACCCCAAATACCAAAAATGTTGCTAAGAACTATTTTCAGCATAAAACACTACACGAAAGTGATGATATGGTCCCTATAGAGATATGGCCCCCAAGATTTCTCAATATGTCTGGGATTACATGAAGAGACAGAAGGATTTGAGCAAGCCTACAGTACGTCCACAGAAGATCTGTCATTAGCGCTCCAAGAGGTTCGGAACTTCCTCTCTGCTGAGTTCCTTCAAAAACTGGCTGCAAGTATACCTAGAAGAACTGATGCTGCTGTGAAGGCAAAGGGTGGTCAATGTGAAAACATTCTTACTTTGCAGTAGTTTTTCCCAAACCTGACTTTTGCACATTGCTGTAGAGTATTTTCCAGTGCATACTACAATAGGTTAAAGTCGATGTTCACTGCGCTGAAGAGTAAAGTGAACTGTAATACACTTCTCAAAAGATTGGCCTCATAATCTTTTTGTAAAGAAGATAATACCATTTCATCTCTCCTTGATCTTCTTTCTGTGAGCAATAATCTTTGTTTTACTAGCAGAAAGGTTACTTAGCACATATGGAAATCTACCATTCATCTTGTCTTACCTTCTAAATCTTATTGGGATTGACTGTAGCCATCTGTGCTGATTACTGCACAGAGTAAATAGCTCCATAATATTAAAGGGCCTTTCAAAATGAAATAAATTGTCTCATAAACCATAATTCTGCGTGAAACAAACACCATTGTGGGAAATGTTTTATTATAATGTTTAACAATGTTTATTCTTAGACTCTCTATAATTTTATGCAGTTGCTCTGAGAATTGCTTAGGTACGACTTCCTGGCCCAAATGAGATTCTTTCTCAATTTAGTTACTGAAGTCACCAAGGGAAAAAAGACTTCATCCTTATATTGGCTCTGAGGACGTTCTGTCATTAAATTTAGCGTTTGTACAAATGAGGTCAGTTATATGGACAAGAACATAAAAAACTGCACCAATAGACAGAAAATAGCATGTCTTCCAGAAAACAATGGACAGAAAGTGTCATTTCATTTTTTAAGGTGTAGACAAAGTGAGATTGATTTTATAATACATTTTATTAGAGAATATGTTAATTTTCATTAGGAAACTGTATGCAAAATCTCCCCTTACCAACCCAGTCACTGGGGGTTACTAAGGAGAATCTATCTTGAGCATTCTACTGAATGCTGAAGATGCTGGATAACTGTATAATGCAGGGACTTTTCCGCCTGCTTCCACCCTTCCTGCCCCAGCCTCCGTCTCCTTACTTCAGCCCTGCTTCCCTAAGGGTCCATTCACACGTCCGTTTTTTCTTTCCTGATCTGTTCCGTTTTTTGCGGAACAGATCAGGACCAGATCTGGACCCATTCATTTTCAATGGGTCCTGGAAAAAATCGGACAGCACAATGTGTGCTGTCCGTTTCCGTTGTTCCGTTCCGCATGTCCGTTTAAATATAAAACATGTCCTATTCTTTTCCGCAAAATTTGGATCCTGGTACAATACAAAGTCAATGGATCCGCAAAAAACGGAAGACATTCGGATGTCATTCCGTATGTCTTCCGTTTTTTGCGGAATCCGTTCCTGGAAAAACATAGCAAATTATTTTTTTTCAAAGAAATCCAAACAACTTTATTTGATTATTGAAATGTAAACATGTTTCCGTTTTTTGCGGATCCGCAAAAAACGGATGACATACGGAAACATTTTCAGGAACAACGGATCCACAAAAAACGGACCGAAATTCGGATTATAGAAAAATACTGACGTGTGAATGTAGCCTAAAGATGTGAAAGTGCTTAAGACGAGTAATGTGACCCTGCAGTTTATCTGCTGCCACTGCTGAATGCTGGCAGCGGCGCTCCTTTTTATCTTCACAGTGCTTCTCTGGTTAGCATTGGGGAGATAGGGAGAGGAGTGAGGTTGCAACATTGAACCCTGACATTAAGTTCCTGTTTACTTTACTTACTGTCAGCGCTGACCACTGCAGGTCTGCTCTTCTCCCTACTTCCCCAATGCTAACCAAAGAAGTGCTGGGAAGATAGAGGCAGCAGATAAACTGCAGATTCACATTAGTCTTGGTAAGCTTTGTTAAGCTGTGTTATACATTTGGAAAGGCAAGGCTGGGGTAAGGAGGCATGGCGAGGGAAAACAGAGGCAAGCTAAGAAGCCTCTTCATCTTACAGTTTTCCAGCATTTTCAGCATTCAGTGGAATCCTTTAGATGGATTTTCCTTAGCAATTCTCAGAGTGTTGGACAATTGACTCAAAGGCTGTTTCATGGGCAGATGTGGGCAATTCCTTTATTATTTCATTCTCAATTAAGCACATAAAAGGCCTGGAGTTGATTTGAGGTGTGGTGCTTGCATTTTGAAGATTGTACTGAGAAGTAAACATGTGGTCAAAGGAGCTCTCCATGCAGGTGAAACAAGCCATCCTTCATCTGTAAAAACTGAAAAAACCTATCCGAGAAATTTCTACACTATTAGGAGTGGCAAAATCTACAGTTTGGTACATCCTGAGAAAGAAAGAAAGCACTGGTGACCTCAACAATGCAAAAAGACCTGGATGCCCACGGAAGACAACAGTGATGGATGATCGCAGAATAATTACCATGGTGAAGAGAAACCCCTTCACAACAGCCAGCCCCTTAACACTGACCTCCATAGCAGACCATCCCCTTAACTCTGACCTCCACAGCAGCCTGCCCCTAGGGTGGCCAAAGGTCCAGTTTTAGGCCGGACAGTCCGGCTTTCAGACTCCCTGTCCTCCATCTGGCGCAGGGCTTGAACGGACACAAGGAGTCGTTTTGAACAGCTCACTCTCAGACAGCAGCACTGTGCGAGCTGCAGGAAGAAAGTCACCATCCATCCCACCCCTGCAGCTGACAGAAGTGGATTTTTAACTTCATTTTTTCAATCCCTATCGGCTGAGGAGTGGGAGGAGGCGTGGCCTAACCAGATTGGGGTGTGGCTTAGCAGGAACTAGAAGTTGATTTCTAACTTCATTTTTTCAGTCTTTGTCGGCTGAGTGGGAGGGGGTGTGGCCTAACCAGATCAGGGGCATGTCCTTTTAAACAGCTCACTCTAAGACAGCAGCACTGTGCTGTCTGATTGTGAACTACAGGGAGAAAGTCACCCTCCCTTCCACCCCTGTAGCTGACAGAAGTTAATTTTTAACTTTCAATCCCTGTTGGCTGAGTGGGAGGGGTGTGGCTTCGTGGGAGCTAAAAGGTGATTTTTAACTTAATTTTTTCAAACTTTTTCAGCTGAGGAGTGGGAGAGGGCGTTGCCTAACCAGCTCGGGGCATGTCCTTTTTCGACAGCTCACTCTAAGATAGCAGCACTGTGCTGTCTGAGTGAGAGCTGCAGGGAGAAAGTCACCCTCCCTTCCACCCCTGCAGCCCTCAGGGGGGTGGCTTAGTGGGACCTGGAGTTGGGGTATTAAGTTTGTCTTTTGAGGGTGGACACATTGTGTCAGGGGCTTGTCTGGGCTCCTTCCTGCAAGAGTGATGCCCCTCTGGGCACCTTACTGGCTCATTTGCATACCGAATAAACTGGATTTTCAGAGGATAAAAACATCTATTGTTGGGACAAAGGCACATCTCGAAAAAAGGTACTAAGTGCTATTAGGCCATGGCTTTATTTTAATAGTGATTATCCTGGTGACAGATTTCCTTTAAAGCTTTTCCTTTATATCTCAGGAACAGTACGTCCAAGAAAGCTGAGACCTGGTCTAAAACCTTCCCGGACACCTGATGTACCTGTGTGCCAAATTTCGTGATTGTAAATGCGACGGTGCGGATTCCTTTAGCGGACATACACACACATACACTTGCTTTATATATTAGATGATGTAACTTGTCCAATTAGTTTTGAGCCCCTGAAATGAAGGGATTGAGTTTAAAAAATGCTTTAGTTCCTCACATTTTTATGCAATCATTTTGTTCAACCCACTGAATTAAAGCTGAAAGTCTGAACTTCAACTGCGTCTGAATTGTTTTGTTCAAAATATATTGTGGTAATGTACAAATCAAAAATTTGAAAAATGTCTCTGTCCAAATATATATGGACCTAACTGTAGCTTTTCTTTAAAGGGGTTGGCCACTCTGTTAGCACTTATTAAAACTATAAAGAAAGTAGGGAGATATTACACTTACTAATATATCTTCTTAAGCAGATCTGCCTGGTTTTCCTGCTATTGGCAGACAGGCCCCCTCCTGTCCTGCTCTCACCACCAGGCTCGGACTGGCCCACAGGGGTACAGGGGAATTCCCCCGGTGGGCCCTTGAGCAAGGTGGGCCCCTAGTCTCCCACCCCCTGCACAAGTGGAACATAACACAGTAGACTTACTGCACTACATACATATATTCAATGGACAGCACCTCCACCAGCCTATGTTCATATAAAAAAAAAAGTGTTAAAATATTTATTATATTCGAATGTACATATGGAAATTAACCTGAGAGGAGTCCTGTTCTTGAGATGAGTCAGGGACAGGACTCATCTCAGGTTAATTTGCATATGTATCAAATCAGCTTTTTTACACAATAAATACACACAGAGCTATGGGGACGGGTATTGCGGATGTGCTAGCGGCCATCTAGCAACCCATGTCCTCAGCTCTATACACAAAATCCCGGTGACAGGTTCCCTTTAAGAGCCAGAATGGGGTACAGCTTAGGAAGTGTGCCCCTGTTCTCACTGAACTGACTTGTCCATGTTTCACACTGTAGACAATGTCTATCACACAATCAGATCATAATGAAAGGGTTTGTCCCATGATTCAATCCCAGGTCACAGAAAACATCAATTTCTCCATTAGGCCTCATGCACACGACCGTTGTGTGCATCCGTGGCCGTTGTGCCGTTTTCCGTTTTTTTTCACGGACCCATTGACTTTCAATGGGTCCGTGGAAAAATCGGAAAATGCACCGTTTGGCAGCCGCATCCGTGAGCCGTGTTTCCTGGCCGTGAAAAAAATATGACCTGTCCTATTTTTTTCACGGCCAACGGTTCACGGGCCCATTCAAGTCAATGGGTCCGTGAAAGAACACGGATGCACACAAGATTGGCATCCGTGTCCGTGATCCGTGGCCGTAGGTTGCTTTCATACAGACGGATCTGAAGATCCGTCTGCATAAAAGCTTTTTCTGATCTAAGTTTTCACTTCGTGAAAACTCATTTCCGACAGTATATTCTAACACAGAAGCGTTCCCATGGTGATGGGGACGCTTCTAGTTAGAATACACTGCAAACTTTGTACAAGACTGCCCCCTGCTGCCTGGCAGCACCCGATCTCTTACAGGGGGATATGATAGCACAATTAACCCCATCATATCCCCCTGTAAGAGATCAGGGCTGCCAGGCAGCAGGGGGCAGACCCCCCCCCCCTCCCCAGTTTGAATATCATTGTGCGGCCCCCCCCCCTGTTGTTAACTCGTTGGTGGCCAGTGTGCGCACCCCCCTCCCTCCCTCCCTCTATTGTTTTAATACATTGGGGCCAGTGTGCGCGCGCCCCCCCAACCCCCCCTCCCTCCCTCTATTGTTTTAATACATTGGGGCCAGTGTGCGCACCCCCCCCAACCCCCCCCCCACCCTCCCTCCCTCTATTGTAATCATCATCGGTGGCAGCGGAGTAGAAGATTTTCATACTTACCTGGCTGCTGGCTGCTGCGATGTCTGCGTCCGGCCGGGAGCTCCTCCTACTGGTAAGTGACAGCAATGCGCCGCACAGACCTGTCACTTACCAGTAGGAGGAGCTCCCGGCCGGACACAGAGATCGCAGCAGCCAGCAGCCAGGTAAGTATGAAAATCTTCTACTCCGCTGCCACCGATGATGATTACAATAGAGGGAGGGAGGGGGGGGGGGGGGGTTGGGGGGGTGCGCACACTGGCCCCAATGTATTAAAACAATAGAGGGAGGGAGGGGGGGGTTGGGGGGGCCCGCGCACACTGGCCCCAATGTATTAAAACAATAGAGGGAGGGAGGGGGGGGTTGGGGGGGCGCGCGCACACTGGCCCCAATGTATTAAAACAATAGAGGGAGGGAGGGAGGGGGGTGCGCACACTGGCCACCAACGAGTTAACAACAGGGGAGGGGGGGCCCACTGGCCACCAATGAGTTAAAAACAGGGGGGGGGTCTGCCCCCTGCTGCCTGGCAGCACCTGCCAGGCAGCAGGGGACAGTCATGTACACAGTTTTTTTGTATATTCTAACCTGAAGCGTCTCCATCACCATGGGAACGCCTCTGTGTTAGAATATACTGTCGGAAATGAGTTTCACGATGTAGCTCATATCCGACAGTATATTCTAACATAGAGGCGTTCCCATGGTGATGGGGACGCTACAAGTTAAAATATACCATCGGATTGGAGAAAACTCCAATCCGATGGTATAACAGAACTCCAGACTTTACATTGAAAGTCAATGGGGACGGATCCGTTTGAAATGGCACCATATTGTGTCAACGTCAAACGGATCCGTCCCCATTGACTTGCATTGTAATTCAGGACGGATCCGTTTGGCTCCGCACGGCCAGGCGGACACCAAAATGACTTTTTTTTCATGTCCGTGGATCCTCCAAAAATCAAGGAAGACCCACGGACGGAAAAACGGTCACGGATCACGGACCAACGGAACCCCGTTTTGCGGACCGTGAAAAAAAACGTCCGTGTGCATGAGGCCTTAGAATCATAAAATAAATGCTCTAGTGTCCAGATATTGTCGGCACCCCTGCTGTCATTTAGATCCCTTTTTCTACTTTGCATGCTGACCTGTACATCTGCACTTATTTTGTGACCTGCTTGTATTAGTTGTTTATTTCTTGTTTCACAAAGTGAATAAAACGATCATTGAAAAGAAGTGCAGTAGGGGGTCTTTTATGAGTATGAAAACCGAGGTAGATGCCAAAAAACTGGGAATTAAATTAATAAAATAGAAGCTATACAGAATCTTTTCCAGCAATACTATATATAAATCTGCTAAGACGCCCACAGATTAGATGGCATGTTTAAAGTGATAGGGTCCCTTTAACATTCATAGCAAATTCCTGTGATAATATACAATAATTGTGTGGTTGTAGGGGTTTGGCTAATGGGACCCTCAACAGCTATGAGAGCAAAGGTGCCACACTGCCTAGTGGAGCATTGTGACGAGCACAGATATTTTTTTTCAAACATAGCACCAGTCTCACCCTAGTGGTAAATCTGGTATTAAAGCTCAGCCCAATTTTTTAATTGCCTTAATTAGGTAACTCAGTGGTCCGATCCTCACTGACAACACATTTAGGGAATATCTTATAGAGTCCCAGGCATGCTCAACCTGCGGCCCTCCAGCTGTTGTAAAACTACAACTCCCACAATGCCCTGCTATAGGCTGATAGCTGTAGGCTGCTCAGGCATGCTGGGAGTTGTAGTTTTGCAACAGCTGGAGGGCCGCAGGTTGAGCATGCCTGCTATAGACAATCCATCAGTGGTCATACAATCTTTAATGACCATTGCAGATAAAGAAACTATGCTATCACCTTCCACAATGTCTTGTTCTATGTTCCAGCAGGTAGTCTGTGTAGATGATAGTTCCTTAAGGAGAGAAAGCTGTAAATAGCTTGAAGTAATTTATGGTAGCACCTCTATAGCGTTGAATTTAAGAGGCCCACTACAAAACGTGTATCGGCCAACCCTCCAGAGCAAACAGCTCTGAGCAGTAAGTTCAAAACATATAGTACTACATAAATAATTATGAAAAAGAACTATTTGCTACCATAAAGCAATAAATGCTACAGGGTGTTTAGTAGACCAAGAGGCATGTCTTGTATGGACTGGTCCTTCTGATGTGAGATATCGGCTGGCAGAATAATACCAAAGTAAATATTTGTACACCACAGTGCGTCATTTCATCGGTATCTGACTGACTAGGCAGCAAGATGGCATTTTTCCATCCATAACTGGCAGTGTCTGTATGCCCGGAAACTAAAAACAGGCTGCACACTGGTGTGTTAAGAGGAGATAGAGTAAAATGTGTTATATCTTGAGTCATCAAAAAAATGAGAAAATATAATTTTACATTAAATAAAGAACATTGTAAAATGTTCCCACACTGAGCCCACAGATGCCATTAAGACTGTTAACAGGTGGTTTGCAAGTCACTGGTGTGACAAATAGTGTAGGTTCACTATCTGAATAATATACAAAGCATGTAAAGAAAGGTTTTATAATACAATTTACTGTGATAATAAGATACAAAATGTAATATTGTTTACCAATGTATTGTTCTCTCCAGAGCAAACAAGGAGACACTAGCATCTCCTAAGGACTAATTTTACACAATGTACTTGAATAATTTTTTTAGCGCCATTTTACACAAAATTGATGCATAAACCATGATTCAACTGCAATGTGTGAATACACCATTCCTTATAATAGTCGGAGACTGACTACGATCTGTAGGTAGTGGACTGTTCCACAAACCAGTCAGGAGCAGCACAGAGATAAGAGGGGTTCTGACTACTGTAAGTGTATGTTCACACAGCATTTTTTGTATGTGGATATTGGATAAAATCCACATTACATCCTCACCCCATTTTTCGCAATGGGACTCTAAGTTGCCTTTCGTACAGCCATGGATTTTTTCAGCACTGATTTGAAATTTCTTGCCTTGGTGCAGTTTTCACACAGAGACTGTGGGGGGATGCATTAGGCCCCTTTCAGTGCTAAACTGTGTGTGGAAGTTGTTTATATAAATTCATGGCAGAGATCTAATGGTCAGCCGTAGATTTCAACAGGAAAATCTGCTGTGTTCTAATACCCTAAGGAGCTGAAATCGGTTTCTGGAAAATTCATAAATTACAGAGCAGCATGGGTATTATACTGGTTTCTATATAATTTATCTAATACTATGTAGAAAGTGAAGTAACACTTTATTTGTAGAATAATCTGTTGAAAACAGTAGTATGATATATAATATGCATGGCTTCAATACTTTCAACCTCACTACTCCTCTGAATGGGAAAATCTGAAGATTAGAAAAAGCGGCACTGAAACATGAAGGGCTCATAACTTTGAGTAATATCTTCACTGCTTTAAAAAAAAATTAAAGAAGTGGTTCCACATAAAATATTCTACATTTTTCAAACCAGCCCCTGGATCTGAATACTTTTGTATTTGCATGTAATTAAGAATACAGTTATTCATTGAAATCTATCTGTATGGCGCCACCTGCTGTCTGATCTTTTTCTAATTCTCTGTCCTGCTCACTAAAATGGAAGCACATGCTCAGTTCCATCTTTCAACTGCCACCAGGCACAGCAGGAAGAACATGCCCCTTGAAAAAGGAAATGCCTCCTGAGCTGCCCTCTCAAAATAAACCTGGTAGAGCAAATAGACTGAGCAATGAATGGGGAGATCTCAAGATCCATGTGAAGTATAGGGATGGTTCTAAGTTTGTTAGAAAAAGACAGTTATGTCTATAAGCTATCTGATTTTAATTTTTACATTAATCATGGGATAACCTCTTTAACTTTTAGACAACCTCTTCAACTATACTAGAGGATCTCCATGTAAAAAACTGAATTAACTAAGAAATGTCTGATCGCTTTAAATGTATTTTCTTCACTTACTATAAAGATCTTGCATGCATCACTGACTCTGTGACCATATACACCACCCTGCCAAATGGTATCGACAATCTCATATAATGCACCTGAAATCCTGTACTAAAAGATATGAAATATCTTTGCTTCAAAGCACTGAAACACTGAACTGAGGTTTTTGTGTAATAAAATTCAAGATAAAATAAAAATAATCATAATCTCTACACAAGAAATTAATAGTCTGCACCAATGATTAATTAAAATATAATATTTTCTTGATTAAAAGCTTCCTTATTAAAGGAACATGTGAAAATGAAGACTAACAGATTGCAACGAAGTAAACTCTACAGTAATAGAAATCCATAATTTGAAAAAGACTAAAATATTATGCTATGTAGTTCTAAGTAGTTCTATGTCCTAGTGAGACACTCTTTGTTTCTAGTACACAGGCGTTTGCACTCTTGGTTTCTAGCGCTGCGGTACAGCAGCGATATCGCCACTGCTGCTAATCAAAAGTAACACGTATAATCTCTATTCAGGTACTGCACGATGCACTCCCTATACACCTTTACTATCTGTCAGCAATAGTAGGGAAATACATTTCTTAGATCTCACCATCTACATAGAGGAAGGAAAAATACAGACCAAAACATACAACAAACCGACGCATGCAAACAGCTTTATTTCACGGGACAGTTGCCACCTTCCACAGTGGCTGGAAAATATTCCAAAAAGCCAATTTATGAGGATCAAACGGAACTGTACAAAAAAGGATGAATATCAAATAGAAGCAGACAAATTACAAGAGAAATTTGAACAGAGAGGCTACAATGGAGAAAAATGAATAACACAAAAAGAATTGGTAGGGAAATTAAACAGACGGGATTTAATGAACAAAAAGACCAAAAAACAGGAAAATAATAACAAAGAGGGGGAGCCTTTTGAAATACTGCCGATCATCACGCAATACAATAGCCAGACAGGAATACTAAGAAAGATCATTAAAAAACACTGGGAGACCCTGAAAGAAGATAAAATAATAGGAGATCCCAAATAACCCTAAATTTATATATAGAAAGGGGAGAAATGTGGGTAGCCTGGTAGCCCCCACAAACAAATGTGTAAGTAAAAAGAGTGAGAGCCAAAAAGCAAGTGGGGGCAAAAGAGCAAAACCGCAGGGAGGTTTCTTTCCATGCGGTACATGGGAGATACGGACCTATATAAGTAACACTAGGAGCCTGAACGAGCATCCCTGATGAAGAATAACGTATTATTCGAAATGCGTTGAAGTAACTTTGGCCCTCCTAGCCACCCGTAGCTCTTACTATGACTTCACGCAGCGCTCCGCGTGAGCGTGAGTAAGCAGATTTTTCAAACTGAGCTGTGCCACTGGCCGGGGCAAGCTCAGTATTAGTAAAAACAATAGGGTCCAGCCTCCCGAATCCCCTTCATCCTTGATGTGAGAGCGAAAGAAAAAGAAGACACAGGACATACAGTCGAACAAACAAAGACTCGGAAACAGGTAATTACCAATCTGAAGGTGTTTAGTTACTGTATACTGTGTGTTCTTGGGCACTGACAGATAGTGAAGGTGTATAGGGAGTGCATTGCGTAGTACCTGAATAGAGATTATACGAGTTCTATGTCCCATGATGTATTTGCACTGCTGTTTTAATTAACATGAAGGGACATTTATGGCTATTAGATTACTAGGGAAGGATCATTAGTAGTGGCTTTAATCTGATTATTATATGTAGCACTTGGAAAGGTATTTTTCTACCTAAAATAAGTTAAATTTGGTAACTACCTTGCCTCCATTTAGATCAACACTTTAGGATTACAGGTTGAACTTGATAATTTGCAATCATTTACTATGTAACTATGTTATCTAGAACCACCTTGAAAGACCCATGGTTTCAGGGAATCTTACCATATAAAAGTGCAGCAGATCACCCAATGAGTTAGCTTGTGTTAGAGCCCTCACCATTTGGGCTTCCCTGAGGAGGAGGTTCGGGAAGAGGCTGGGGAACACATGCATAGCTGAGTTGATGGTGGTGGTAATAGTGGCACCTGTAGCCATGGCATTGGTGGCGGGGATAGTCATAGTGGCAGTAGAAGAAAAGCAGGGGAAAGGGACCCAGGAGCCCACCATGATATCTCACAGTCTGATAAAAGCGGCAGGGATAGTGAAGACTCTGATGATGATTGTGTACTGGACAGGACCTAAGAGCCGGAAAGAGCAGGTGACGTACCTCCCAAAGAACAGCCAGGGCCACATCTGCTTCAGGCTCTGGTGATGCCACTGACCTGTGAGTTAAGCCCAAAATATGCCAGAGCTAAGCCGAGCTCAGCTGCCTGTAGCTTCGTGAGCAACTCTCTTATGGCGTTTTTTCTACACAAGGCAGGCACAAAAAACCACTGCTTAGTGCAAGATGTGCACCATTAAAATAAGCCGTGGCCAGTCGAACACAATCATAGGTACCAGAAGTTTATTTCAGCAAGTAAGGCGGCATCACCAGATCCTTTGAGAAACTACCACTGTCCAGTATTCCCAATCAGAACAAGTCTGTCCTCCTCCTGGTCCTCTTTGAGGCAGCCAACCCGCATCCCTATGGTATCTTTGTGATCATCGTTATCATCATCTTCTTCTCTTGCTAAGACTCTTCCTTGTCCTCGGCTTCATTGTGAGGAATTTATAACAGAATGTTTGGCCATGAAAAAACTTTTCTCCCCCAGCAATTAGCTTGTCTACAAGTTGAACCCTCACCTGGCCATGTTGCTGGCAGTGCACGTTCTGCCTTGTACACTGAAGCGGCGGAGAACGTGGGCCACTCCTTGGGATTCTTGCTGTGTGAAAAGCTGAACTCAACAGTGGACAACTGGAGCAGTTGTTACGAGCAGGAACAGTACATGTTCTTTATGGCCCACTGGGTCAATGTTTTGCGGCAGTGGCAAGGCAGTACCCCGACAACGAGGCCAGGTCGTTTTAGCCCCCCAATAATTGTGTTAACCTGGCTCCCCACCTACACCTCTATAGACACTCACCCATCCACAACAGCAGCAGGGCACGGTGTCGCTCGCACTACACCTCCTTCCTATCACATAGGTCAAGTTAAGTGTTGTCACATGGCCTGGGCAAGAGTAGCAACACTGGTGAGAAGTTTCTAAAGTACATCAAGCAGCAAACATCCTGCTGGCTATCACCTGCACTTACTCCAACTGGACAAGGTCTTTAGCCATAATGGGCGCAACATACTGACTGCCTTGGACCTGGGGTAAAAAACACATACTCCCTGCATGGCCTATGCACTGGCTTGCTCAAGGTGCTGATAATATGCAACACACTGTCCCACATTTCAGCCATTCTCACGTGGTGAGTAACGCTCTCCAGGACTTGCAGCATCAGAATAGCCAGCAGTTACACCGCTTAATCCGAGACATTACAACTTGCTGGAATTTAACATTGCACATGCTTGAGCATCTGTGCGAGCAGTGAATAGTAGTGAACAATTTTGTCTTGCACCAGACCACCTCAGCAGGGAACATGTGTTGTTTCCAGGTCGGAAAGTGGAAGCTCATGCTATTCATGCTGGAGAAAGAAGAACAGCTAACACATCTTGCTTTCTGCCCTGTAGCTGTTGGGGACCCACAATGAAAAAAAAATATAGGGGAGGCGCTGCCACTAGAGGAAGAAGAGGAGTCAGGGTCGGAGGTTGTAGGAGTAACTGATGATGATAGTGACACTGGCCAAAACACCCAATCATCTTACTGTAGGCAGTTTTGCTGGCCAAAATGGTGACTTATAGACTTGCTTGCTTACGCAGTGACAGGTGGATGGGTGACATCAAGCAGTCTGATGATTACTGGATAGCCATGCTTTTAGACCCTTGCTATTAAAGTAAAGTGTGGGGATGTTCTCACATTGAGAAAAGGGAAGCCGAATTACACTATTATCAGGAAACACTGTGTATGTTTTCTGTAGCCTTTGGGAGCAAACGTCTGCCGCCATTGTGTCTGAAAGAGAGGACCCTCTTTGAACCCTGTAGTCACGCCCCTCCCACTGCCACAAGCAGCAGAAGCCGCAGCAGAAGTGGCAGCAGTAGCAGCCAGTTCAGTCTCCTCAAAATAGTGGAGTGAATGGGGCTGAGCGCGATACCAAGCACAGCCTCTATACAATGTACAGACGGTGCTTGGTAAGCTGCAAGAAGGCCGCGACACTCACAGGGTCCCGGGTGTCAGACCCCCACTGATCAGATACTGATGACATATCCTGAGAGTAGGTCATCCGTATCAAAATCTCAGAAACCCTCTTTAAAGATCCCATGGGCCAGAGGTGGCATGAAGATATAGATGACCTGCATACATTGCTACTGTATGAATACTTATAAAAAAAAGCTATTCTTAGAACAAAGCAAGAGAATAAGAAATCAGACAAGTGACCAAAGATATTAGGGGTGCCTGAATGATACAGTGCAAATAACAAAATAATGATAAGTCGGTCCACATAGTGTCATGAGGCAATATAATCCATATTTGTGTCTACATGTATTCATTTTCAACAAAGAGCAGGGGCGTAACTATAGGGGAAGAAGGGGAAGCGTCTGCCCTGACCAAGAAGGGGCCCATCCATGAGGAGGAGGACTAAAAGATTTGGTCAGGGCCCCCTCAACAGTATTACCCAATGAAATGATATACAGTGACAGTATAGACAGTGTAGAAAACGGAAGGAACAGCTGCAGGGCCTGGTCTGAGAGAGCGATCTTTACTAGCCACAGGAATGGGGGAGGCATGAAAGGAAGGGGTCGCTAAAAAATTACTGGAGGAGGGGGCCCCATTCAAAAATTTGCTGTGGAGCCCAGTCATTTCTAGCTGCGCCACTGACAAAGAGGAACCTTATTTCTGATAATGATAGAAGAGTCTAATCCTATTCAAGATATGACAGACAAGGAAAGGGATTTGATTTTGCACTACAGTCAAATCAAATAAAATGGCAAGTAATTTTATTCAGAAACATACACAGGAGTTATACAAGGAAACAGGACATTGTTTAATCATAAAACAGAAAAAAAAATGCTTTAAACAGTCATATTATTGAGAAGAGAACCTAACACTAAGCAGCAATAGACTTTAATTACTACCTGCCAGACTTCCCACACAGTTACAGTACAAAATAATTCTATTCTCTCCTGTTTCTTTTTGCTATTTATTTCTATGCCATGAAATATTAATGTTTACTGCTGGCTAGCCAATATTGGTTGTCCTCCTCTAGTCCTAGGTTATATGTGCTCACACTGCAGATACTTTGTAGACACCAGGTTTCTAAAGTAAAAAAAAAATGTTACTGTCAGTGGTGGAATTACAGTTTCATAGGCCAGAGGTGGTCTTGAGCTGTAGATGACCTGCATTCACTGCTGTCCGATGGGCATGAGAAATACGATATCCTCAGAACAAAATAAGATAATTAGTATCCAGGCAGATATAATGCTCTAAAGTCTACAAGTGACCTTAGTCAGAGATTACATTTGGCTCAGATTTAAAATGCAGCATTATATATGTCCAGGAGGTGACTTAATTCAAGGTGCACACATCACATTAAGCTGTTACAGCCATACTCCTGCTTATTGATGCATTTCAGATCAATAGTAAAAGAACTAGAATATAAACCTTTACATGTAAATGTGAGGTGGTGAAGTTACACCCTCCCGGCGTGTTCATACTTTTATGGTCTGTCCCCTTATAGTTTGGACTATGGAACCTGTGCACATAATGTTTAGAGCATCTTGTTGAGCTTTCCAAGTTGTGTTTGGTAAGCTATTTTTTTTTTGCACCGCCACTGTAGCGTGTACATGTATACATGTTATTACTATTTTATGATGTGTGTTAGTTTTATTTGACTAATCATATCTTTTTTTGTTTAGGTTCTGGTGGCTCTCATTGAAACAGGTATAGTTTTTCCAAATGCCAAAGCTGGAAAGACAATAGGAAAATACTCCTCTGAATGCCATGGCTGGTTGGGAGAGACACATGCAATTAGGCTCAGTAGATACATAAGAAAGCATAGACAGTACATTGCTCACATGGGCAGACTTACAATGGGATAAAAGTAGTTAATCTTTCTACCAATGGGAGTAGAGAATATGCAGGGTGCCTAGTGAGCACCTCTTTCAGGAGCTGGGCCAGCTAACTCATGACAGAGCAGAGAAATGACTGTGTGGTGTTACGTGAATGGAGTCAGGGACGGCTATCACTACTATGTTTGTTTGTCTCCATACATATTCATTGTCTGGCAGTAGATCCACGATTACACAGGGCAAAACATTATTTTCTTTGCCGTATAAAAGATGCAATCACCCAAAGAACAAGAATTTGCTTGTTTCATCGGGTGATCAGCAGCACTTTTACATGGGGCACTTATCGGGAACGAGTGTTTGTACAAACACTCATTTCCCATAATTGCACTGATCCTCAACCCATGTAAAAAGGCATTAAGGCTATCTCAATCTGGTCTGGTTACAGCAAGACCCAAATTCCTAACAAAAATAGTTACGCCTGAAGTAAAAACATGAGGATGTAGTTAACTCCCTGAAGAGGTCTTTGTATTTTACTTTGAACATTTTATACAATTTTTTTTTTCCATTGAATTACATGTGTTATGAAAGATCTAATGCCCTTCTAAATACTAACATTGTATGGCATGGCATACTAATACCTACCTTAATGTGTGTGCCCTGGCTGGTTCCATTGAACTATGTATGAGTTTCATATCAATGTAAGTATGCCATGGAGTTATCCATAGGTTAATGGGATGGCAGATGTAGATTTATGGAGTTGTCCATAAGTGCAATATTTTTAGTGAAGTACTCAGAACAGTTTAAAGGCAACCTGTCACCACGGAAGCACAATGTATACTACAGACATCGTGCTATAGAGCAGGAGGAGCTGAGTAGATTTGTCAGATAAGATTCAGCATTAGTTGTATTTCATTCATTTAAATTCCTGCTCATTATGAGCTTAGAAGTCGAGGAGACAGTCCTATCAGTGATTGACAGCCTTCCCTCTATGACTGTGTATACATAGATAGCTGTCAATCACTGATAGGACCACCTCCTTCACTTCAAAGCCCAGAATGAATAGGAATTTAAATGAATAAATTAAATTTGCTGAATCTTTTTCCATAAAACTGTATATCAATCTGCTCAGCTCCTCCTGTCCTATAGCATTCTGCCTGCAGCTCTAACACCATGTTCAAAGTGACAGGTTCCCTACAGAAAAATTGATACTTATCCAGACCAAATCCACACCACTTCCATTCCAACGTTTATTGGATTCCTGTTGGTTTCTACTTCCTAATCTGGGTTCAGCACACAGAAACTGCCAGAAAAGTCCTGATCTACTAATTAATGGCTGCAGCACTGACCAAAGACAATGAATGGCTGAGTAGCTGGCCTTCTCTGCCTGTCAAAACCGGAAGCAAAGTGTTATCACTTTTCATATTTTCATATTTTTGCCAATGTAACAATGTCACATGGCCCTCTGATGACTTTATAAACTGCTGTACTTCCTGCTTTGACCCCAGTGTGTGTGTCACAGTTACTTTACTTTAACAGTTGGCGCCCGATACGTGGGGCTCGAGAGAAGTAGCGTCACTAACCAAAGTTTGGAGTTCCCAGAGCACGGTGGACCACGCTTGAGGACAAGGACTACAGCCTCAGAGACAAGGTGAGAAAATTTTGGCTATCCCACCTGCCTTTTGCTGTGCTCCACTGTGATGTGGTAATCTGTTCTGCTGTTGATGTTACGTACGTAGTAGCAACTTCGGTTGATGTAAAATCCTGAGTTCCTAGAATCCTAGAAGGAAAGTTTGGGTTTGCTCTTCTGTGGTTGTGTTTTGTCTGTGTGATTTGTGTCAGGTACCTTTACAGTTAATAGTTAAGCAGAGCAAGAGATTTCCCCTAGCCGGGGAGGGGGGGGGGCTACAGTTGATTTATGCTGGACCTGGACTGGGGCATCTTTACAGATCTCCCCTTAGGAGGTGGCAGAGGGAGTAGCCCAGGGGGACAACTGTAAATTTCTGGAGGACCTGGACTGGGGCATCTTAGGAGGCGGCAGACCTGCAGGACCTGGACTGGGGCATCTTAAGTGATCTCCCCTTAGGAGGCGGCAGGTGGATTAGTCCCAGCTGGTGAGCCAGACGTGGGAGCCAAAGTGTATATACTGCATAGGGGTGAGCTCCACTTGGGAGTGTGAAGGAGGAGGGGCCTGTTTCTGTCTTGGTTGTAAGTGAATAAATCCATGGGACACAGTGTTGAAGAAGTTGCAGGGATGAAATATGGGAATCTTAACTCTACTAGTACATTGTCACCCTGATTTAGGGAGGAAGCTAGTCTGGGATAGACTCATTGTGTATATGTTATATAGATTACAGAATGTGATTAACATGGAGAATTGAGTGCGTAGAAGTAAGCATGTGAAGCATTGTGGAAAGTTGAGTGATGATGCAGTGCAGCACTGAGGAAGTATTGTGTCTGTCTGTGTGACCCGCACTATGGGAGGTACCGTGTCTCTGTTGCCTGGTGAATGTGTCCTCTAACTTCAGGGAGTGTAAGGTGTTCGGGTTAAATGTAAATGCAAGAATTACTATGGCAGAACCCTGTTTGCTGAGATCAAGAACAGAGGAAGAAGAAGGGGGCTGTGTAGCTGTGCTCGGGAGTGACATCATGGCATTGGAATGTGTGATAGCGAGAACACTGCAATACTAAGATATATTGGATATAATCAAAAGGCAATGCATGTGAAGTGCTGAGCGTATGTGTATGTTATTTGTATGTTATTTGTTAATAAGTTCAAAGACTTTTGTGTGTAAAAGTATGAGAAAGGGTTCTATATGTCTGCCTGTTTTTATGTCTGTTCAGCATTGAATGTTATGTCTGTGTGGATAGGGAATCTGAGTTTGTTGCCAACTAGAAAACTGACTAGCAGAGGAAGGTCACGCAGCCAAGTTTACGGTGAGCGAAGTCAGTTCTACAAAGTAAGGGTTAAGTCGAGAATTATAGAAATCAGCACAGAGACACAGGGAGAGTGGTACTCTAGCTTTAGGCTAAAAAAGGAGTGAAATTATTAGTGAACACAGGATGTTCGGCCTTGATTTAAAACATTCCATTCTGGATATTATAAAAAACAATGATGAACAGATAAGTGATTACTTTTACAAATGCCGCCAACACAGCCCCAAAAAGGTGGGGAGGACCCTGCCGCTCTCCAGCAGACACATCCGCCATCATATCACCAGCCCCGTCAGTCTCCAGAGGGGTAGACCTGTTAAGTATGTCAGTGCTAAAACCACGCCCTAGGCCCACCTCTTAGTATCTGGTTGTCACACAAGATGGCACTCCCTACGTCTCAACTGCTGCTCTGGTGGCCATTTTAATTAACCCAGAGTCCAATCTGGCAGCCATCTTAACTCCTGTAACTTCCAGCACAGTGGCCAACTGAGGGAATCTCCCTGCCCAGCGGCCATCTTAGTTACTGGTATTTTTTCCCGATACGGCTACTGTGCATAAAACAATACACATATATCCCAGTAGCCCAAGTAGCACCACAAGGAGTACTCACTCGAGTCAATAAGTGAAGGATACACATATACATATGATTAGTTATGACCCATAGTATTGTTTAATTGTTTTATTCAGATGAAATGCCTTAACTTCTATGTTTCTGTTTTTCAAGTAAAGTAAAGTGAAGTCCCCCCTCCTGCCCATTTGCGAGAATCACAAAAGGAGGGGATTGTGATGGAGATGGTCTCAATTGTGGTAAACTGTAGCTTTAACGCCGGACAGATTCTGTTCTCTCTGTCGTTCATATGATGTTGCTGAAAAATGCTAACCTTGAGATAAGATACTGCAGAAGTAGTAAAGAATGTAGACAGGCAGTGAAAAACCTCAGCAAGCTAATGAAAGGTGTAAACATGCCCCCCTCCCCTGATCTCCAATGGTAAACTGAGAGTAGTAGTGAGAAAAAGCATGTAGGGAAATAAAGGGTGGCTGAAAGATAACAAGCTCAAAGAACAGGCAGAAGTCTTCCTGCGAGAGGCAAGTGTATAGAGGAGGAGGTGTAGAGAGACAGGGAAAGTCGGGTTATGAATGTTATCATGATAATGTTAAACCACCTGCGAAACAGAGAAAGGGAAAAGTAGGTCTGCCACCCTATAATGGTCCTAGGAGATGGACCTGCAGAGTCGGTGGGACCCAGAACCCAGATGAGAGAGTTCCTCGTCCACACCACACAAGAGGATTGTATTCTGTGTTGCCTGGATCACTGTCCGTCCCCACAGACACCCATGTCATTAGGAAGACACAGGTGAGGCGGGAAAGTTAGATCAAGATTAGGAAACAGGCAATCCAGTATCTCCAGTATTGACTGTGCCTTTAAACATTGGTATCCCTCACTCTGGGTGATGAAGAAGTAGTCCCGCTTTTGATTGATATTGGAGCAGCCAAGACAATTGTGCACAGCAAATATGGCCTCCCATGACTTAATCTCCAAGAACACCAGTCCTTGGGTAGAAGTAGATGGAAAAGTAGTATACTCCCCTTTTAATAGAACCCATCCGTGTTAGATTTGCCCTTACCCAAGAAGTGCTTGCCTGGTTGCTGGGCAGTGGTAACGTGTTGCCTCCTGGGTACATGCTTGCTTGATAAAAATCCCTGGTCCATGTTTGTGTCAGTAGTCCCAGGAGATGAGAAGGAAGCCCTGCTTGAAGGAATGCACTGGGCCCACGGATGTTGGAAAGCTCCCAGTCCCTCAAGTGGAAGTGCAGATAAAAACTGGTGCCCCACTTCCCAGGAAGATGCAGTATCTGTTGAGTATGGCACAGTCAGATGCCATATCTTTACCAGTCCAAGACTTTTTGAAAGTAAAAGGGGTTATCAAGGATATTGTATCCCCTTCTAACACTCTTTTGTACCCTGTAAAAAAGAAAAGTGAGAACGGCAAACCAACCCGATACCAGATGGTACGTGACCTACGTGCTGTCAATGAAGCCACAGTTTTTAACACCCCCATTTTGCCATATCCACACACCTTGTTGGCTCAGGTTCCCTACCACTCCACTGTGATTGATTTGACAAATGTTTTCTTTTCAGCACCACTACATTAAGACAGTTGGTAGCTGTTTGCCTTTATACATGAGGGTACACAGGATACCTGGGTGGTGCTACCGCAAGGAGCCCAGAACTCGACTAGTATGTATACTGCAGCCATGTCACTCCTGTCCTTTTTTAACTGATCATGGCTGCAAGGTGTCAAAAATGAAACTTCAGTTTTTCTGCATTACTGTTACCTTCCTGGGGTGAAACATCTCACCTGTTTGCCCAGAAACATGAATGCACTGAGGACATTTTTGCGCTTTGTTCCTTATTGCAAACCTTGGTTACGCAAGTTTGATGCAGCCTCTTTATGATTGTTTGTCTTTTAGTCCCTTCCACCTTACAGATGAGGTGGTAGATACCTTTTATGCCCTGAATCTGGCAATTTTGTTCTCCCCCACACTGGGCCTATCAGATTAGCACATTTAGATTGTATTGTACAGAAGTGAATGGCCATGCTTCAGCTGTCCTCACCCAACTGCATGGCCAGCAGCAACAACGCCCTGTGGCATAGTATTCAGCCAGACTTGACCCCGTGGCCAGAGGTGCACCTTTCTGCATCAGAGCTGTAGTAGTTGTACAAGCTGTGCTTGATAAAGGCTCTGAGATAGTCCTGAACCACAAAGTAACAGTTATATTATGTCTATCCTCATGAAAGTACAACCCAAGAACCTTTTAGTTGCCTGCAGAGTTAGATGAGATAACTTGCAGTTTAACTCTGCTAAATCCTTATATGCCGGAAGAAGGCCACAGTCCAGTTAGGACTGAACTTCGTTATATCTCTGTTTGCTGATTTGAATGTTCATATTCATCCTGACTAAGGATAAGCAAATTGGTTCTCACATACGGTAGTTTTATAGGGCAGAGAAAAGACATCTGCCCATCCAGCTCAGCTAAAAAATTCTGTCCAAATTTCTCAAAAAGGCAAGAGAGAGACAACGACTAGAACACAAATGTGTGTTTTTCTCAACAGTATATATGTGTTTTAATACACCAAAAAGTTACTAAATTAACAGTTAATAACTTATCCCGACCATATGTTTATTGTGTTGATTTTTTTTTTTTTTTTTTTCATTTTTAAAAGCTTTATTAAGTATGTAAAATTGTTACATATAATTTTGGTCTTAGAAAAAGGAGGAGCAGGCCTCCGATGTACATACATTGTTTAAGTAACAATAGCTGGTAGAACATTCAAAACATATCAACACATAAGGATGTATGTTAACAGAGCAAATGTTAAACAACAATTTAGTAGATGGTGTCCGTGGACAGAACGGAAGTAAAGGGCCAAAATCGGAGGATTGTCTAAGAAGATGGGAGGGGGGGGGGGTATGATAGAGAAGGCATTTTAATGAAAACCTCTAAAGGATCTCCATTTCTCCCAAGTGGCTAGGAATTTGTGATGGGTCCTGTTTTCCCATGCTGCAAGCTCTTCGAATCTGTATATAGTATCGATTTTGTTAAACCAATGGTCTAGAGAGGGGGGATCTTTTTTTAGCCATTGTGTCGGGATCAAGAGTCGGGCCGATATAAGAAGGAGTTTGAGGAGGGGGGAGGGGATTTCCGTGTGATCCGGAGGTAGACCTAATAGGGCCAATGAAGGTGAAAAGGTTATATTTGAGTCACAGATTTCATTGCTTTTTTTAAAAATCTTCTTCCACCAGTCGGAAATCAAGGGGCATGACCACCAAATGTGGAACATGGTTCCGCGATCCTTTTCGCACCTCCAGCAGTTATCTGAATTACCGTCTCCGTATCGACATGTGATATCAGGCGTTTTGTACCATCTGGTTAACACTTTGTACCCATTCTCCTGAATTCTAATACATCTTGACGAGATATGTGGTGTTCTGAATAATATGGAGAGTTCTTCAGGTGAAAAATGTACATTTAGGTCTTTTTCCCATGAATTTATGAAAGAGGGCTTAGGAGGTAGGATAATTGTACTAATGTATCTGTATATTGAGGAAATGGGTTTCCTCGGGGGGGAGGAGTTATGGATAAGGCTTTCAAACCACGTAAGGGGTCTGAGGAGAGAGGACACAGGGATGTGTTTATTTATATAGGTCACCAAAAAAGAGAGCATATGAGGGAAGGACTCGATTCCCGGTAATGAGGAGACAAGGACCTCTCTGTCTAATGCGCCTCCCACGCTCCTATGTAATAAGGAGAGGATGGGGATGTCTGATGAGCGAAGGGCTTTGGGAACACTTTGTATGAGTTCTAAGGGAGCTAAGCTGATTATGTCTCTGATCTGTATAAGAGGGGAGGGGGACGGGAAACCCCATTTCGAATTTTGGAACCATCTCCAAGTTTCGACAGTAGCTAATGTCAAGAGGTTGTGTTTAAAGAGTAATAGTATATTAATATGGGGATCTACCAAAAGGGCTCTGAAGGTTGTAAGATGAGGAGGGGTTTCCATGCTAATCCATGATTTGTTGTCAGGTTTCCGAAACCAATCCAAGGCTCTAGAGAGGAGTATGGCCTTATTGTATAGTAGGGGGTTTGGGAGACCTATGCCACCGTGGGTTCTAGGTCTATGTAAGGTGTTTATATTAATTCTTGCCTTTTTCCCATTCCAAATAAAGGAGCGGATGTATTTTTCCAAAGTTTGAAAAAAGGAATTAGGAACCGGAATGGGGAGGACCTGGAGGAGGTAATTTAACCTGGGCAGGATGAGAGATAATACCATGTTTTTACGTCCGAACCAGGACATTTTTTAAACTACTACTGACACATAGGATAATGTCATGGTCTTTCATTCTAGATTGTATTACCTTTTTTGGCTCATCACAATTGACACTGTTACAGACGATCATGACGTATCATAAACTTATTTCCTGAAGCTTATAGATCAAGTGTTTTATATACTATCATGGATTCATTGTGTTGATTATTTGTCCTAATTACTAATATATGGGACCATTCTAGATAATATTATATTTATAGAATTGTTTCTGTATCACAGAATTCCAGCTACTGTAACTTTTTCCATCAATCTATTCATCAAAATATTGTGCCTAACAGGGATATTATCGTGTTGATGTATGATCATCCTCTTTATTTGATGAATGTAATGTGTTTTCATTGACAAAGGGCATTCATATGATGCCTAAAATGTCCAAAGATGTAATATTTTAGATCCAGTCACCCTGTTGCCTCTGGAGCAAGGGGGGAGAAAAGAGTTAGAGCACTTAAACTTTTCTTCCAGATCCAGAGGAAGAGGCTTATGACTGTTTGCAGATAAATGTCACAAGGGACAGCGGGATTTGGTAAATCAGCTATTAGATAATGTGGATGGATTGAGGTATGGCCAGAATGGCAGTTACTACAATAGGTTGTGCAGTGGTGATTAAACATGACACTAAAAAGCAGAGTCCTTACCACAAGTCTGCCCAAGAAACAGAGCTAAGGGCTCTAGAGAAGGCTTGCAGATATGCAGATGGAAAAGCAGCCAACATTTACTCTGATTCCAGGTACAGCCCATGACTATGGGACCATTTGAAAGCCAGAGACTTCCTGACCGTTTCAGGTAAACCCATCAAAATGGGGAAGCAGTGAGGTTTCTTATGGAAGCCCTCATGTCGCCAACTTGAGTGACGGTGATAAGAAATAGAGGTTACTGTAAAACAGACTCAGAGGAGGCAAAGGGAAAATCCAAGGCAGATCAGGCAGCAAAAATGGCTGCCAAATTGCCTAGGCAGACCCCTGCCTTAAATGGCAACAGCTCAGGTCCCTGAAATAACTCATCCTGTCTCACTAGAAGTTCTTAAGACCTAAGACCTTACAGAACCAGGTGGGGAAGGAGGAAAGGGAATGATGGATGGAAAAGGGGGGACTACAAATAAGGAAGGCCTAACACAGTTCCAAGGGAAACTCTGCCTTCCCAGGTCCCTCTAATCCACGATGGCACAGGCAACCCATGGAGTGACGCACCAGTCAGAAACTGCTGTATGTGATTTAGTACATAGCGCATGGTACGCCCTAGGGTTTAGCACTGTAGCAGTTAGATATACTCAAGGATGTATGATTTTTGCCCCAAACAACGTCAGACAAGGTGGTTAAGGTACCCCAGTAAAACACATCTTGCCCTTTGTATCTGCTTCAACACTTGCAGACTACCTTTAACTATCCAAGGTGGGCATGTATGAGTATGTATTGGTGTGTGATGACTTGATTTCAGGATGGCCAGAAGCATACCTGGTAGCTAAGACCACAGCAAAGAAGATTATGGCCGAAGTAGTTTGCAGGTATAAGGGTACCTGAGATCATTTAAAGTGACAGAGGTGTTCACTTCACAGGTGAAGTGATGCAGGAGATAATGAAGGTTTTGTGTGTAGAACAGGCCTTACATGCTTTGTACCATTCACAATGTAGCGGTAGAGTAGGGAAAAAAGGAACTGAACAGGACACTAAAGGTAAAGATTAAAAAAAGCCATGGCAGAGACTGGTAAGCCATGGACAGAGTGCCTGCTGGTAGCCGTCTTTTCAGTAAGGTATACCCATAACCGTGAGACAGGCCTTAGTCACTATAAGATCCTTTGTGGGTCAGGCCCTAGGACAGGGTTGTATTTCCCACAGTGGCGTCAGATGCAACATGGTTGTCTGACAGATTATGTGATCAGTTTGCACAAGCATTTGACTAAAATACATTCTTGAGTTTTTGCTTCACTTCTAGATATTGATAAAGCACCAGGAACCTACCCACTTGTGTCTGGAGATTGGGTGGTGGTAAAAAGACACGTTAGAAAAGTCCTGTCCTCAAATCCTGGTTTGATGGTCCATTCCATCCACAAGAACATCAGTGAAGCTTGAAGGAAAGTCTAATTCGAGTCAATTCAAGAAAGTGTTGAGTCGAGAGACTTGAAAGGATTTTTCTTGTTCCTCCTTGTGTGACTGCTGATCCTGACTAAAAAAATATGGATTCTTATTAAGATAGTAAAAATAGGTTTCTGGGCTGGGGAAGAGTTGTGCAAAAAAAAAGAACAAAGTTCTTACAGTCCAATACTTCTAGCCCAGTGACCCATAATAGTATAGCCAAAAGACTCCCAGTATTAATAATTCTTATGATCACACTAATCAATGACCAGGTCATGATTGCCCTAAAAGGGCTTAATTTCTATTCCTGAATTTTATCTTTTATTCTGCTATTTGCATTAACTGTTTGTTGTGTCATCCCCTGCATTAGGAGGTTTTTGTTCAAATTCGTAGCTGAGGCTACCCCGGAGATGCTTATGGGAGACCTCCGTGAGCATGGGAGACAAGGTCCACTTCATTCTGTTGGTCCCACCCTTGCTTACGACACCACCTGGAGATCATCAACCACAGGGACAGATATCTGACTTCCTCATGCTATGTCCAGTGTCATGGGAGGCTATACACTAGGATAGGTTGTCATGGAAGCTGGCGAAGAGGATTCAGAGCATTGGGACAGATGTGCTAGGCTTTTATTAGGGAAAGAATGAGGTCCAAGGGAGGACTGATAGAGATAAGGACTTCATTCTTTGGTTCAGCTAAGGAATCTCCCACATACTCTAGCTCTCAGACAACACCTTATCTTCTCCAGAGCACAAAGGTTCCATCCTACCCAAGAGAACACGTCTCCTTGATACGTCATATATGATTTTCTGCTGTTAGAGAAGACTCCATTATAAGATGGCGCCTGTAGTTAGATATTTACATAGTTCACATACCACAGTTAGTTGTAAAACAATGCACAATGTGCAGATGCCAAATGTTATCACTTTTCGTAATTTCATATTTTAGCCAATTTAACAATGCTACATGCCTCTGGGGGAATGCCCCTCTGATGTTATAAACTTCTGTACTTCCTGTAATAAATGAGAATTTGCTTTGACCCCAGTGTGTGTGTCACAGTTATTTAGTAACCCAGTGGGTTACTATTAATTTGGAGCAGTAGAGCAAACGTGATCAGCCCTGATTAAAGGCATCTTTAACAGTATGAGCCAGAAAAGGCTCCAAACTAGACTATGAGTAGTCCATAAAAATAAGAGTACGGGCATAACAATGATTTAACAGCATTATACTGTACATCAAAAGCAGGTTGTTTAAGTGTAAACCACCAAAGATACCTGTAATAAATATTGTACAGCATTCTAAGCTCCCTACATCTATGAGTTGGGATATAGGTATCAATGTGCCATGTTGGCAAAGTGACGCAACTAATTCTATGTTGTTACTTTATCTGGCAATGAGTATGGTTTACATTTGCTTATGGACTAGAATCGAGCTGAGAGTGCACCATCTGGAAAACATAATGAAGATAAATGTGCATTTGAATAAAAGGAAATGATATGCATGATAAGCATGATAAAAGTTAGTATGTAAATGTTCATTAATAATCATTTACATAATTCCCAGTGACAGGCACATAAACATTACGTCTCTGAAATGTGCTTTAAATGCCTCACTACAGACATTACAATTATGTATACATAGTAACACAACTAATATTGGACATGTACTTAGTACATTAAACCCCAATTACTTATTTAACCCCTTAAGGGCCCTCTACACGGGCTGAGGATCGCATAGATCATCGCTAATGAGCATTCATGGTAACGATCATTAGCAATAATCGGGCGGTGCAAATGTAATTGGATCGTTTGTGCAAATACAAAAATCCTGGTTTCCCAACAGCAGATCATGCTGTGTAAACATAATCTGCTGCCAAGAGACAACAAGTCGTTATGAGGAAGAGCAATGACATTAGCGATCTCTGGAGGAGATCTCTGCATATAAATCCAACGGTCTATTCCACCAGCAAGCAGCTGGTTGTCAGGAAATAATGCTTCCTGACAATCTGATGTAATATTGTTCCATGTATATTATTGTCCCGTGTATATTGTACCTGTTTTGGGCCTTAACCCCTTCGCAGCAGCGGCATCCAGGGGGGCTGCCGCGCTGCGATGGCAGCGCCCGATGGTTGCCATGGCAACCGGATGCTTTTCAAAAGCGTCCAGTGTTGCCACCTACAGGGCAACTGATTGTATTATACTTTGCAATGCAAGAGCATTGCAAAGTATAGAACAGCCATCAGCCCCACTGGATGTTCAAGTTCCAAGAGGGACTTGATTAAAAAAAAGTGTGAAAATAATAAAAGTAAAAATAAATAAATAAATAAATTGCCTTTTCCTATAAAAAATGAAAAAAAAAAAACATATTAGGTATCACCGCGTCCGTAACGACCGTCTGTATAAATATATCACTTGATAGACCCCGTCCGATAAACACCATTAAATGGTACCAATAAAACCATCACCTCATCATGCAAAAAATTCTACCTTAAATAAGAAAATTGCTAAAAAAAAAAATTGTTCTTAGAACACTGAGACACTAAAACATATTTTTTTTATTTCAAATATGCTATTATTGTGTTAAAGTGAAATAAATAAAAAAGTGTACATATTAGGTACCGCCGCATCCGAAGTAACCTGCTCGATAAAAATATCACATGACCTAACCCCTCAAGTGAACACCGTAAAAAAAAAAACTGTGCCAAAAAAGCTATTTTGTCACCTTACATCACAAAAAGTGCAACAGCAAGCGACCAAAAAGGTTTATGACCCCCAAAATAGTACCAATCAAACCGTCACCTCATCTCGCAAAAAATGATACCCTATTTAAGACAAAAAATAAAAAAATAAAAAAGCTATGGCTCTCAGACTATAGAGACACTAAAACATCATTTTTTTGGTTTCAGAAATGCTATTATTGTGTAAAACTTTAATAAATAAGAAAAAGTATACATATTAGGTATTGCCACGTCCGTAATGATCTGCTCTAAAAAACTGTCACATGACCTAACCCCTCAGATAAACGCTGTAAAAATAAATAAATAAAAACTGTTCCAAAACAGCCAATTTTTTGGTCACCTTGCCCCATAAAGTGTAATAATGAATGATCAAAAAATCCTATGTACCCAAAAATGGTACCAATAAAAACCTCAACTTTTTCTGCAAAAAACGAGCCCCAGATCAAGACGATCGGCAGAAAAATAAAAAACATATGGCGTTCAGAAAATAGACACACAAAAACATAATTTCTTTTTCAAAATTGCTTTATTATGTAAAACTGAAACAAACAAAGAAAGTAGACATATTTGATATCATGCGTCCGTAACAACCTGCTCTATAAAAATAGCACATGATCTACCCTGTCAGATGAATCTTGTAAAAAAAAAAGATGTTTTTCAGTTACCTTGCCTCACAAAAAACTTAATATAGAGCAATTAAAAATCATATGTACCCCAAAATAGTACCAATAAAACTGACACCTTATCCCCTAGTTTCCAAAATAGAGTCACTTTTTGGGAGTTACTGTAAGGGAGCATCAGGGGGGCTTTAAATGAGACATGGCATCTAAAACCAGTTTAGCAAAATCTGCCTTCCAAAAACCATACGGCGTTCCTTTCCTTCTGCGCCCTGCCGTGCGCCCTTACATCAGTTTACGACCACATGTGGGGTGTTTCTGTAAACCGCAGAATCATTGTAATAAATATTGAGTTTTGTTTGGCTGTTAACCCTCAATGTGTTAAAGAAAAAATTGTAATAAAAAGGAAAATCTGCCAAAAAAGTGAAATTTAGAAATTTCATCTCCATTTTCCTTTAATTCTTGTAAAACACCTAAAGGGTTAACAAAGTTTGTAAAATCAGTTTTGAGTAACTTGAGGGGTGTAGTTTCTACAATGGGGTCATTTATGGGGGGTTTCCACTATGTAAGCCCCACAAATTGACTTCAGACCTGAACTGGTCCTTAAAAAGTGGGTTTTGGAAATTTTCTAAAAAATTTTAAGAATTGCTTCTAAACTTCTAAGCCTTCTAACGTCCTAAAAAAATAAAATGACATTTCCAAAATGATGCCAACATAAAGTAGACATATGGGAAATGTTAAGTAATAAATATTTTATTAGGTATGACTTTCTGTTTTAGAGGGAGAGAAATAGAAATTTAGAAAATTGTGAATTTATCCAAATTTTTGATAAATTTTGAATTTTTTCATAAATAAAGGTGAAATATATTGGGATCAAATTTATAACTATCATGAAGTACAATATGTCACGAGAAAACAATCTCAGAATGGATTGGATAAATAAAAGAGTTCCAAAGCAATTACCACATAAAGTGACGCATGTCAAATTTGTAAATTTTGACCTGGACACTGGGGCATCAATGACCCTTGGTCATGAAAGGGTTAATGACCAAAAGATTTATTTTTATTTTTTCATCGTCGGCTTCCAAGAGCTATAACTTTTTTATTTTCCCACTAATGTAGCTGTATGAGGAATAGTTTTTTTGCAGAAGAATTTGTAGTTTTTAATGGTGCCATTTTGGGGTAAACAGTACTTACAATCTAACTTTTATTATGTCTTTTTAGAAGGAAGATTGGAAAAAACTGCCAACTGAGTTTTTACGTTATAAATTTAGAGGTGTTTATTTTTCAGCACAAATAACATGATAACTTTATTTTCTGGATCGGTACAATTATAGCCATACCAAATACATATACTTTTTTTCTCAGTTTTACTACTTTTGGATATAACAATATGATAATAGCAAAGATAGGTGTACTCTGTGGTCTTACTAAACCCTCAAACTGATGTTAAAATTGAGACATCAGTCAACATGTCCTACTATGGAGGACATGTCTGAGCCCGAGCACCACAAAAAGGTTTCTCGGGTCCTAACACTACCTGTGCCGTATGGGCAATACCAGGGGTCAGTGGGCGAATTACAGGAGTGTGAGGTCCGGCTCACAGACAACTCACCAGTTACCTCACCAGTGGTTATCACAGCCACATAATTGCTATCTTGTGTAGGATGTTTATTGTGGTACTTTTGGTCTGCTGCGGGCATCCTCCACTGTATGCATTTTTGTTGGGGATCGCCATTAGCAATGGGCCACAAGTGCAGGATTTGCTCCCCTGTATACACATGCACAACTGCATATGGGTTTGAGCACTTCCTGCCTGTTTAACACCACGCCATTTTGTTTTCAGTTTGTTTGTATTTACTACTTTTGGACACTAAAAACCCTTTTTTTTTTAATAGAAAATATTTTTGCATTGGCGCATCCCAAGACCCATAACTTTATTATTTTTCTTTCAACAGAGATGTATGATCTTTGCAGGATGATGTTTAGTTTGCATTTGTATCATTTTAAGGTACATAACACTTTTTGTACATTTTATATTCAATTTGTTTTGGCGGCAAATGAGCAAAAAAACTGCAATTCTGCCATTTTATTTTTGCTGTTTTTATGGCATACAGCATAAATTACATGATCATTGCATAGTGCAGGTTGTTACAGATGTGCTAATACCAAGTTAATAGAGGAGATATTTTTGCAATTCCTTCCATTGAAAAGTGTTTATTTCCAATGGAAAGAAAGGTGAATTTTTAACTTGACATTTGCTTTATTTAATAAAAAAGTAACTTTTTCTAACCATTTAATAGTCCTACAAGGGGACTATAATAGGCAATCTTTTGATCGCTTCTAGAATACATTGCAAAATTCCTATAGAGCAATGTATTTTAATGTCAGTGCTATTCTGATATTCACAAGGAGGCTATGCTGGTCAGCACAGCCTGCTGGGAAACGCTGGAGGCAGACTTGAAGCCTACACTAGGGCCTGGCCTGCCTGCCCTGGCATAATTTGCAAGGTGCAGATGGGAGACAGAGGGAACTCACTCCCTCTGTAATTCCTTACATACCTCAGGCATGTAAGGGGTTAAACAGAGCAGAAGCGTGCCTGACATGATAGAGCCATGCCCCTGCTCTCTGCTGCACAGGAGAACCATGCAGCGCTTAGACTGGACCAATGTAAAAAGGCAGTGGCTCAGCCTAAGGCCTCTTAGTGACCATTGTAAAAAGACATATAGGTGGTCACTAAGAGGTTAAACTATTATGTTGAATTTCTTCATAATCTTATATTTTATTTATTCTTCTCCAGTTCTTTGTGATTAATAGAGCCCAAATTGCTTAACGCACACAGTCTCAAGCTGTGTTTTGAAGATCTTGGCACTAAGGCCCCTTTTACACGAACGATACGGATTAGGTCCGGATGCGTTCAGTGAAACTCACACCATTTTGCAAGCAAGTTCAGTCAGTTTTGTTTGCGATTGCATTCAGTTGTTCGTTTTTTTTGCACGAGTGCAATGCGATTTAATGCGTTTTTCAAGCGCGTGATAAAAAAACTGAAGGTTTACAAACAACATCTGTTAGCAACCATCAGTGAAAAACGCATTGCATCCGCACTTGATTGCAGATGCGAATGCGTTTTTCACGCAGCCCCATTCACTTCTATGGGGCCATATAGAACATGCTGCGATTTTCACGCATTGCACAAGTGCTGCGTTAATAACAATGCTTATGTACACAGACCCATTGAAATGAATGGGTTCGGATTCAGTGAGGGCGCAATGCATTCGCATCACACCCGCATGGAAAACTCGGGCCTAAGGGCTCTTTCACACTTGCGTTGTACTTTTCCGGCATAGAGTTCCGTCGTCGGGGCTCTATGCCGGAAGAATCCTGATCAGGATTATCCCCATGCATTCTGAATGGAGAGAAATCCATTCAGGATGCATCAGGATGTCTTCAGTTCAGGACCGGAACGTTTTTTGGCCGGAGAAAATACTGCAGCATGCTGCGCTTTTTGCTCCGGCCAAAAATCCTGAACACTTGCCTTAAGCTAAACGTTGTTTCGGCGCATTACCGGATCCAACGTTTAGCTTTTTCTGAATGGTTACCATGGCTGCCGGGACGCTAAAGTCCTGTTTGCCATGGTAAAGTGTAGTGGGGAGCAGTATATTTACAGTCCGTGGGGCTCCCGGGGCGCTTCAGAGTGACGTCAGGGCGTCCCACGGGCATGGATGACGTGATCGCATGGATCACGTCATCCATGCACATGGGGCGCTCTGACGTCATTCTGGAGCACCCCGGGAGCCGCACGGACGGTAAGTATACTGCTCCCCCGCTCCCCACTACTATTATGGCAACCAGGACTTTAATAGCGTCCTGGCTGCCATAGTAACACTGAACGCATTTTGAAGACGGATCAGTCTTCAAATGCTTTCAGTTCACTTGCGGTGTTACGGATCCGGCGGGCACTTCCGGCAAATGGAGTACACTACGGATCCGGACAACACAAGTGTGAAAGAGCCCTTAGAGTTGTGTTTTGCATTTTTGGAGTTGATAAGGGTTGTACTTTTTTAATAAACTTTCATTAAAAAAATAAACAATCTCCCTTAGAAATGAATGGCAGAATTCTGCGATTAATGCAGCCAGAACGGCTTAAAGTATAGACTCTGTTCACACTGCGTTTCTAAGTTCTCAGCACTGAGAAGTTTGCTGTGTATTGTTGGAGTCTTTATTGTTGGAAATGCGCCACATTTAGAAGAACTAAGTGGTATGGCAGCAACTGCACCGCCACTAACTTTGCCAGGTAAGAGTACAGCTTGCACACAATCTAATTGATGGTTGCAAATGTTTTTTTCATGGCCACATATTCCGTTAGAGATGTTTCATGATCGATCAGAGGACAAGTAGAAAGAGTCTGAGCAGGAGAAGAAGAAGCTTATGATGATGACATGGGCACCGTAGTGATTGGGGATGCGGTCTGACGGCAGAACGGGAGAAACATAGAATGTGTTGGCAGATAAGAACCATTTGGCCCATCTAGTCTGCACACTATACTGAATACTATGAATAGCCCCTGGCCCTATCTTATATGAAGGATGGCCTAATACCTATCCCATGCATGCTTAAACTCCTTCACTGTATTTGCAGCTACCACTTCTGCAGGAAGGCTATTCCATGCATCCACTACTCTCTCAGTAAAGTAATACTTCCTGATATTACTTTTAAACCTTTGCCCCTCTAATTTAAGACTATGTCCTCTTGTAGCAGTTTTTCTTCTTTTAAATATTTTCTCCTCTTTTATCTTGTTGATTCCCTTTATGTGTTTAAAAGTTTCTATCTTATCCCCTCTGTGTCGTCTTTCTTCCAAGCTATACATGTTCTTTAAGCTTTCCTGGTAAGTTTTATCCTGCAATCCATGTACCAGTTTAGTAGCTCTTCTCTGAACTTTCTCCAATGTATTAATATCCTTCTGGAGATATGGTCTCCAGTACTGCGCACAATACTCCAAATGAGGTCTCACTAGTGCTCTGTAGAGTGGCATGAGCACCTCCCTCTTTCTATTGTTAAAGGGATTATCCCACTAAGCGTTTTCATACTTACCTGCTGCCACCGCGCGTTCACTTCCTGGATTCTGGCTGGGGGCGGGCTTCATCTTGATTGAAGTCTTCTCCCGGCCGTGCCGCGCGCTGGATTGAATGCGCACGCCGCCGCGCATGCGCAATGGTGACTTATTCCTACAGAGCCGGCGTGCGCGTTCGCAGCTCTGTACTATTCTGGCTGGGAAGAAGTCACTGTCGCGCATGCGCGGCAGCGTGCGCGTTCAGAACAGCGAGCGGACCGGCCGGGAGAAAAGGAGTCGTCTTCTGGGCAAGCGCGACCTTCCGGCTTTTGGAGAAGAGCAGTGGTCGTAACCAGGGGAGACCGAGTCACAACAATCAGGTAAGTGGGTATGAATTTTATCCTAATCGGTGGGGATTTGTTAATAAAGTATATTTACAAAAATGATCACTGTCAAATCATTAACAGATTTAACAGTGATCATTATGATGGGATAACCCCTTTAATGCCTCTCCCTATACACCCAAGCATTCTGCTAGCATTTCCTGTTGCTCTATGACATTGTCTGCCTACCTTTAAGTTTTCTGAAATATTGAGCCCTAAATCCCTTTGCTCAGATACTAAGGTTAGAACTGTATCACAGATTTTATATTCTGCTCTTGGGTTTTTACGCCCCAGGTGCATAATCTTGCACTTATCAACATTAAATTTTAGTTGCCAGATTTTTTACCATTCCTCTAGTTTTCCTAAATCCTTTTCCATTTGGTGAATCCCTCCAGGAACATCAACCCTGTTACAAATCTTTGTGTTATCAGCAAAAAGATACACCTTACCATTGAGGCCTTCTGCAATTTCGCTGATAAAGATATTAAACAATATGGGTCCCAAAACAGATCCCTGAGGTACCCCCCTGGTAACAAGACATTAGTCTGAATATACTCCATTGACTACAACCCTCTGTTGTCTGTCCCTCAGCCACTGCCTAATCCATTCAACAATATGGGAGTCCAAGCTCAAAGACTGCAATTTATTGATAAGCCTTCTATGTGGGACAGTATCAAAAGCCTTACTAAAGTCTAGATAAGCAATGTCTACTGCACCTCCGCCATCCATCTATTATTTTAGTCACCCAATCAAAAAAATCTATAAGATTAGTTTGACATGATCTCCCTGAAGTAAACCCATGCTGTTTTTCATCTTTCAATCCATGGGATTTTAGATGTTCCACAATCCTCTCCTTAAGTATGGTTTCCATTAATTTCCCCACTATTGATGTCAGGCTTACTGGCCTATAGTTGCCCGATTCCTACCTCCTGCCTTTCTTTTGAATGGGCACATTTGCTAATTTCCAATCTTTTGGGACGACTCCTGTTACCAGTGATTGGTTAAATAAATCTGTTAATGGTTTTGCTAGTTCACTGCTAAGCTCTTTTAATAGCTTTGGGTGTATCCCATCAGGCCCCTGTGACTTATTCGTATTAATTTTAGACAGCTGACTTTGAACCTCTTCCTCTGTAAAGACACATGCATCAAAAGATTCATTAGTCTTCCTCCCTAACTGAGGTCCTTTTCCTTCATTGCTGTGGCTTTGTCTGCTGGCCTTGTTGAGAAAAAAACACCATAAAAGAGATTGCAAAGAGCTAGCGGGAACTGAGCTTGGCCTAGGCCTGGTAGTTTTTGACCCTGAGTCCACAATATCAGTGGCATTACCAGTTCTAGAGCTGACCACATTAGAAGCAGATCTAGCCTTGCCAGTTATTTAGAAGGTTTTGGAGATATGTTGCTTACACTCAGGGCCGGCGCCACCTGTAAGGCGACCTAGGCAGCCGCCTAGGGCGCAATTTAGCAGGGGGCGCCGTAACCGTGCGGTTTAAAAAAAAAAAAATGTTGGTTAAGTGGCCTCATGCGGCGTTGCCTCTCTAGTAAGCAGGGCCGGCGCTTCCCTAGAGTCCTTAGGGGCGCCGGTCCACAACTAACTATAAGCAGGAGTGGACACGTGTCACACAGAGATGAGTGCTTCCATTGTGGAAGCGCTCATCTCCAGTCATCTGTATCGCTGTCCTCAGGACAGCGATACAGAAGGCTGTGCAGCAGGGCAGGGGAGGGAGAGGTGTGTCCCTTCCCCTTCTTCTGATAGGCTGCAGGCACTAGGCAGGTGCAGGCGGTGCGATGACGTCATCGCGCCCCCTGAGCCCTGAGCCGTACAGCACGGGACACAGGCCGGAAGAGGCCTGCATCACATCGCTGACATGGAGGTAAGTATAAGTGTTTTCTTTTGTTGTTGTTGTCAATACTGGTGGCTACTGGACTGGCACATGATGGGGATCTCTGGCTACTGGTACATGATCGGGGGGGGCCTATGGCTACTGGGACATGATAGGGATAGGTGGGGGCCTAGGGCTACTGGGACATGATAGGGGGGCCCTATGGCTACTGGCACATGATAGGGGGGGCCTATGGCTACTGGCACATGATAGGGGTGCCCTATGGCTACTGGCACATGATAGGGGGGCCTATGGCTACTGGCACATGTTGATGGGGGGCTCAGGCTACTGGCACATGATGGGGGGGCTCTGGCTACTGGAACATGATATAGGGGGACTCTGGCTACTGGCACATGATATAGGTGGGCTCTGGCTACTGGCACATGATATAGGGGGGCTCTGGCTACTGGCACATGATATAGGGGGGCTTTGGCTACTGGCACATGATATGGGGGGCTCTTGTTACTGACACATGATGGTGGGGCGGCTTTTATTACTGACACATGATTGGGGGGCATCTATGAGGGCACATTTTACTGGCACATCATTGGGGGACATCAATGGGGGGTACTTATTACTGGCACATTGTGGGCACTTCTTACTGGCACATTATTGGTGGGTACTATAGGGGCATCTACTGAGGCCACAAAGAATGCCTATTTTATATGGGGGCTCTGTATAGGGGCATTTTATACTGGGACACATTATGGTGGGTACTATGGGAATGTGGGAGAGGAGTACTATAGGGTCATCTATGGGGGCACTGAGAAGGGGTATTTTATACTTACTAATTATGGGGGACACTGAGGGCAACTACTGGGGCACTATATATGGGGCATTTTATACTGGTACATTATGGGGGGCACTAGGAGGGAGGGGGGAGAGGAGCACTATAGGTGCATTTACTGGGGGCACTATATAGGGGTATTTTATACTGGCACATTATGGGGGCACTGTGGGGACATTAGCTCAACTGGGGGCATACAAGGGGGTATTTTTTGCATTGTCACATTATAAGGATAATTATTTCTACTGGGGGGGCATTATGGTGGGCTTTATTACTCCCCCATGGTATGACCCCCTAGTAGTAGCACCAGCCTCTCCCTGCTCTTCTATCCCTCTGCCGATTCTCCAAATCCTTATTATGAAATATTTCTCATTAGGATAAAACACATCAGCTCCACTGAGCCCTTGGCCAAAGTGTTAAAGTGGTGTCCGAGATCCCCATGGGTCAAGCCAAGTAACTGTAAGTTTTCATATAAAATATGTTTATGTTATACACATATAGCATACACCGTGCCCCGCAATATACAGTTTCTTCTGTAAAAGTCATCAAGTGTCATGGGGGGGGGGCCTTATTGTTTTTTCGCCCCAGGCTTGTTTCTTTAGCTATGGCTTAAGTTATGGTAGTTATTCTCCACCATTCTTAATAGGGGGCTTTATTGCAACATATAACTCTCTTTTAACTTAAATGCTGAAAAACGGGTGGAACATATGTGATGTCATGATATGGGCAGATCATCTGATAAGGGGGGGCGGCAATTTTCATCTTGCCTAGGGCAGCAAAAATCCTTGCACCGGCGCTGCCTCCACTCCTTATTGATGTTGCAGGCACAACCTTTCTCCTCAGCACCTCAATCCAGCTCCCATGTCCTGTCTAAAATACAATCAGATATTAAAAGAAGACTCCAGTATTCCACAGTGCTGCTTTTGTATGCTGTATTAATTTATTGAGGTGAGTATTCCAGTAAATATACACAACTGAAAGCAGTTGCCCAATTCAAACCTGGGCCTCTGTGCTCTTTGACATGTTGTAAACTCTGATGCAGTTCATCCAGTACTCTGAAGAAGTTCTTTGGCTGAAAACATTCAGTTGTTTCTATTTACTGGAATACACACTTCAATAAATGAATACAGCATACAAAAGCAGCACTTAGTTTAGCTTGGGAACCATCACCTGCAATCCACGCTACCATATTTGGTGTGCCATCTAACCTTACACAACACACAAGTACTCACCCTCCCCGCCACTTTTATCACACTGTGATATGTCATCGTGGGCTACTTGGCTCTGTTCCTATTTCCCTGCTCTGTATTTTCCCCAAGTGCCACTGTTGCAACCACTGCCCTTATTGCCACCATCTTGGCTACAGGTGCTACTACTACAACCACCACCAACATAACTATGCATGGGGTCATCCTGAACCTCCTCCTTAACACAGTCAAACATTGCTGACACTTCTCACACAATTCATCAACAGGAACACACTTTTGAGTTTTCTTAAGAAAAAAGATGCCACACTATGAAGGGGGCAGTAAAGAACGAGCTGATTCAACTGAAAGGCTTCTTTGGGTTTGCAAGGAGGAGGAGCAGGAGGAATGCTGTGACGCCTGACTCCAAAGCACGGTGTCTCAGAGGTGACATCCACATCATCATGATGAGACTAAGAGTCTTTCATTTGCGACACTTCCATTTACTAGACATTTTATTATAAGGCCTATAAATTAGAACTTAGTACACAGACTATTAAACGGTACAACAAAAAAGGCAAGTGTTTTCTCTTTAACCAAAAGATGGAGGTGCAACTAAATGTTCCTCCCTTCTGCAAACACACTGCACACTGTTATTGATTATTTACAAGTTGCAGTTTTTGCTGTAAAATGTGTTTGCTGTAACAATGAATAGTATCTTGCAGTACTATACAATACGTTCAATTAAAAACGTACAATACTGGCGTTATTTCAATAAAATGCTTATGCTATAACACTGAATTATATTTTGCAGTAATATATAATCATTTCGGTAACATGGATTTATTAATGGTGCTATTGCAGTATTGTTTTTGCCATAACATTAAGCAGTATCTTGCAGTAATATACATTGCATTCAAAACCACTGGTATAATAATGGTGTTATTGCAATATTGTTTTTCCTATAACACTGAACTATATCTTGTGGTAATATACAGTACATTACGTTCAATCACATAGGTATAATAATTACATTATTGCAGTATAGCCTTTATAGCTGTGTACACAGTATTTCCTGGTAGTAACATAATTTGTCCTTCCTTTCTACCAGAGGAAAACATTCTCCCATATTGTATCGAGGGTCTAAAAGCATGGCTATCCAGTACTCATCAGACTACTTGAGATCAACTAATACGCCTTTAACTGCATAAGCAAGCGAGCATATAGGTGGCCATTCTGGCCAATGTGCCTAAGGAGCCACTTCTCTCTGGCTCCACCCTTCACTGAGACCATTGGGTGTTGTGGCCAGTGCGACCCTCATCATCATCTTCTTTCTCCTAAAACTCCAACTTCTCTTCCTCCTCAAATGGCAGCATCTCCTCCTCCTCCCCCATGGGAATTTTTCCATTGTGCGTCCCTAACAGTTACAGGCCCACCTGTTGCATGAGCGTTATATGAGGGGGATGAGGGACAACTGCAGAATGAGCTACATAAGCTGCCACTGCCCAACCTGAAAACAACACATGCTTCATGTTGAGGCTGTCTGATGCATGACCAAATCTTTCACGGCTTTTTGCTGCTTGTACAGATACTCAAGCATGTGCAATGTTGAATTCAAGCGAGCTGGAACGTTGCAGATTAGGTGGTGTAGCTGCATACCATTCTGATGCTGTAAATTCAGGAGAGCGTTCCTCAACACATGAGAATGGCTGAAAAGAGGGACAGTCTCCTGGACACTGCCAGCAATTTACGCAAGCCAGTGTATTTTTTTTAAAAGGCCATGCAAGGAGCATGTGTTATTCCCACCCAAACTTGGAGGGAAACTTATTTAGGCTTAAATTCATTATCCTTTACAAATACTTGTATGTGCTGGCCTATGTATTGGTGTTGATCACCTAATAAAAATGAATAATCCCCTAAAAAAAGTAAATTCCAACCATATGGAAACTGAATACACATAAATAGACGATTGAGGCTTGACACTAAATTTCACCTTAATACACACTGGTACATTGCTGCCACACAGGGCATATTGCTGCGGTAATCAAGGATATATGCAGCTTAGTTAAATTCAACGCCCCCAAAACCATAATTTAAATAGCGACCATGTGGCAGCTGATTATACTTAAACAGACCATTGAAGCTTGAAGCTAAATTTCACCTTAATACACACATGTAGATTGCTGCTATACCTTGTGTCTTGTAGTACTCACATATATATGCTGGTTTATTTACATTAAACAAGCCCAACAAAAATTGTAAATTCCAACTGTGTGGAAACTGAATATATGTAAATGGACAATTGAGGCTTAACACACAGGGGTGAATTGCTGCCACACCGTGGGTATTTTTGCAGATCGTTTATATATGCTGCTTAATTAATGTAGACAACCCCCCACCCCCCAAAAAATTATAAATAAATTTAAACCATGTTTAAACTGAATAAACATAAATGGACAACTAAGGCCTGATGCTCAATTTCAACTTAACACACAGGTTGATTACTGCCACACCGTGAGTCTTGCTGCAGTTGTCACATATATATGCTGCTTAATTAAATGGAACGCCCAGTAAAAAAAAATTATTGCGACCACGTGGAAACTGAAAATACATAAAAGGATGATTGAGGCTTGACGATAAATTTCTCATTAATACACACAAGTAGATTGCTGGTATACTTTGTGTCTTGCAGAAATCACATATATATATGCTGGTTTAATTACATTTAACAATCCTCCCAAAATTTTTTATTCCAACCCTTCGGAAACTGAATATGCGTAAATGAGGCTTGACGCTTAATTTCAACTTAACACACACAGGAAGATTGCTTCCACACCGTGGGTATTGCTGCAGTAATCATGTATATATGCTGCTTAATTACACTGAACAACCCCCACCCAAAAATAAATTAAATTACGACCGTGTAAAGACTGAATATACGTACACGGACGACTGAGGCTTGACACTCAATTTAAACTTAATACACACAGGTAGATTGCTACCACACCGTATTGCTGCAGTGATTACATATTTATATATATATATATATATATATATATATGTATATATATAGGTACAAATTTAAGTATTTGCTTGTGGGTAGCTGCTTTTGAGGTGGACCTGCACTTCTGATAGCAGGCACACCCACAAATCCTGTCCTCTCTGTCAGCTGCCCTGATTCTCTCTATTGTACACAACACACACAATTCTTTTTTGGAATCCTAGCCTTTCCCTTCACTCTCCCTTGCAATAAGCTTGATTGATAAATTTCCAACTGTCCCTGATTGTTTTTTTTTACTCTCCCTGAGTCCCTAAGATCCTTTTCCTAGAAGACACTGTAAGACCCAACCACCCTCATTCACAGCCCAGCACAGAATAGCATTCTGCTCATTCTGCTAAAGAATCTCCCTGCCTGCTGCAGCACTGATTGGCTCACCCAGGCCTATAACAGTGATATCTACAGCACCCCGCCCCTTTACCAGTGACCTCCACAGCAGCCTTCCCCCTTAGCAGTAATATCAACAGCGCCCTCCCCTTTAACAGTGACCTCCACAGCGGCCACCTCTTTATTACTGACCTCCACGGTACCCCGTCTCGTTAACAGTGATTTCCACAATAACCCGCCCCCTTAACAGTGACCTCTACAGCACCCCGCCCCTTAACACCCACCTCCATAGCGGTCCATCCCCTTAACTTTGACCTCCACCATTCCCTGCCCCCTTAACAGAGACCTTATAAGCTCCCCCAACAGTGACTTTTGCAGCAGCCGCCGAGTGACATCCACAGTATCCCATCTCCTTAACAGTTATTTCCACAACATCCCGTCCCCTTAACAGTGGCCTCTACAGCAATCTGCCCCTTAACACTGACCTCCAAAGAAGACCGTCCTCTTAACTGTGACCTCCACAGCAGCCTGCCCCTAGGGTGGCCAGAGGTCTGGTTTTAGGCTGGACAGTCCGGCTTTCGAGCTCCTTGTCCTCCGTCCGGTGCAGGACTTGGACGGACACAGGGATGTACTTTTGAACAGCTCACTCTCAGACAGCAGTACTGTGCTGTCTGAGCGTGAACTGCGGGGAGAAAGTCAACCTCCCTCCCACCCCTGCAGTTGACAGTTGATTTTTACCTTCATTTTTTCAATCCCTATCGGCTGCAGAGTGGGAGGGGACGTGGTCTAACCTGGGTAGGGGTGTGGC